>NW_028145608.1:0-25558 GCF_977016875.1 Pavona decussata
CTTTATCTGAATGACGAAGGTGGGAGAAAATATATACCGTATTGGGCTCCGTCGCCTCGCGACTCTTCCCAATGCGGAATATATTTTCTCCCAACTAGCCGTTTCAAAATCGAATTTACTTTATAATAATGAAACCTGAAATACTGACAGTTCCTCGAGTAAGGGTATTTGCTGCTTATGACGCGATGTAGGTATACAGCTCTCTTTTTGACAGTTGTCAGCCAATTTTGGGACAAAAATTCTGTGGTTTTAAGAGCCGTCCTCTGTAAATATCGACTATCGTCGTTTGGACGAGAAAAAATGAAATCCCCCAAACTTTCTCAGAAGAATGGTCTATATAAGTGATTCACATAAATATAACTTTCAGCTCAGTTCGATTCGTATTTTAGCTGTACTGCGACCATCTTGGTTTTACCGCTCTGAGAGGGCTTTCAGCGGCCATTTTAGGCCACACTTTTAAGAATTTGCCTTACAAAGAAAGCGTTACAAATCCGAACAAAATCTCATTATTCGCAACAAGCAAATGTTTGTGGTTGTGTTGAGAAGCTTTTTTGGGAATTTGATCGAAATCTGATTTTTTTACAAAATTTTTAATTTCTTCCCTATTGAACTATTCTTCAAGTGCCAAAAAAATGGCCGAGTTTAAAAGAAAATATAGCTAAAGATACATTAGTTGGCATCCTAACACAGCATCCCGGTTAAAGAACAATGTCTCGTCTGTAAGAATATGCAATAAAATTTTTGGGCAGTTAAAAAGAGAAAATTATAGAAGAAGAAGTTTTAACTGTACTTTTGCAATTGTCAACAAACACCGCCTTCCTAATTAGCATAGCAACATGAAAATAACGATTTACTAAGAAAATAATGATAAATTCCACTTACCTCGTGAAATATCGAGAGCTGGATATTTCAAAATATATCAATTTATAGTTTCAGTTGGATATAGCCGCATTTTCGATGATTTGTTGTGCGAAATCACTGTAATACACCGCAGCCGTTAAACTTAGTTGAATTCTTCAAAGTCCGTCAGGACAACCATCGGCCGAAAAAATTGCCTTCCGCCCCATAAGCTGCCGTGTGCAAGGTGTCAAATACTTCTTTGTTATCCTTAATGACCAAAACTTCTTTCAGCAACCATTTAAATCCTGCTTTGAACTGGAGATTCTCGTCAAGAAATCGTTTACGTTCCGTTGACCTTCCGTCGTGATTAAACAATGAGATTGCGTTACAGAAACGCGCGCACATCCAGACGGGTTGAGGCGGGGGTGGGGAGGAAACAAAAATGAAAATGCTCCAAATTAAAAAAAAAAAAAAAGGCCATTCAAGATTACTGTCAAAGCTATTTTATGCATTTCGGGTACTAAATAGGAAACTGCTGTCCCAGAATAATGTGGAATATGATAAGCCCTTGTGCTGTATTTTTTAGGTTGGGGCGTGGGAGGGGGTGGCAAGTAAAACACTAATTTACAGCATCAGTTGATCGTTGCTCTTCTGTTTAGGTTTCATACATGATGTTGGTCAATGATTCTCGTCAATAATTTTTTTATGTTCTGTTGGCCTTTCGCCATGATTAAACAATGAGATTACGTTAAGGAAACGCGCGCACATCCTGGTGGGGTGGAGGTGGGGAGGAAATAAAAATGTCATGGACTTTAGCTTGTAAGATGCTGCGAAAGTGTTAGCCATTCTTCGCCTATTCGGGGCTATAAATTAAACGCCTATCTTGGAATACTGGAACATGACTAGTGACTTTGGGGAACGTTGAGAAATTTGTGTAGGTTATAATTCATTTCTGGTTTCTGTCGTAGTAGGAAGTACCCTCTGTAAAATCACGATCTCTTATTTAGATGGGCACCTTTTCCAGCGAGTCAGTCAAATATTTTGTGGTTGATCTAGAGGCAAAAATGGACTTCTGGAACTTTAGTCGACAATTCGTTTCATGTTTTCTTTCCCTCTCTCCCTGTGATCAAATTGCCCTGCGGAAACGCGAAGCCGATAATGACTACATCAAATTAAATTTCATAGGTGTTGCTACTTTTCATTTTATTTCGTGGGGGAAGAAATGCGTGACGAACCCATAAGGACGTCTGCGTTGTTTAATATTTTTAGTTGTTCGGGTCGCAAAAGAGAACCATAGAAATATAATGTGGCAATCAAAACGTATTGTTTCCAGTTTTAATAAATATATTCTTTTCGTGACACGCGTAAAGCGAATGGCTTAGTAGCCGCACTTTTAATTGGTCCATGGAAAATTCCTGGTCATGGCCACCTGTGGTTAGTCGTCGTATGTTGGAGGTTCAAGTGCGAATCTAGTACCCAAAACGATAAAAATGTGCAGTGTGTCCTACTGAGTGACTGCCGAGGGGACGTGAGTGTCCATTTAAAAGCACTGCACGTTTGGCCAGGTATAGTATGAGTATTTTGATATAATTTTATTTTAGCAGTTTTCTCTTGAGAAACACCAAAGTACAAATCATAAGTATTCATTCCTTGAAACGAATACATGTATTTTGAACTCCCCCACGAAATTCACAACCTGGTTTCCATGCCATTTCGAATCACAAGTTATCACCTGCAAGTTATCACCTGCAAATACACCTTTTCACACGAAGACGCTAAAAATTGAAGCATTTGCGGAGTGAAAAGCGTGTAACTTGGTAAGAAGCAAACTGTCCCATTAGATCGTACTCTCTAAACTAATACTTTTGAAAAACACGTATTTGAATCTCATAAATCCTTCCTTATCAAATTTTCTTCCTTATCAAATTTGGTCTCAGGCATATATTAATCACGTGCTAGGAGACCGTCACTAGTCTGAAATGTCAGCCATCTCGATCCTCCCCCTAACCCTGAGACGGCTGACATTTCAGACTACTTCCATCACCCGTCACGCTGCTTTTTTTATGGGCCATCACGGGTCGCAAAAAAAAAACCCTTTGCCACTCTCAATAAATGCCACTTACTATTAGCTGTTGTGCCCTATTTGTCAGTCGGTTGCCCTTCGTAACATTTGATAGCATTTCCAACGATGTTCAGATTTAGTAGTTTTTCTTGCTCCAAGTCCTCGTAATGGTAAACGCTATGACAACGTTCCAAAACACAAACAGGCAAGTGTAACACACACACACACACACACACACACACACAAAAAAAAAAAAAAAGTGAGTAACTAAGTCGCTTTTTATTGGAATTCTATGTAAGCTGTTAAATTTGCATGTATTCCCATACAAACCCTCATATTAATTTTACGTGCCGGTGATTATAACTTTTTCACTGTTACGTAATATTACAAATATATAGCTGTCAGTGAGCTTGGGACAGTTGTGAACATGTATGAACCCTAAACAGAAGAGCAACAATCAACTGATGCTGTAAATTAGTGTTTTACTTGCCAAACCCCCCCCCCCCCCCTCCCACGCCCCAACGAAAGAAATAGAGCACAAGGGATTATAATATTCCACATTATTCTAGGACAGCAGTTTCCTATTTAGTATCCGAAATGCATAAAATAGCTTTGACAGTAATCTTGAATGGCCCTTTTTTTTTTTATTTTGGGAGCATTTTCATTTTTGTTTCCTCCCCACCCCCACCCCAACCCGTCTGGATGTGCGCGCGTTTCTGTAACGCAATTTCATTGTTTAATCACGGCGGAAGGTCAACGGAACATAAACGATTTCTTGACGGGAATCTCCTGTTCAAAGCAGGATTTAAATGGTTGCTGAAAGAAGTTTTGGTCATTAAGGATAATAAAGAAGTATTTGACACCTTGCACACGGCAACTTATGGGGCGGAAGGCATTTTTTTCGGCCGATGGTTGTCCTGACGGACTTTGAAGAATTCAACTCAGTTTAACGGCTGCGGTGTATTACAGTGATTTCGCACAACAAATCATCGAAAATGCGGCTGTATCCAACTGAAACTATAAATTGATATATTTTGAAATATCCAGCTCTCGATATTTCACGAGGTAAGTGGAATTTATCATTATTTTCTTAGTAAATCGTTATTTTCATGTTGCTATGCTAATTAGGAAGGCGGTGTTTGTTGACAATTGCAAAAGTACAGTTAAAACTTCTTCTTCTATAATTTTCTCTTTTTAACTGCCCAAAAATTTTATTGCATATTCTTATAGACGAGACATTGCTCTTTAACCGGGATGCTGTGTTAGGATGCCAACTAATGTATCTTTAGCGATACTTTCCTTTAAACTCGGCCATTTTTTTGGCACTTGAAGAATAGTTCAATAGGGAAGAAATTAAAAATTTTGTAAAAAAATCAGATTTCGATCAAATTCCCCAAAAAGCTTCTCAACACAGCCACAAACATTTGCTTGTTTCGAATAATGAGATTTTGTTCGGATTTGTAACGCTTTCTTTGTAAGGCAAATTCTTAAAAGTGTGGCCTAAAATGGCCGCTGAAAGCCCTCTCAGAGCGGTAAAACCAAGATGGTCGCAGTACAGCTAAAATACGAATCGAACTGAGCTGAAAGTTATATTTATGTAAATCACTTATATAGACCATTCTTCAGAGAAAGTTTGAGGGATTTCATTTTTTCTCGTCCAAACGACGATAGTCGATATTTACAGAGGACGGCTCTTAATAATTAGGCAAATTAACATACATTTTCTGACCACCTCTGTTGCAAAGTTAAAACAAAAATCCAGGACGAACACAATGAGATGTGGATTTTATTATTCGCTTCTATCACTAGCTTTGATGCAGCATCAAAAAAAAGTTTGAGCATATTTTTAATGTGAACGAAATGATATTTGTTTTTTTAAAACCGCATTAAAAAAAGTAAATGCGTTACCCAAGTTTCTGCAGTAACGCTCACCACCGATTTCAATGATACGCGACCCTTGAATAAATACTCTCGCGAGCATTTCGCGATTCGCTTCCGTCAATCATGCGCTCCTTATATGGTGTTATAGGAATGCTGCTCTTGTTTTCAAAAATATGGCGGCCACTGTGTAGCCTGTTCGTTCGACATGGTTGCTTCTTATTCTTCAAGTTAACGTTGGCGAGTGGTGTATTTGTTCGTGCAGGGGTTAAGCATCGATTGATGGAAGCCACCGCGCTGACTGTCTTTCCTCTTGCATACTGAACTGAACCATCCCTGTATTACATTTTTGTATACTCCTGGATATTGCTCAATTACTCTCCTTATAAACAATACGTCATGTGCTGTAAATGATCAAAGGCGATCGATGTCATCTACTACATGCTCGTTTATTTATGCCAATTTATGCGATTCTTTTTTCACCTACCGTCCATTTGTCTTTTTCTTCCCGTCCGGGCTGGGTAATTAACCGTGGAGATATTTCTGTATTTTTCCGAATTTTCTTCACAAATGTCAATCCCACTTTCAGAAGTCTTGCTATAGCGATTGCACCCAACTCTTGCACGAGCAAAACACCAGTCGTCAACGTAAACTTGAAGAATAAGAGCAACCATGTCAAACGAACAGGCTTCACAGTCGGCCGCCATATTTTTGAAAACAAGAGCGGCATTACTATAACACCATATAAAGAGCGCATGATTGACGGAAGCGAATCAGCAAATGTTCGCGGGAGTTTTTATTCGAGGGTCTCGTATCAATGAAATTGGTGGTAAAGAGGTCGCTGAAGAAGAGCAAAAGAGCTGTCGAAATAAAAAAAAAACTGAAAACTGAATCTTTATCTTGAATGATTCAGTTAAGATGCAGACTGTATATTCCATTCTAAAGAGGATCTGAGGTCAATGACAATAAAACTTTTACTTGTAACCTACCATGATAATCGCGATGCAGAACAACAATGACGACTGATATCAGATACTACCCGAAATACATTTCGGCGATATGTTGTGTACATACTTAGAACCTACAATTGGAAGGCTCATCTTAAACGTGCAAGCATGACGCTCTTTTACAAATGTGCTTATAGCAATAAATTGACAGGATATAATCTGCCGGTAATAGGAAAATCATAAATTGCAAGTTATTAACACATGAATCCTTGAGATGTTTAGACGCCGAAAAACGAAAGAAGAAAGAACTCTGTATTTTACCATAACGAGACCTAACAAAAGTTCGAAGTCTTTATTTCAGCGTCGTCGTTTGCCATTACTACTAAAACAGAGTGAATGCAGGTCAATTTCCGGTATAATTGGATCTCGGATCGTGGCTGCTCCGAAGAATAACCCAATGACGTCACTTCCCCTAGGCCGATGTTATCTTTTTGCAACCACTTCAGAAAAGTTCTCTGTCAGGCCTTCCTGTCCTCTTCTACACATTCCCCACCCCCTCCTCCTCCCCTTCCCCCCTCCCCTTAGAATGGCCTGGTACTCAGGCTACTTCAAGTCCAGCTCAGTTGCAAAATAATACGAAAGCATGCTGACTCAAGTACTACTTACTTGATATTTTTTCGATCGTTTCCGACGAAAACTTAATTCGTTTACTCCTAGCCATCTTTGGTGAACGATTTGGCGAAGTTGCCCATCATAAAGTGGTCAGTCTTATAATACAGTTATTGAATTCAATACTGCATGCTTTCTTTATAATATTCGTGCAGTTGCAAAATAATTCGAAAGCATGCTGACTTTGAAAGTACTACTTACTTCATGTTCTTTTGATTGTTGCCGATGAAAACTTAATTCGTTTGCTTCCAGCCATCTTAAGTGAACGACTTGGCGATGCTCCCCATCATAAGGTGGTCAGTCCTTAAATACAGTGATTGAATTCAACACTGCATGCTTCCTTTATAATACGTATCCGTGCAAAATGAGCTCCGTGAAGCTTTTATACCACAATTGGACAAAAAGCGGGTTCAAGTAAACAATAATGGCACCAAGGAGATGCTTACGACTACAGCTATCTTTTATTTACCGCACAACATTTCGTGGCTGTCCGATGACGGTAATTACCCACCCCAAGTCAGAAGAAGATGGATATATTTTTTGCCGCGATATGTAATACTTGTTCAGATAAGACTCGTTCCCACCCTCCCCCCCCCCCACCCCCAACAACTCCCGATGACACTTTCCTCTACATCAAAATTCAGTGTTTGAAACGACTCTACTAATAAAAGACGAATCGACTCTAAATTGGACACATCTTGGCTTGAATTAGAAAGGATCTACCACTCGAAGTCAAAATTGTTGTAGTAATTGGGGCCACTTTGTGTTGTTTTGTTCTTCGGTGCCAAAACAACCCATTAATAGGAGTCGAGACGGTTAATATCCATGACCTGTCTTGCCCTTCCGATTTTCTCTCTCCCATAAAATAAACTTTCATTTCATTTGCAGGGACCTCAGCAACAATCTAATTGAACATCTTCCACAAGATATATTTTCAGACTTACACGTATTGAGTTTGTAAGTACAGTATGAGAGACTTTTTCCCCTGTTGTTCCTAGTTGTTTTCTTAGCAGTCAATCAACTTGGTGACCTTTGTATAATTTATCACTCTTACACCTTACTCTGGTGCCGTTTTTTTTTTTTTTTTTCTTTTCTGTGGGACATTTAAATTGCTTTGATTACCCATCCATCCTCATGATCAATGGGAAGAGAGTAGACTTTTAAAAGTGTCACAAATTTTACCGTTTGTTAAGATATAATTTCTTTAATTCCAGGTGCATCCTATTCACGCCTTCCTTTTGTAAAACGTTTTACTTAAAATATTGTCTCTTCGCATTGATACTATAAATTGGCAATCTTTGCGAAAAAGAATATGAATGTCCCTGCAAACCAAATAGCACGACAAGTGAATGTTCTGATAAAAACTGCAAGCTAGGCTTAATGAAATCATCCCTTATTCAGTGATACACCAATGAGATCTTTTAATAAACGTTTAGTAACAGCTTACCACAGTGTACACGAGGAGGGGGAGACAATGTGAACGATCTATCAAACCGAACAATATTTATTTCATTTCGTAAAATAAAAGTTTCATAAATTTAACCATTTGTTAAGATACAATTTATTTAATTCCAGGTGCATCCCATACACACCTCCTTTTGTGTAAATGTTTTACTAAAAACATTGTCTCTTTGAATTGATAATATAACTTGGTGATATTTGCGATATCAGTCTCCATATCACTAAATCGCAAAGACTTGTGAAAATCAAACTAAGAATTGCACAGTTTGAGGAATTTTTTGTCAAAAGCTTCCCGCTTAAAAGACTTAAATTGACAAGCGCGTTCAGGGAGACTGAGCGCTCTTAACGATTTCTGGGAATGACGTATGCTCTTATCCAGACTCCTTCGACTGGCTAGAATTAACTGGTGTTCTCTGTCGCTCCCTTGAAAAGACATGGCCGCCAAGAGAATAGTCTACGGAACAACAACGAAAAAAAAAAAAAAAAAAACAGACAAAAAAAAAACACATTTTTTTTTAATTAAACAGGAGCGCGTGGGCTTCAAATCCAGCTCAGTTGCAAAATAATTCGAAAGCATGCTGACTTTAAAAGTACTACTTACTTCATGTTATTTTGATTGTTGCCGATGAAAACTTAATTCGTTTGCTTCCAGCCATCTTAAGTGAACGACTTGGCGATGCTCCCCATCATAAGGTGGTCAGTCCTTAAGAGCGCCTTTTTTTCATGACCGAGTGAGTGATGGCACAGGGTTCAAAAATTAACTACCCTCATATTTTGCTCAGACATACTCTATGATGAGTTAATAAACGTGGTGTATTTCTTATGTTCAGCTCTGCTTTTGTTTTCCAGAAAATTACCCATAACTGTAACGGGCGCCGACCGTCACAAAATGGCGGAAATTAGTGCGTTGAGTAACAACACAAGAAAAAGGGCAAAAGGAAGCACGGTTTTTTCAAATTGGTATATTTGTGTAAGATTCATTGGCAAATGATTCAAGTTTAAAACCAGGATTGTTTACTTAACTGGGAATGCACGGCACGAGTTTGAAAATCACCAATATTTCACTGTTTAAAAATCTCAATTTGGAGCAGTTTTTCAATTAACAATTTTCCCATGCGGTATAACTCAAAAGCGCTTGAGATTAAGGTTGTGATTAGTGGAAATAGTCTTCTTTTCAAGGATATAAAAATTAGTCTGGGGCTTTTAACTTCTGCACGATAAAAACCATGCTCTATGTCGAGAAAATCACATACTCCACTTGTCAACAAACACAAATAATCGAATTAGTCTCTGTTATCGAAGCCAATATTCCAAGCAAATCTTAGTGCTTAAGTACCTATTTGATTAGAAGGTCAACATTACAAGTTTACCTTGCTAAAACAGTGGCTGTAGATTGGTTTTCATTCCTACTTTCTCTTCAAAATTACCATCTTCCCAGCGAGTTTACGAAATCAACAACTATTTGAACGATACCTGGGTGGCTCTTGTACAACTCTTGCGCTATTCTTCGCAGTTTCAAATACACCATATCTGCTATATTTCTCTAACGTACAACTGAGCTCGTTTCGTCGTAAAAAAATAACCATTGAGCGAGATTTTCGATTACTGAGCGACACTGTCGTTTTGAATTCTTCAATCCATGCATATCATTTGTATGTCACGCAATGACATATCACACTCCTTATAAAGAAGGCTTGGTTACCAATATTCCTTCAGGTGTTACACAAGTTTTGCGGATAAGGAAATATTTTTGGTTTGTTAAAAAAGACACTCTGTGATCTAAAATTCTTAAAGCAAATGGAAAAAAAGCCAAAAAGAACGAAATAGGTTAAGGAAGAAAGAACCACCGACCGACAGACAAGCAGCCCGAACGATAGAAAGAAAAAAAGAAAGAAAGAAAACGAACTTGTAAGCAAACAAAGGAAGAAATGAAGGAAATAAACAATTGTAAAATTTAGAAGAAGGAAAGTAGTTATAAAATAATGGGAAGGGAAAAGCGGGAGCGCTCAACACTAAAGAAAACCAAATTTAATAAGGTGAACCAATCCTAATGATATAATGACTATCGCGTCATTCAAAATTTTTAAACAAACAGATGATCGCGCAGCCACGTTGTCCTTCCGGATAACACATGAAATGGATATCAATTGCTCTTTTCAGAGGTTAGCTGGGGGACAGTGCTCCCAAGATAAACGAAGACGAGCAAAAGAAAAAAAGTGCCCTTATCCTCTTGTTGCTTTCATATGGAAAAAGCATCTCAGCTCACACACAGTCTGTCGGCGTAAGTGATGTTGAGTCGGAGATCAACTTAATTTTTGCACGGGCTACAATTTTCACTGCACCTTGTGACATTTCGAGCATCACCATCTGTCCAGTTCATCCCTCCTCTTTGGGCATTGGGTGGTGGAGAGGTTCCCAACGATACCTTATCGAGCTACGCCAAAGGGAAATCGCGCAAGGCTGACCGCGGTATTAACAAGGCGGTTTCAAAGACTATCTAAGACGTACCAGAGCCAATAGGTACAAATTTTCCCGTAAGGCAACGTAGTTTTGCTAATTCATGTTAGGGGAAGGTCAATAGGAAATTTAAAAGTTGTGTCTTATTTTCAAACTGAGCGAAGAGCCGTAAGTCGGAAAAAAATTAACATATACCTGCAACAAGAAGCTCGCATTTTTAATAACTAGCCTGTTTTTGGTGTGCGATAATTTAATTACAATGTTTATCACGAACTTAATTTTTTTCCGTAAATGAAACCAACATGCTTATTTTCCGGGAAACCCAACTATAAATGCAACGCTTATGCTTTTATTATTATTATTATTATTATTATTATTATTATTATTATTATTATTATTATTATTATTATTATTATTATTATTATTATTATTATTATGGATACTTTTTATAGCCGTAGCTACTAATCTGTGAAGATCTCCGTTAAGTTCTCTCAAATAAACTGAACTATGACAGTTACACAATTTTGTAGTCTCATTATATTCCCTCAGAAGCCCTTCAGACTAATCGCTGGTACTGAGAGTGGTCATATCCAGGGCTCATTACAGTGGTTATTTTACATCTCCAAATTGGAGAGGGGGACGCCATAAAAATTTCAACGTGGCCATCCGAACCATTTGAGGGTCTAACCTTCTTCTCTAAATATTTCTGACCATGAGTATGGGTGCGGCCGTGGTTAGAACCCTGCGGTGCTTAATATTATTCTAGAAACTTTTTTATTTTTTTTTATTTTCAGGAGCACAGTTATTCTAATAATTATCGTTGCTTTGGGTAAGAATATGCCGTGACTGTAAATTGCAATTAATCCGGATTCATCGGCCATATGGAACTGTGTAGCTCAAGCTAAGCCTAGCTGATGTTACAAAGGGCATTGAAAGTGTTGTCCTTCGAAAGGACATTTGTTTGTCTTTTAGCATGTCACTGACACATCAGTTCATCGCAAACAGCCTTACATGGAAAAGATTCAGTCACTTTGTCTAGGCTGCATCTGCCAGCAATAAGATTCGTTTTCCGGGCTCTTATCTGCTTTTTGCTTTAAGTATGTTGTTCATTGGCCTTACAAGCTGAGTGCTAAAAGCATTGGTGGCATTTATACCACTGTTAGGCTAACCTTCAGGCGACACTTACACCACCGGCCCGTGTTACACTACCCGCCTTGAATAGCTTTCGCTAAACGCGGGTAGTGTACAACTGAATAATGTAAAAGATGATTTTAATAAATAGTTGATTTATTTGAGCGTAGCTTACATAAAGCGCGAACTTTTTTATCGTAAAGAAGTAATTGTAATTGCCTTTAAATGCGGTTCTCTTTTGTTGTTTCAGTCTCGTCGATAAAGTCAGGAAGGCCGGGCTATTAACCTGGACATGGTGTGCCCATTTGACACCAGCCCGAGTGGTACCAATCTGTCCACTGCACGTGCACGATGTACAAAGCATCTGCTTGTAACACATTTGTATTAAAAAATCCCATCCTAAAAGATAAAAAGCTGGTAACAGATTTAGTACCATGTCATCTAGGGGATTTTAAGCTTGAAGTCGGACGCAGACAAACTGCCGCGGAAAAAATATAATCTGGTTGTTAATTTTGTTGGGTGTCCCGCGCGCTCGGTCTCATTGCGTGACAAACACGATCGTCTCATTCTACAGACGATTCCTCTTGTGTGCGTCTTCGGGCTGCAAAATTTCTTCTTCTGCGACTATAGATAGTCGCATCATCGTTCTTAATCGTACAATTGAGTTACCTTATTTGCTATAGCTGTGTGGAGACTCAAATATGGTTGAATCTGTCAGGAACTGTAATGTTTCATGCAAGAGTCATACGTATATGGTTGTTAATTACTTGTGCTTTGGTAAACATGGTCGAAGGAAAGATAACAATTTTGAAGGAAGAGTGGCGATGAAAAGCAATCTACAGCCACAAGTTTTGCAAGGTAAACTTGTAATGTTGACTTTCAAATCAAATACGGTGCTAAGCACTAAGATTTGCTTGGAATATTGGCTTCGATAACAGACACTAATTCGATTATTTGTGTTTGTTGACAAGTGGAGTTTGTGATTTTTCTCGAGATAGAGCGTGTTTTTTCCGTGCAGAAGTTAAGAGCCCCAGACTAATTTTTATATCCTTGAAAAGAAGACTATTTCCACTAATCACAGCCTTAATTTCAAGCGCTTCTGAGTTATACCGCACGGGAAAAACGTTTATTGAAAAACTGCTCCAAAATGAGATTTTTAAACAATGAAATATTGGTTATTTTTTAACTCTTGCCGTGCATTCCCAGCTAGGTAAACAATCCTGGTTTTAGACTTGAATCATTTGCCAATGTCTCTTACACAAATATACCAATTTGAAAAAACCGTGCTTCCTTTTGCGCTTTACACGAGCGAAGTTCTTGTGTTGTTACTCGACGCATTAATTTCCGCCATTTTATGACGGTCGGCGCCCGTTACAGTTTTTGAGAATTTTCTTGAAAATACAGCCAGCTTTGAACAAAAAAAATATATCACCTTTGTTGGCTTATCATAGGGTATCTCTGAGCGAAATATGAAGATTTTGAATTTTTGAAGCATGTGCCACATTTTACTGATATCACGCAGTCTTCACAGACATTCTCTCTTAAATACAGTGATTGAATTCAACACTGCATGCTTCCTTTATAATACGTATCCGTGCAAAATGAGCTCCGCGAAGCTTTTATACCACAAATGGAAAAAAAGCGGGTTGAAGAAAACAATAATGGCACCAAGGAGATGCTTACGACAACAGCTATCTTTGATTGATCGCACAACTTTTCGTGCTGTCCGATGACGGTAATTACCCACAGCAAGTCAGAAGAAGATGGAAATTATAATATATTTTTTGCCACGAAATTTAATACTTGTTCAAAGAAGACTCGTTCCCTCCCCCCAGCCCCCGGTGACACTGTGCTTTACATTAAAATTTAGTATTTGAAACGGCCCGGCTCTATTACTAAAAGACGAGTCAACTCTAAATCGAACCCATCTTGGCTTGAATGAAAATGGTTCTACCAGTCGAAGTCGAAATGGTTGCACTGATCGGGGCCATTTTGTGTTGTAACAAAATAGTTCTTTTCTTCGATGTCAAAACAGCTCTATTAATAGGAGCAGAGACGGCCCTACATTAGATCCAGCTAGGCTTGAACGGAAATGGCTCTAGAGATAAGAACCTATACGCACCAAGGTGGTAGCCTGCGTTGCAGCCGGACTTGTTACTCAAGACCTATAGAGAACTCGATATATAGTCCGTCTGCGAAACGGCTCCAAATAGCTTGTTCTGGTATCCCGCCGGTTTGCACGGATATCTGTAGCCATTTCTGATTGGCTTGATTTCTAACGTGCTCTCTGATTGGACATTTTCCTATTGAGCAATGACGCAATACTCAAATAAATAACGAGTTGTTTATTCATCGCACTAAAAAATGATTAGATAAAAAATAGCCTGTGCATGAAAATTACGCTAAAAGCAGACTAGATTATATTTTAAGCTTACAATTAAGAATTTTATGAGTAAAACGCCACATTTATTTTCAGCTTAATCAACGGGTTGCAAATTATAGCTACATACCATTGTGTAATACAATGAGCCTTCTCGAAAGCGACTTCGGTTTTAATGTTAAAACATCTTTTTGAAGCTTTCACGATCAAAAATGCTTCTCCAAGATTCAGTGGAGGGCAAACACTCAGGAGAGTCATAGACGAGCACGAAATTACCATTCAGGACCTGTTGCGTGAGCTCCTCGTCCTCTTCGTCTGTGATAGCAATCGCTCGAATTCCAATATCATTCAGGTGACGAACCTGGTCTTCGCAACGGTGGTATTACTACAATGACACTGGAACCACGGGGCCTTTCGCAAAATCGTCCGCCGCAATAGGAAGACATTGGAATAATTAAAGATTTGCCATAGCCAGTCGGCAAATTCCCGAAGCAAATTTTCTTGTTCCGGCAGAAGATTAGATATTTTAAACTGCTCCTTTCACGGCTCAAAACAGAAATAGCCGTCATTTTCTTTTTATATCAAGCCATGTTTTCGTTAAGAAGGACGCTAAAAACCCTGCATTGCGTGACCAAGAGCTCTGCGTGGCGGCGTACTTGTTTGCTGAGGAGATAAACACAGAGTCGGATTTGGTTGGAGAAAATTTGGCCACCAAAGGTGACGAACTTTATTTTCAAGATCTGCCAATATATAATAAACTAAATATCCCTTTAGCAAAAGGTGGGGGAAAAAACCGCCGAAGAGCCACAGAGTGTGGCACCCCCACCAAGACGCCAGCAGAGCCCGTGGGCAAGTAGGTCGGGAAGTGGCAGCCCTTGCGTGACCCGCTTCACCAACCAACGAGAGAGCTATTAAAGCGTAAAACATGAATCCTTGATATTGCGTTAAGAAATGATGCAGCCCCCGTCTGACCATCACTCTTTGTTATTTATTTAGTTATTTTTATTTATACAGCGAGACAGACTTTGCAATGAAGAAACGCACTGCAGAGTCCTTGTATGAGATGATGCAGCCCCTGACTGACCATCAACGCAGACATTGTGAAATGTTACGATTTTATAAAGTGCTACAAACACGACATGGTGCATCCCGTGCGTGACCACCAATTAAGTAGCGATTAGGGAGAAGTTCTACATATACATGACAGACAAGCTGCATGGCAGCCCGTGACTGACCCATGCGAAATTAAATTCCTTGTAATGTAGAATTACGAATGTAAAGTTTAAAGGCATCAGACTTCCATCGGCTAAGAGCGCGAATCTGGGCGTCAGAAAAACCTTTGTCCGCTGCGAGACAAGCCGCGCCGATGCGAAAGCTGTGGCTCTTATAGCGTTGAGCATTCAAACCACAGAAAATTAAGCAGCGCCTAAGTTCGGTGTTAAATTGGTTAACCGTAATGGGTGTGTTGTCTGCATGGCAGAAGAGGGGACCGGGGTTGTTACCCCGGAGATGGCAATACCGGAGTATGAACTTAACAGGACAAAACGGTGAAGATTCATCACCAGGAATAACAGTGTCAAAAGGGCGATTGCTGGTATTATGTTTTAAATGGGTGATTGTGATCGTAATAGAGTGGATTTTCCCACCGGATGCGAGGAATCGGATGTTATCGTACGGAATTACGGTGGTGTGACACGCGCTCCTGGTCGCTAGTTCACCGATGCGAAAGAAACCATAGAAAGCTGTGAGAAACATGGCTGAAAAAAGTATACGCTGTGCTGCCGAGGAGTTGGTGTGCTGGAGAGAGCTTATGAGGTCATGCAAGATAGGTTTAGATATCGGTAACCTGACATCACACGATTTCTGACGGCGGAGCGATGTCAAAAGTTTTTGAATAAGGAAAGCCTTTGTGGGGTCATGCAAACCTTTCATCTTGTGGACGTAACCAATGGCCGATAGATAGGAAAGAACAGTCGAAGGCGAAAGATTTCTACCGTCGAGAAAAGAAATAAAAAGCGCCAAAGACGCGGTGGTTAACGGTAAATGGAAGGCTTTTGTCTTGTAAAATTTCTCGTGAAATTCACGGTATAGTGTCCACGCTCTACGGTATGACTGACCCGAACCTGACGCCAATACAGAGCTCAAGAGACTCTCTAAGTTAGCGACCAACTCTTCGGCAAAAGAAACTCGGGCACTATTGTTGGCAATTCGTCTGCTTGGAGCGAAAGTTCCTTGAACCGTGCTATCTGAAATCGTGAAAGACAATCGGCCCGGGTACTATTAAGACCTGGGATATGTCGAGCACGAAAGATAATGTTATAATTGAGAGCAGTTAGAACCAAGTCACGGATCAATATCATAACGAATTTGTGTTTGGATGTCTGTTGATTGATAATACTGACCAGCTCAGCGTTATCAGTAACAAACACGATACATCGGTTAGCCATCTGAGAACCCCAAATACGCACTGAGTAAGGATTGCTCCCCTAAGACTACGATGGTATTTTTTCTGACCCAAGGAGTTGAGATGCACACCATCACGTGCGTAAAAGTTCAGAGTCGGGCGCCAGAACCCCCTATGACCCCAAAAGATAGCATAAGATATAGGCTCTAAAACTACCCGAAGATATTTCGTTAACAGCTTGGCCTTACGATTAACAACCACTGCGCCCTGGCGCATGATGGTCTAGCACACGCAAATAACCTTAACACCGTAGGTGTCATGCAAGAGCCTAGCAAAATCTTCAATAGCTGAGCCAACATGTAAAGGGTCGGAGTCTGTTAAATCGTTGGAACCCAACTGCATTATAACTATCTCCGGTCGAAAGGACTCGATAACATTCAAGTCAAGATGGAGCGTTTTGGAAACCGTCCGGCCACCGACTCCGTGCCATTTTATAAAGGCACGGTGAGATGAACTTGAAATCAACGTGGAAATCGTAAGAATCACGGGACAGGAAAAGGCGTAAGCGGCGAATAAAAGAATCGCCCAGGACTAGAACACGGGGCTCAGCCATTGAATAACAGAGAAGATAACAGGAAAAGAGGGTACTTGCCTAAAAGATGCAGAAAAGATGCTGAAAATTGGTTCAAACCAGCGATGTGAACGACGTGATGGTGAGCGATCGAAAGGGGGCGAGCACATGGAAAAGCGCCTCTAAGAATGATATAGTCCGGAACGCCCTAAATTCTGATTGGCTGGAAATAAGATAAGCTTAGACCCTGCCGCCTTGACCTGCAAACCATTATAAAATGCCTTGACATAAAATCCCATTATGATGTCGTCATAACGGTGTCTTTTAATTCACAACGCTACTGAAAATATTTCACAACGATCAATCGATCAATCAAAGGGAAAACCCGGGGAAGAACAACAAGTACAAATCGTATTTTTAGGATCGCGGTTGGAGAGCAGAGCATTGGTCAAGAAGGAACGACCAATCATAGAATGCGTTAGAAATTAAGCCAATCAGAAATAGTTACAGATATGCCTGCAAAACTGCAGGATACCAGAACAAGCTTTTGGGAGCCGTTTCGCAGACGGACTATACCAGGGATTGTATAGACTGTCTGCGACGCAGGCTACAAGGTGGCGATCATGAAATATTTTCCACTGTGGGCGAAATCGGCTTTTTGTAGGGGATGAAACGGTTTTTATTATGGTTGATATGGACCAAATTGACAAAATGAATCCATGAATTCGAAGAGTCCAAATCTGCTTCAGGTGCCATAGAGCTGAGCCGGCACTTTGGGGCTGAAATGGATCTTTTGAAAAAACTGTATATGTTTTAGTTTGATTTTATTTCCTTTATTAAATCATTGTAGGAATATATAATACGAATTTAAATTCTTGTAAATAAATGTGCGATTGTAAACCCAGAACTGAAGCCCAAATAGATATTATCATTATTACAGTGAAACCTCTATTAAGCGGACCCCCAATTAAGCGGACACCCTCTATTAAGCGGACACTAAGCCGGGTCCCGAAATTTACGTCTTATATTTCCCTTTATAACGACCCCCTCTTCGGCGGACACCTCTATTAAGCGGACTCTTGGGAAGGTCCCGAAGGTGTCCGCTTAATAGAGGTTTCACTGTATTTTGAGCCGGGAGGGGGCGAGACACCCGAGACGAGCTTAGACGGTTGAAGAACTATTTGCACCATAAGTGAAACGCTTGCTCGTCAAGGATAACTCGGGGGAAGGTGGGAAGCCGAAACCACAGACCCTTACTGATAACATTAACAAATCAGGCAAACACTATACAAACCGACTAATTTTACTAACAATAGGTTAACGCACTTTTCACAAACAATAGATTAATCGAAAAGCAGCAATCATTTTTTTGCAGTTTTTACAGCCAATAACATCACGTCTTAGCTGACAAACGACAAATAGGACCTCGCCTTCAATCAGGTCAATGACCAAAGCCATCAATACCATCTACTGAAGCTCCACAATTTACTTGAATCTAATAACGACTCTCGCTTAGGTTGTGGAAACGTCAGCCAATGTAATCGCAAACAGTCCTTCTGCGGATAATCAAAATATATGTTCTTATGGCATCACTGTACTCCTGGGTTGAAGTTATTTATGGAGTCGTTTAATTTGTTTACAATGCAAGGTCCTCAATTAACACTCCTGGTACAGCTTCAAATTCGTCTTTTAATACTTAACGATTCAATAGAAAACCTGTTTATGAAAAGAAAATACAGAATTAACAAACACGAACTTAAGAACTTAAGAAAAACCAAATGTACAACAAATCGAATAGGAAAGAAGCAAAAATTCAGAAGCGAAAAATATTTATTTAACTAATAACAAGATTTTTACGGAAACTCTGGGACTAAAAAACTAAACTAAAAACTAACTTGCAAGAAAAAGTAAAGATAAGTTTCAAGGAAAAAAATAGCATTAGCTATATAAAGCTAAACATGATGGCAATTGAAATTAATAATGGTAATTGAACTGAGTGGAGTGCAATTTAGTCTGAAATCGTACGCGTGATGTCAAAATCGAATGAGCGCGCAGCACGAGTTCGATTTGAAAAAAAAATATTGTGTAACAACAGCTATTATAACCAAAAAGCGCATAATCCTAAGGGCCTTCTGTTGTACCTGACAAGTCGGAATGATAGGTCTAACCCTTTTATTAAAAGCAAATGACGTATTCTTTGAGGGCTGCTAGGCAAATATTTCGCTTCACGAGATGTGTTCATTGACAGGCCAACGGAACTAGCAAAGTTCAAAACAAGTAAACAAAAGACCGGAAGCAAAAACAAACATACGTTGGAAAAGGCAGTTGTGTATAGGAAAATGGAAATTCCAACTCAAAGAGGATCTGCAACGAAAATTCTCTTTTCTAAATATCAAGCGCTCATTTTCCGTTAAATATCTTTAGTTTTACGCAGTTTATTTTAAATGTAGAACAATTTCATGACACCGTTTCTACTTATGTCACAATTCCAATTTGATTGCTTTGCAGTAAAGGTAGCGATCATATCTCAGCTTTCCTCAGTGATTCAGAGGAGAGCGTGTCGAGTAGAGAGATTTCCCTAGGAGATTCAATTTATTGAGTAATAACTGTGACCAGTTTGCTTATACTTTGTTCAGAGATTTGTTTTACTAGTGTTATGTAGCGCAAGTGTCAAATAACGGTACTTCTTTCGAAGTTACTAAACGGAAACTTTCTTATAGGCATTCCAATTTTTGTTATTAAATTCAGCAATTTCAGTTGTTCATGCTTTAGCGTTTTTAATCGAGTTGTAAAGAACGCGGGAGTTGGATATCTCGAGAGAAGTATCATAGTTTATTTACGCGAGGGCATCTCTGATTTCTTGACGGTGGAAATGTACATCAAAAGCCGCGCGCTCAAAAAACATTTTCACGCTATTGCGCGGTCCTGCTGGCTCTGTTTTGAGCGTGTTCATTCATGTCATTATTTGTTCAGACCTTGAGCCGTTTATCGCGACAAACAGACGTTTCTAGCAACAATGCGCCGGCGATAGGTCCTTCCCTGTCCGCTCCCTACCTAAAGTAAAAATAAGTAGGTCCCAGTCCCTTGAGAGCAATCCAACCCATCTGTTTCGTTCGTGTTTCTTTTTAAATTTTCGTTCTGTTAAATTGGCTAGAGAGGGGTTTTTATTTTTTTTCGGACCACTTTAGTGAACTGCATATATTTAACCATGGAGAAAACCAATGTGAAATCCAAGAGCGGCTTAATCTGCACATTGCTTGCGTCGTGCTTTACATGACATCGAGTGGTAGGAGTAATGGCGGTATAATGTAGCATCTTGCTGTTTGAATAGCCCAAAAAGAGTATTACTGATTATGATAGAGGGAAGGTAAGAGTGTTTTGGCATCCGATTGTAACGGAAGATTTAGTTGAGTGTTCTGCGTAAAATGGCGATTTTCTTGCTCATTCGCAGAAACGAAATATAGGTATTCCAAAGCTAAAAGATGTAAACTGATTTGTGCTTATGTTGCATATCTCTGCCTTTTTACAAGAAGTTCCATGTCCATTTATATCAGGTACAAAACACGAACTCGTTCACTAAATTTTACAGTTTTTGCTGGCCGTCAAATTTGGGTCAAATTTACCAAAAAAACTAGGACCTGAGGGGGGGGGGGGGGGGGGGATGGAGAGTGGATCTCATATCTCCTATACCAAAACACTTGAAGAGCAAACTTTAGATAATTTATCCATAAGTCCATCTATGATGTTAGTATGGAATAATTTGGCCGACCCCCATCTTTCACCTTTTTTAGATTTTGCCCGGTTCTCTCAGACACAGACTCTTAAGCTGATTGCACAACAGTTAATAAACAAAAACTTCTAATTCTTGTGTTTACACTCCTTCAATGTTTGAAAAGCTTATTATAATTTAGTTTCTGTCACTAAAATATATAATACGTTGGAAGCTTTCGAGCTACTGTTGACTTTTCAGAAGTTCCAGTTGGCCTCTTTCACACTTTTAACAACATTTCCATGCACATATATTTACACTTGGCCACAATATATCTAATCACGCCATTTTCCCAACTTATTATCGAGCAAAATTCAAACTGCCTATGTATAACTTAATGGTGGGAAGGGGGTGAGGGGGGTAGGTGGTAGGACTGCGTCAGAGCTGTGGCTGATGTAATCCCAAGTAGATAAAAAACAACAACAACAACAACAACAACAACAACAACAACAACAACAACAACATTAAAGAGCAAAAAAAAAAATTATAATAATAGTAAAAAAGAACAATGTGCAGCAGCACCAGTTCTCATTCGCAATCCTATTATGAAGTCAGATGAACCAATGCTGGCACTACTTTAGCCGGTATTCCTCGGTAACTTAATGCCATTTTTAAATGTTACCACGCCGCCACTAAAGGTCTTAAGAGGCGTTCAAAAGGAGTAAGTAAAATAGAAATTAGCGTCCCAAGGTCCAGACATATAGTTTATGAAAACAATGGTTTACCACTCAGATCGAAAATGTCAAGTTGAAATTATTGTCAGCTGCGTCGGCTTCTACCAAGAGAGAGTATTAAAGTTTCATTCAAAAGTGCTTCATCCCCGCCCCCATGTTGTAATAACGAGACTAACTAGTAATACATTTTTGTTAATATTCATGACCTGTCTTACCCGTCCAATTTCGTTTACAGGGACCTCAGCAATAATCGAATTCAACATCTACCCCAAGATATATTTTCACACCTGTCATATATGTGGAACTTGTAAGTGTGAGAGACTTCTTTTTCTTTTGTTCCTTTTTTTCCTTAACAGTCATTTAAGCAGGTGAGCTGCGTAGAATCTAACACTCTTACTCTTGCTCCCCACTCAGGTCCCATTGGTTAGTGCATGAAAATGATAGGAAGATGGTTAATAAGTTATCGCGAATGGATGAAATTAAACGTACTATAAACATCGGGAACAGAACCATACCTGCATTGCCTAGTATTATTGATAAATGTTTGATGCCACACCATGAACTTAAGATGATTCCACTAGAATGCATTGCGCATTTTTGCCGTGAATTAATTTATGCGTCATTATCACGCGCCTTTGGCGCGCGCACGCTTAAAACATGATGTGTTCATTACAGATAAGCCCAGTTAATAACTAAATTGTTATTTTCTCCTAAACGAGCACCGTGAGGTCTCTTTTTTTATAGCCTCGATATTTTAAAAATATTATGATATTTTAAAATTATTGTCAGCTGTGTCGGCTTCTACCAAGAAAAAGTATTAAAGTTTCTTTCAAAAGTGGTTTATCCCCTCTTCCTAAAGTGCCATAACGAGAATAACGAGTAATATATTGTTCTTAATATTCATGACTTGTCTTACCCTACCGATTTTTTTCCCATAAAATAAACTTTCATTTCGTTTGCAGGGACCTCAGCAGCAATCGAATTCAACATCTACCGCAAGAATTATTTCCACACCAGACAATGATCTGGGTTTTGTAAGTGTGACTTGTTTTCTTTTGTTTCTTTTTTGTTTTTTTGTTTTTTGTTTTTTGTTTTTTGTTTTTTGTTTTTTTTTTTTCATAACAGTCATTTAACCAGGTAAGCTACATGAAATTTAGCACTCTTACTCCCCACTCTTGTCCCATTTATTGTTTCCATTTTGAACTCCATGCATTTTTGTGCCAAATGTTTTAAAGTCACCCTACATGACCTGAAATTGGTTTTTATATAAGACAGTGGTGAGTGTATGAAAATGATAGAAAGATGAGAAGTGGGATGTGCACCACAGTTTTCTCTTTTTGAGGGGAAATGTCATTAACTTGAGGAGGGAATAGATTAACGACGATGACGTCATCACTTATTGTCTTGATCACTCATTATAGGATTGTGTCATATTTTATATTAGTCTTAACAACAGGTTTTGAGCTGGTTTGACAAGTTTATCAATGATGTCATGCTCTATTTGTATCTTTTGGTAGTCATGGTCGGTATCACCGGTTTGACAGGGTTTATAATTAATTAATTTTTGGATACATGACATCATAAAGTACATACATACATATATACGTGCATAAGAAGATATAACAAAGAGACAAAATTCTCTGTTACTCCGAGTTTCGTGCTCACGCACTCATCAGACAGTATTTAACGGAGAATAAACCTTTCAAGTTATATATATATACACGCATCCATTGATTACAAAAAGCAGGGCAGTGCGGTTCTAATTACAATTAGGTGTGAGGAAAAACTTGTAGAGTGTTGTTTTTGAGTCAATTGTTCCTTAGGTAAAACTTGTTTTCGTGGCGGCACTTGGAAATCAGTTCTGATCTTTTATTTAGGATTCTGTCGGGGTTTGCAGAAATGATCATTAGTTTCTCTGTTAAGCATAGGTCGCATCGTTTAGAAAACTGGCTTAGTTCAGGCTTTCCGTCCCTCTAGTAAAGTCAGATTCATTGCTTGAAAAACAACTGTGATCTAGACAAGCAGGGCTATAAAAGTGTCCTTGTGTTTTCAACTTCTTTGAGCTCAGTTGGATTATACCCTTGTAATATATACCTGAATTTTTAAAAAGATGGCTCCAGAAATATTGCCTTCTGTTAGTTTCTCTTGTGAGATTTTATTTATTTATTTATTTATTTATTTTTTTGGCATTTTTTTTTATTCTAAGTAAATAAGAAAAAATTAACCCGTTTAGCTCAACACAGGACTACTGGTAGCAAGCATATTAGACGAGGCAGGAACTGCACTCGGAAGACTTCATTAGACTTAATGATGTCCTCAGGAAAACTTTGCTTAAGGAAGCCAAACAAAACGCTAGGGCTAATGAATTTCTTCTCAGCTAAGAGCGCGCCGAATTCAAAGCGAGTTCGTTGTGCCGTGTATAAACGTTTGAGAGAGAATGGGGTTAGCTGGGCAAACAATTAAATGAGTCTACATCGGGTAGTTTCGAGGAGGGGGGGGGGGGGGGGTAAGGAGAAGAATAGCTTTTGTCTTTAAAATGACTGCTGGTGACTCTTGTATCGTACATCCCTAAATTTAATGGGAAATAAAAAAATATAATAATAATAAAAACAAGTTATATGTTAAGAAAAGTTAACAAAAATCATAGATTTCTGTGGGTATGTTCTTTTAAATTCAGACAGATATTATTAGTATTTGGGCTCAAATTGTTCGGAACGGCTTTTATTCTTCTTTGTATCATTAATCACTTCAAGATAAACTGTAGTAACCAAATAAAGAGGAAATGGTGCCTCCACAAGTTATATTTTAGGCAAGAAATCATGTCAGTTTATGAGTGACACAAAGCAAGGGCTAACTAGTTCCTTGCATTCATCATATTTTGAAATAAGCTGTAAAGTTGAGGCTTCAAGCCCTTCTACTAACAGCAGTTACATTGCTAGACAAAACAACTGTGATTTACAAAAGCAGGACTAGCAAGAAAAGCTTATATTTTCATCATTCCACTTATATCATTTTAATATCTGTCTGGATTTTTAAGAACATGCCCTCAGAAATTAACCACATTTTGAGACTTTCTAGGCTGATGGAATATGCTAGTCCAGAACATGACTTTAATTAGGGCTCATCACAAGAAAGCAAGGTCAAAGAATACTACAGACCTGGTATAGAAGGTTTGTCTTTGAAATTGGACATGACACTAGCACTGACATTTGAACTGACATGAAACATGGCCTATGTGTTGACAAAACAATGCGACATTTCGCAATTATTAACGGCGCCAACGCATCTTAAATCTCACCCAAAACCCGGTCTTTTAGCGGTCCAGTCTAGCTTTCTACAACAGAATCGGCTTAATCGGAGCAAGACAGCGTTCTAAATTGATTTTCCGAATCTCTTCTATATTTACAAATCGAAACGAATCACGCCGAACGACATCTGGAAATTATTTATGACATTGAGTCCGGAAATCCGACCCCAAACCGCACCTCTCGACTAATCGATCACTAGCCTAACAACGCTACAGTTATAACGGCGAAAAATAATCGAATAGCTTTTCAAACTCACGCTTTTTGAAGAGAAAATCCTTGCCATTTCTTGTTCGTGTTTAGTGATATAACTTTAAGTCCCGGATGTTGGCAAAAAGATTGGAACGGGGAACACATATGGCGGTTTTCAACAAGAAAATAAACTAAGTCTTTGGCCAGGTTAAAAATTCCCGATCATTTCATCTTGCCCGACTAGAAATCATCCCTAAGAGCTACTTTTTAAAGCCAAAGACTGTCATCTCCTCAAGCAAAGCCCAAAATATGCCAGCCTTCGTCCAAGCCCGAGTAACTAAAGTTTACCCCTTTAGCTGAAAAACAGGACTACTGGTAGCAAGCATATTAGACCAGGCAGGAACTGCACTTGGAAGACTTTTTCCCTCATTAGACTAAATGATGTCCTCAGGAAAACTTTGCTTAAGGAAGCCAAACAAAACGCTAGGGCTAATGAATTTCTTCTCAGCTAAGAGCGCGCCGAATTCAAAGCGAGTTCGTTGTGCCGTGTATAAACGTTTGAGAGAGAATGGGGCTAGCTGGGCAAAACAATTAAATGAGTCTACATCGGGTAGTTTCGGGGAGGGGGGGGGGATAAGGAGAAGAATAGCTTTTGTCTTTAAAAATGACTGCTGGTGACTCTTGTATCGTACATCCCTAAATTTAATGGGAAATAAAAAAATAATAATAATAATAAAAAAAAAAACAAGTTATATGTTAAGAAAAGTTAACAAAAATCATAGATTTCTGAGGGTATGTTCTTTTAAATTCAGACAGAT
>NW_028145609.1:0-202500 GCF_977016875.1 Pavona decussata
GTTTCAAGTTAAGTTAAGGCCGTAGGTCTTGTTGAACCAATCGTTGGTGAACGCTTTGTGGACTAGGATGTTAATCGTCTCACTCAAAGGTACGTTGGTGAAAAGTGATGTCACATCATAGGAGACTAAGATGTCATCCTCATTCACGGAAATGGTACGGATTTCATCAGCAAAAGCAAAGGCATCAGTGATTGTGTAGTCATTGATGGAGAGTGGCTTAAGTTTCTCTTCGAGCCATTTGGCGAGATTGTAATTGTAGGCGCCAGTTGCTGATAAAATGGGTCTCATACTCAGTGTGGCTTGAAACTCAAGTTTACAGGAAACAAACGAACAGTGGCTTACTCTTGCATTACCATAGCCATACCGACAAACGATACAAGGTGTCTTTAGTGAAAACAATGTTACATCGCGCGTACGCTCTATGTTCCACAACAGAAGCTTTCAATTTAGAATGTAACAAATTGCGCTCAATTTTCAGTCGCCTAGATTATCCTAGGGCTCTCATAGATTCCATCATTAGTAATTTTCTTCGTAATGTATCGGAACAGGCAGCGGAAGAGAAGCCTGAAGGCGGTCGTAAGATCAGAATTATCCTTCCTTTTAAGGATCAAGTAGCTGCCAATGCGGTTCGCAGGCAATTTAACGACCTAAGTAATAAGATTGGCCCCATATTGCAGCCAGTTTTTGTTAGTAGGAAATTAGAACATGATCTTAAGCCTAGGGAAGTTAAGCCGTCGATTGTGAATCAGCAATGCGTTGTTTACTATTTCTCATGTGATCTGTGCGATGCAGATTATGTCGGCTATACAGCCAGACACCTTTTTCAACGCGTTGCTGAGCACAAGAACTCGGCAATTGGCAAACATTTTCTTGAAGCTCACGGGAGCAAACACCTATTGAATCAGGGCCATTTTAACATCTTGAGAAAGTGTCAGAGCAAATTTGATTGTTTGGTATTTGAAATGCTGTACATCAAGAAACTTAAGCCTTGCTTGAACACTCAAACGGACTCTATACGTGCGAAACTTTTTGTTTAACCTGTAGCATTCTTCAATGCTACTATTTTAATTAATATCTATTGTCCATTTTTGTATTTATAGCCGCAATCTTGCATTTTTATTTTCACTTGATAATGATGTAATGTACATCGAAACGTCGTGTTTTTTAACCTTTTTATAATGTTTTTACGAGATATAGAAATCACAGGGTTTAAATTTATTTATTTATTTTTTATTTATTTATTTATTTATTTATTTTTCTATTTATTTATTTATTTATTTATTTATTTATTTATTTATTTATTTATTTATTTATTACTTTCAGATTGTAATCCTAACTGTTCAACTTACGATGATGGTATTTCTGGGATTTTTGGAAATATGTTTAATTGCACCGGAGTTCCGTCAGCTGTGAATGTTCTGAAATGCGTTCCAACAATCGCTGACAGACTGTAAGGGTTTTTATTATTATTATTTTTTTCAATAAATACAATTTTTCTTTCATTTTTATGCAATTCCCTTAACTTCAGTTAGGATATTTTCACACTTTCCGAAAAGCCCTCCTTTCTAATTAGAGACTACTGCAGGAAAAGTTAAAATTCCCTTAAACCTATTTGGCACGGGATTTTTTTAGTTCCTGAGACTGTGGGGCACATTTTGGACGAATCTCCTATAGCTTCATGTTTGCGCATCCAAATGGCCCTCGGAATGCCATGGGTTAGAAAATCGTCAGGAGTATTAAGACTATTTTAGCCATTCCAATCCAGAAAATATGGCGGCTGTGCATTTTACCTCAATACCTCCCGAAACTTAATAAGCACAGCCAATAGGTGCATAGAAAGCCTTTACGTTTTTTTGCGAATGTCGTCCTTGTACTAATAACATTGCGTAAGGAGGTTTTCACTCCGTTTTCAAGGTCCTAAATTATATAATTATCTAAACCCTGAAGTTCAGAATGCTCCTAGGTTTTTTTTTGTGTTCACTTCTAAACTCAGGTTTTCTCTCTTAATATAGAAACATGTTACTTCTTTTAGTGTACTTAAGTGTATTTTTTTCCTTCTTTTTGCCTTCGCTTTTGTTTTTTTCCTTTTTCCTTTTTTTTTGTTCTAATCTAATGATTATTTTCGTACATTAGAAATATTTATATATTAAGACAGATAGTCCTGCCGATGATAGAATTTTTAAATAATTTTTTAACAGTAGAATTATCCAAGGTAGTCCGTTACATAAACCTTATAAGCTTCCTCGGGATACCTTGCCTCGTTAATGCTTAATTTGTTAATGTTGTATTTGTGTGTGTGAGGCAAACTGAAAGAAACTGAAACTGAATGACAGAAATGCCCATATGGTCACTCTCAGGTTTTATGAGGATTTTCGTACGCTAAGGATTATGGCTAAATGTACCAGGCGTTATCTTTTTCGATATGGTGGATTATCATACACCATTCGATAGGAAAACGACGCTATAGTAAGGCGTACATTAGGACGGCTGTTGAAATCCTCTGACGGATTGTATAATCCGTTGAAAAGCAAACGCCTTAGCAAGATATTCTTCATCTCGTGCTATAAAAACAATCCTCTAGAAAATACTTTTCTAATATTTTTAGGATGGTGTACAATTCATATTATAGAATACTGACCTGTAAATGAGACTATAATGTTCTCAAGATTACTTTGGGTTATTTTGAAGTCGATTGGGGATCATCAAAAGACTTGAGACAGTTTAGGGGTTTTAAAAAAGAGTGAAATAGACGGAACATTTTACTCCAAATTTTTGTTTCTGTTGAAAAGCACTTTCACTTTCAGAGTGATGTCTTACAGCAACTTTCCTCATCCTACTGTTGATGTGTTTTCGGAACTTTCTAATCTATTCCTGCTGTAAGTCTCAAACAAAACTTTTTTCCCTTAATATAAAACTCCAACCCTTCATGAATCCATCAGTTGAATCATTGAATATTTTTTCAATGCAAGTGTAGCACCGAAATACATTGTTTAAGTTGATGTTCTAACCCTTGACACAAATCAAAGCGATACATGATTATCATAATATAAAGTGCTAGCCAGAACAATACAGCAGCAAAAGTGATCTTACAGCAACCGATCCAGCACCGTCCAAGGAACGAACTTTTTGTCCAGTTCTATTTGTTACGGAACGAAATATTCCGGCTTTCCAGTTCGGTACAGGAACATTAATAAAACTATTTCCCAACGCGCCTAACAGTGATATAGATGACATTTTCATTTATGATGAAGACTCGACCTGTAGATTGTTAAGTTCATCCGTCTTTAACCCATCTCGACCGGGCAGTTTGGTTTTTTGGGACCGCGAGGAGCTTCCCCCCCCCCCCCCCCTCCTTCTCCTTTCCTCCACAATGTTTCAAAAAATGTAAAAGCTTTGACAATAAGACCCCACTCCCCACCAGTCTATATAGGATACGCATTGAAAAATGAATTCTTCTATGGCGTAATTATCATATGTTGTTCTACAGTAACCTATTCAAATGATTACTTCTTAATGAAAGGGAACAAACTAAAATCATACTATTGTTTCTTCAGGACCCTTCCTTCAAACAAGATTCAAACCTTGCCTGCTAAATTGTTTTTCAACCTAACAAAGTTAGAAAATCTGTAAGTGTTGAAAGTAATTTTGACATTTTTGTATTTTAAATTAGTTTAAAGCTATTAGCAGTTGTTGCAATTTTACTTCCCTCTTGCTTATCTCAACATAACTGGCAGCTTTGCAAGAAGCCATGTTCCTCTCGATTTAAAGCACGTTTTCAGTTCACTGCACTGCATGTTACAGTTATCGTGGCCTAAAATTCCTTTACAGATCTTTCCCATGTATATTGAAAACTGATTCTCTAAACTTAAAACCTTTGAGAACCTCTCATTAAAAAATTCAAACAGTGTGAGAGAATAGCATAATTATTAAATGCTCAGTAGCGTATCCAAACTGTTATTGTTACAGAATTTTGTCTTCGAATGCAATTGCATCTCTACCAGAAGAATTGTTTGCCCCGTTGAAGGATTTGAGGACTCTGTAAGTTAAACATAACACATTGACTTGAAGAGAGTTCAAAGCAATGATGCTTTTGTTGGAAATTAGCATACGAGAAAAACATTAAGCAACGCATACGAATATAGATGAGATTTTATCGGATTTTAAAAACACTGCACGTAATGTTTTAGCGATCATTTGATAGGTCAATGGCCTTATGAATTATTAATGAGTTTTTGAATGATACTTCAAGCTCTTAATTTTCTTGTAAGGTGTAACAACTATTAGCATTGCTAGTAATGGTTGACCCTCCTCACTACGTGGCATCTTTTCATAGGGATCTGTCTTCAAACTTTATCACAGTTCTACCCGACAAACTATTTGTCACATTAACAAATCTTGATGTACTGTAAGTCTTTTTTTTTTGTTTGTTTCTTTTTTTTTTTCTTTTATCTGGGGTTGGAGCGAAAATGTTTCATAGGGTAGCGGTCGCAATAAATATTTAAGATACATAAATCGAACTTCTTTATCTTATAAAGTTGTTGTGGTAGATATTAAAAAAACTGAATACACTAGTGAATCAGGAGGGTCTAGACGGGGTGAACTGACAAATGACAAATGGCAAAAGTAAATAAATAAATAAATAAATAACTGAAAACTGACAAATAGCCGAAAATTTAGCTGGCATTCGAGTCAGTTTTATTGAAAACTGACAAAAGATTTTTGCCTTCCATATTCGTTTGAAATTCATTATTGATAGCCTTTTTGATTAAAATATTGTTATGTTAACCTTTTTTCGTTAAGTCATGCATTTTAAGTCGTTTTTTAAACTAGATCCATCAAGCTGAGTTTTCTAATATACACATACAGACAGTAGGAAACCAACCTCTCTTTGGTAAACAAAACTTTGAAAATTTGAAGTTGATTAACTGCCTTTTTTTATTACAGCTATCTTTCATCAAATGCTATTAAGGTTTTACCACATGGTGTATTTTCCTCACTGACAAGTCTACAAGAACTGTAAGTAGGATATGTGCTGGTGTCACTGAAATTTGTTTCCGAAACCATTACAGACCCTAAGGCTGAAGAGGTAAGATTAGCTCGCTAACCCAGATCCCCTGTGCGTGACGAGATCCTTGCGTTACTGTGTAACACAAAAAAGATCAATCCCATTAATACACGAGAACAGGGCTCAAAGTGTCTTTTTTCTTCAGATTTATCCTTTTGTGAAGACTCTTCCAAATCCCTTAGAAACCACTTTAATCACAAAAGGCAATCTACGCTAGAGTCTGGATGAACTTAAAATTTCAATGAGAACATTTTTGCATTTGTCATTTTTGCGTGGGCAAGATATCATTTTCAAATAATTCAAACCAATTACAAATCTTTCGAAAACGATTACCTCGGCTAGCGGTCTTCCTAAAGTAGTGCCAGTCCTGCCTCATCAACCGGAAAAGTAAAATTAGTCGCCCCAGGTCTCAGCGAATCTTTTATAACCTTGGGCATGCGTCCTCGCACATTACTTGACGTAACGTTAAGAGAAGATATACTTTCTAAGCAAGGAAACGGTAAGATACGGCGAGATAGTTACAATTAGTACAAACTTATGGAACCAGTTTGGTTTTCAGATTTCTTAAGGGACCGTTCATTTTTTTTTTTAATGGGATAAGGAGAGCTGGTGGGATTTGGGGAAGTGTCATTCGGAAGTTGTATGACCCTCCCTCAGCTAGGCAATTTTACTCAAATGAGCCCCATCAAAAGGGATAACCCCCTCCCTTCCGAAAAAAAAATTGTAACTGGTATTATATAATGGAAGACGTTTGAATATCTCTATCTCGATATGTTTTGAACTGTTACATTTCAAAACTGTGAAAGTTGTTTTATTCACAAATCTAATCTCACCTCAAAAGAATGAAAAGTCGATTTCCAATGTAGCCACATCGCTACCGTTGAGGCGAAGCAGTCATCGATTGCACGGGAAATAGAAACCCTCAAAGAAAAGAAGAAGACCTTTGAACGGATCTTGAATGGCCTAAAAGAAAAAAGTTGCACCAAAGAAAATAAAATAAAAAGAAAATCGTCCGAAATCAAAGGAAACAAAGTGCAAAAACAACGTCCGATGCTTATATCATATCTGCGTTGCAAATCCTCTTGCCAACGAGCTTACCCATTGTCTCCTTTACCCCCTTCCCTGACAATTCCTGAAGCCTGAATAAACATGGAAGATGTGGCAATGCTGCTGTTTAGACGGGATGCACAATCAGGAAGCAGGATGCACACCAATATTCAGCCGGAAATTAGGGACAGGGTATATTGCATCCTGCATCCTGAAGATTATCACATGGAAGACACTAGTGAAGAGGAAGAAGAAGACGATGAAGAGGAGGAAGAAAACGACTAAAAGGAAAAAGAGAACGTCGAAGAGAAAGAGAAAGAGGAAGAAGACGCTTGGATATTTACAACGATTTGTACGGGAAAGACAACATCTCACGAAATAAAAAACTTTCGAAGCGCTTTTGAAGCGCTGTTGTAATAGGGTTTCGACATAAACGTCGTTAAGGGTGTTAGGATTTTTACTGCTACTTTGAACTGTTTTAGTACATTATAGATGTTCGTATTTCGTGAATAGAGCAGAAGAATTTCTCATTAATGTGTGAAAATTTCATTCCACTTCTTTATCTCAGAATTTTGCCCGACCACGTCTCCCTTTTCATCAATGTTTAGGCATCCCCCCCTCCCTCGAAAGTGTTTTCCACCTGCCACCCCCCCCCCCCTTCCCCGGAAAATCCCACAAGCTAATTACATGCATTTAAATGAGTTCAATCATTATTAGTCTCGAGACGTAACTGTCGCACTTTGAATTTTTTCAACAATGAGGTTTTTTCTTCTTTTGAGGTGATATGATTTATTGGTGGCTAAACTTGGATTCTTCTAGTTCTATCTGTAAACATGCTCGTGTCTAAATGTAAAGAAATCTGACACCTCATAAAAGGTCGTCTGATCATATGATTACGGGTTGAATTAAGTCCCCCTTATCATTAATTCTCAGTTTCGCGTAAGCGCATCTACAGCTATAATTGGTCCTCGGTAGGCCAATTAGTCCCGTTTACCAAGCTAGTTTGTGTAACCAGTACGGAATCTCGTTTTAAAAATATTTTTCAATTTTACGGATTTTTCACTTGTATTTTTTTTTTAGGAATCTGACGTCAAACAATATCCAAAATGTGACTTCAGAAACGTTTTCCACTCTTACTGAGCTAAAGACATTGTAAGTTTGAATAATTGCTAAAAATGACTTGTCGTGGTTGTCAGAAAATCGTTTCTCATATAAAAACGCTTTCGTGATCGAATCACGATACATTACATTACATTTCACGTTCGGCTTCAGAAGCCTTTTGTTATGTTGACTGGCGTAATTTATGATTTCTTTCTCATCGTTTTTCGTTGACGTCTACTCTTATATTAAAATTTATTTCCAACCTTGCCTTCTCTACAGACGTAGGCATACGCACGGAATGTAGGATGCAATTGCACAGGCCTTAGCACGTGTGAAACGTGTTTGCAAGAATTAAAATTTCTCATTTCCCCTAGTTTAGTTGAAAACTCCTCTAAACAAAGCAAAACTCGAAGCTTTGCGCTCAGGACTAAGGACTGGCAATTAATATATAAACATGATTAGAAGGATAACAAACGAGTTAATTGGTGTCTTGCCGGGTTCCACTAACAATTATTGCGAGTTATGATGATCAGACTTGGTGGATAGACAGTACTTCCAAATATGTGTCCTTTGAGGTTTGCAACGCGAAGTGGTGACGACATATAAAGTGGTAATTAGGCCATCATTAGATAGCCTAATTGAATTTTTGGATTTTCCCAAAAAGTGCCTAGAAAGTGCCGAAATTGAACGAAAGTATTAAAAACCAGTACAGGAAGGAACACTATTATAAGATGAAAACATAAAAATTAAAACAAGAAAAGCCATTTTTCTTCGTTTTAAAAAGGAATTTTATTTTTTCTGAAAAAACTGCCAGTCAAAAGTTGTTTATCAGGGTAAAATCAAAGTCAATCAATACTAGGGATCTATTCAAATTTTCCAGAAAAATTTCGGAAAATTTACAGAAAAGCTATTCATGTTCAAAGTCGCCGCGGGCAAAATCGCCCCCCCCCCCCCCCCCCCCCGTCTAGATAGGGTTAATATACCAATTGAAACTATTTTTTTTACTTCTCTTTCAGCTCCCTGGGGTCAAACAATATCCAAAGCATAACCACGGATGTAATTTCACACCTTACAAAATTAGCCACTCTGTACGTTTGATAAAATAATCTTGTTCTTTATTTGAAGGAGGGAGGGGTGGCTTATAGGAATAAAAAAAGGTTAGGGGCGGTGCTTCAGACGGCCAACTCTTGTAACTTTAAGATCACTAATGCATTGGCCACCAAATTAAAAGAAGGATGATATGCAGATGAGTTCTCATAACTGAAAAACTACGGCGTCAGTATGTTGCAATTTATCATTACAACCCCATTTATTTTCTTTCATTGGCTGAAAAGTCTTCTATCAAGTTTTCCATCCGGCTTAAATGTATAAACTCTAAACTTCTACACGTAGCTTTAATGCCTGCCAACAACTTGATTTTCAACGACAACAGCATTGACGTCCATTGACAATGGCAATACTTTAATAGGAACAAATATATTTATTTATTTTAATTAAATTTACCTAAATTTGTCATCTTGGGATCCACCGTGATGGAACCACTATCTGAAAGTTCATTTTAATTTTTTGAGAGGTAAATAACGAACGAAGCAAGTGAACTAAGTTAGTCCGATTTTGAAAGATTTCTTTACGAATGAAGATGTGAGGCAAATAACCATTCTTAGAAATTCAATCCACAAACTTGGAATGGAACATTTTCCTCAAAGTGGGGTTAAATGACCTTTAGCTAAAAAAATGCAACAAGAAACAAAGAAATAATATTGAAGAAGTAGTATTAAACATATATTATTCACAAAGAAATCTATGACCTTTGTGAAACAAAACTGTCAAATTGGTTGCTATTTAATACGAAATGCGAAAGTTGGTGAACACGAGACACTAAAGCCAAATTTTTTTTAAGTGAAATTTTGGGAAAAGTCAGCAAAGTTCGTAATTAAAGCTCGAATAGCTTTGAAATTGTTATTTTTTAAATTAAACCAAGCTTCTTACGAGAAATGAAACAACTGCTAGTATCGTTTAAACTTAATAATGCTTTGTACTTATTCTAACTTTCCCCTACTAAAATAAACTATTTCTTGTCTCTTTAAAATAAAGTTTTCATACTGACCAACTGACGATGATAAACATGAAGTGCATCATTTGGTCGTTTTTAAGTTTTCCAACTTACATTTATCTCTAAAAAGTAATATCTTAATCTGTATTCTGAGTTATTTGTAAGTCATTGCAATCTGTCTTTTTTTTTCAGGGATCTGTCTTCAAACAGCATTACAAATCTCTCAGCGAATTTGCTTTCAACTTTTACACGCTTAGCTAGACTGTTAGTTACACATTTATATGTCTACCTGATACTTTGAAAACCTGTCAACCTACAGAATACCAGCTGTTTTTTTTTCAGTGGCCAAGGAACTATCTGGTTAAGCTTGTAAATACAGTCCACAAGCTTCTTCGTACCACGGGATGATCATAAAAGCCCCCCCCCCCCCCCCCACTTCTCCCTCTTAACCGTTACAGACACCACTTCATCAATAGCAGCTCTAGTTGAGAAATAAACCAAATTTTCTTGCTAAAAGTGATGCGATAATACCTTCACTTAGTTACAACAAAACAATTCTAGACCACCGACAGAGAGAAATCGATTGAATTCTTGAAAGGAAAACCCTATCATCTTACTCAACGAAAATTCAAGAAAACAAGTTAGACTGGATCGAAATGGATGGCAATTTGAAAAAACTCGGTACATCTGTTTCCAGAAACACTCGCATATACACTGGGATGGTAGTTGCTAACAAACTTGGACTTTTATTTTTTTAGGTTTCTGTTGTTTTGGGTTTTTTTCCAAATAACACCAAATCCCCGTTGTTTGCCTGTTCTTCAAATCATGGTAAAAATATTCGAGTGCTGAATCAGAAGGGCTAACGCTCATAACGTCAGCGATCAAATCATTTATTTACGGTGTTCGAATTAACTTATCAACTCTGTTGATAAAACAAAACATTCGTTTCCTTTCTCCACCGACACAGCACTACAGTTTCTTTAGAAATTAACCAGTCCCTTATATCCACTTGAGTCTTTTTTTTAACATATTTTGCACATATTTACCCTCTAATAAAATTCATATAGCCAACCCGCCAAATTAGTAGACAGGAAATAATGAATCTGGATGATAATAACCATGCCCAAGTTGGAAAGTATCATTTAAGTTTAATACTTTGATACTGGAGTGTAGAGGATCCCGCCCTGCTACCTTTAACCCTCCAGAGAGGATTTTAATCCTCCTACCAATTTTGTCAAAATAACGTCCAGTACAATTAAAAAATGCAAGATGGTGAATACTAACGTTGTATCTTGCAGCGATCTTTCTTACAACAAGATCTCAAATATACCAAAAGGCTTATTCTGCTGTCTAAGGAAGTTACGATTCTTGTGAGTATTTATTTATTTAAATGAGTACCTTTATATCTTATGTCAAAGAGGTTGTACTTAGCTTGATTCAGTTTCATGCCCTTTGGCTACATTCTCGATCGCAATTGCTCACTTCATGGTCGGTGCTTTATAAAGAATGTTGAAAAATTATGATTGTAATGGAAACGTGACAACAAAGATATAACATTGGTGCACTTTGTCAGTGGTTCTAATCACAACCAGATATAAATGTTTTACAAATCTATTCCTCTTAGAAAGGTTTCACTAGGTATTCTAAGAAGCTACTAAAACGATGCCAACGAGAACGTCATAAGACAATGTGATTTAGTGAGTTAAAAAAAGGCCATGCACGTGCGTTTTAATTTTTGCTACATTTCTTTTCCGCACTCGGCCAAACAACAGTGTGGAATGACCAAATTCAAGGTTTTCTGGAGAACGTGAGAACATGACGGTGAAATTTCCATTCTCTGTCTCAACCTGAACGCCGTTCCCACCTGTTCTGTTACTGGATAGTTTGGCTACATTGTACAAGTTGAAAGAATTGGAATAACCGTGAAGTAGTAAAAGTTACGCGAACTTATGTTTTCAAGTGACGTTTTCGACGACGTTGCCGTCGTGGTTTCTTAAAGTCCCTACTATCTCTTTGCTACATTGGTTAATTTGTGTTTCTTTGATGCAGTTGTTACACGAAAATCCTTCGAGTACAAAATACCAAATTTCGTCCAAAACTGCCATGCGGAATTTCTTGTTTAACAGGTATTTGCAGAATAACAAGATCACATCCATATCACATGATACTTTTACCGGCGCTCCAAAACTTCGACATCTGTAAATATGTTTTGATTTATCTTTATGAAATGGCTGAGGTAGTATATTATATCCTTTTGCTTCACCATTTACTGCAAAGGCATCACACTGTCTATATATATCTTTCTAGCTTCTCTTGAAGAAGGGGAGTACGATACAAATGTTATTTTTATGCTTTTGCTTATTTAAAAAAAAATGTTTAAGAAGATGTCCTTAAACAAATAGACTTCATTAAAGGAAAAACGTGTTGGCTAAATACGGTAATACCGCTTACATAAATAACTTACGTAATTACTGTGTTGATATACTCTTCAATTGACGTTCTTGTCGTCTCATAAAATATCAGAGGAAGTATTATTTTATTGTTGATGTAAAGAAATATTATTAAGTTTCAAATTACTTGTGTTGGGCACAAAAACACGGACGTAATAATGACATAGTTAACATGGGTATTAATACGCGCTTAAAATAGTTGATATTGCTTAACTTTTCTTTACATCTCTATCGACATCTATACGATCAAGGGGAGATAATTTGCTCTTCTTGATAGTAGAATTTCCATGGGTTTTATTTTGTTATTGAAACTCTATTATTGAATTATATATAATTACTGGCTTATTATCTAACTGTACTGGGCTGATACAACCGAGAAAAGAGTTGCCAAATTTTTGTCATAGGATAGATACTAGTTTCTTCCTGTACACAAGCTTTAATACCCTCCGTTGATTGCGTTACTAAGTTAATGATTTTTCTTATTACTCTTAGATTTCTCAGTGCCAATCTTTTACAGATCATTCCATACAAGGCCTTTTATAGTCTGCAAAGACTCGAGATTGTGTAAGTACGGAGTAGCACATAAACGATAAACATATATAGTTAATAGCTCAAAATCTCATCATTGTTTTCCATAACTTTCCTGTGGAAGTAGATAACCAAGCGTATCTTTCTGCATTACAATGGGGAAATTGTTACATACCAAGGTTATAAGTTTCGCAAAGCAAATTGATTTGGTATTGGAAGTCGCAAGATTTCCAGTACAGTTTTTGATGATTGAGTAAGAATAATATTTCGAAGGTACTCAAAATGAGTACCTTGCCAAACACCAAGAAACGTTTGTTGTTGTTCTTGGATTGTGTTTGTTTGTTTCTTTGTATTTTCCTCGAATTCTGGCTCACTCGCCTCTAGATACTTCTACCTAGGATTGCGAGTCGAGCAAAAAATTCGATCCGTACTTACAGTACTGCCTTGAACTCGAATAATATGAGGTACATCAAACATTACATAAGTTGTGAGGGTTAAAAGCTATTTTATTGAGGCTCTTGCTATGTTTTCAGAATGCTGACAGATAATCCTACAAAAATAATTGAGCCAGAGGCATTCAAAATCGGGAGAAGAAGTCTTAACATGTAAGCTGTATACTGACTTTTGTAAGCAGCAAATACACAGGATCCCGCCTTTCTGATGTTATTTGCAATATAAGATATTGTGGGTCAACTTAGTGCTAAATTTTTTCTCGTGGCACCAAATCATGCTCATGAAGTGTCGTCTTTAGTGCTCGCTCTCGTAATTATAAAAAACCTCTTTCCTGCCATTTGGTGTTTGTTAATAAACATATGAAATTATGTGAGGAACTCTGCCAAACAGGCAATTTGACCGTTGTCCTTCTGCTACAGTTGTAGTTACTGGAAGGCGTATTTTGCTATTTACAAACTTAGACCTAATTAACCTTTTCCTCACTATGTAGCAATTTTTGAAGAAATCCGTTTTGACTTTTTGTCGTTAAATTATGCTCTTGCCCATTCTGGATTTACGAAAGTTTTTGTTGTAAGTATGTAACAAGATAGAACATCGTGAGCTAAAAATTCGTTATTTGTTATGCTGCATTGCACTGCATCGCATCGCATCACATCGCATCGCATTGCATTGCATTGTGCATTGCATTATATTGTATTGCATGGCGTGGCATGGATGGTATTGCATGGCATTACATTGCAACTGTGTTGTGTTGCACTGTATTGTTTTACGTTGAGTTGTATTGTATTGCTTTTGATGAATATTGATGATTCACTATTTTGACTGACCTTCTTGTAATTTTTATAGATATTTGCTGAGAATGAAACTGAAGAAAATAAGACTGGAGTCCTTTGTTGGTCTTCTTGGTTTCGACTCTCAAATGTACTGTACTGAATTGATATAAGTAATCACTCTTCTCAAATACATTAATAACTCATGAAGTGACCCGCCTATAAATAAAGTCTATTTTGGTCAGGTGAGTGACAGTCTTGATACCCAACGAAACACCAGACGAAAACAAGCCGTGTTTTGAAAGCAAAACACACGTGTGTTTATATCAAAATTGCAATAACAAAAGCAAAAATCTCAATATTAATGTGTATTGTCATCAACTTACGGCAACAAAAGATGCTTTGAGAACTCAGCGTCCAGTACGCGGCGAAAAATTTGGAACTTTTTATATACAGTAAAACATTTAAAAAAAAAAAAAAAAAAAAAAGAAGGTCAGATTAAAAATAAAAACAAACACTGGTTACTTCTATATGCACATGCCTACCTCTTGTCCTTATAATTTAAAGGATTGAATGCGGATACGCCCTTCACCTCCTCTAAATGCCTCTTTAAACCTCATACGATACCATACAACGTTCGTAGAGGAAAGAGGCCACCCTTATTATTTTTCACCTCCTGGATGAATTTACCAAGCCAGTAGTTGAACAATAAAGCATCCATGTACTCCAGATTGTCCTCGACAGAACACACGAGTAGAAATCATAATTTTTGAAAACGCTTCCAATTTCTAAATCAGGAAATGTCAATGTTTCTCGTCCTTTGCCATTCGCGAAAAATTTCCACCTCGCATTTATCTTTGTACTGCGTGCTACTTGGTCTAGCTTCACTGACTAAAGAAGACTCTTCTTCGACTGTTCTTGGAACTCTAAAACGGGAGTTTGCTGTACTTGCATCCATCTCTCACAAGCACATGCGAAAATGACTTCCAAAAAAAGTCACGACCTGACCAACTTTGAATAATTTTTAGATACTAATTTTGTAAGCAATGCAATACAATAATATGTTACAACAATACAACAAAAAATGCTTTGAAAACTCATATCAAAAACTCGTGCTTCGGGTTTCACCAGGGGTTCCAAACACCTCAAAACAATAAAACCACTCGGACGAAGCGGCCTCGTGCTTTCATCTGTTTCGCTGTGTTTGGAGCCCCTGATGATACCCTTGCACTCGTTGTTGATATATTACATCATAGCCCAACAGGACATTTCTGAAGGAAACAATGTCAAACGGCTATTAAAAGCAAAAAAGTAACCATGACTGAAAACGTTGACATTCAAAAGGTCGCTGGAATTTAAAGAGTGTCTGTTCTTTGAGAGTCATCCCGAATGCAAAACACAGTAGAAAAACTGTTTGCCAACGGCAAAATTACGCGCCGTTGTTGTCTATCCTCATATTGGGTTAAAGATACATTTTGTGTAGTTTGGAGCGATGTTTAGGTCTATTCATATTACACCTGTAACAAGATAAAAATTTAAATTCAACAGCGGGTTTGGCCCTTCATTCGACACGTTTGAAAACTGATTGTAATGACTTACACCATAGCTAATTATAGGCAATGGTTATGAAACCTGACAAACGTTTTTGTTTTATGTTTTTGTTTGCCTTTTTGGCCTTGACCCTGCACAAACAACAATAGAATTTGGAATGTGTTGGAGCAACTGACCAATCGTTTTTGTTAAGATATTCAACTGTGGTGTGAACGTTAAAACAAAGGATTGCGCAGGTTCGCGGCCCTTCCAACATAAACTGGAGCACCATTGTTTTCATGGCAAGGTTTCATAACCAGTCGCTCAAGTAACTATGCTTACACATAGCAAAGTTTAGCAAGAAACTTTTAACTTAAATCACGTCGCCCTTAAGTTTGTCAAGACCAAAATGAGATCCTTTATGTCAAAAACTAGTACATTTTGAGTACTCCTTATTTATTTATTTATTTTTATTTATTTATTTACTTATTTATTTATTTATTTATTTATTTATTTATTTATTTATTTATTTATTAAGATTAATTTTGTATTAGATTGATAAAGAGTGGAACAGCTGGAACCCTGAAATATCACTCTCCCAGCAAGAGCTGCACAATATATCTGTAAGTAAAGGGAAATTTGTTTGGAAACGGTATCATGCTTCTACTCGATGGTCAAGTCATTCGTTTTTATTTCTAGCTTGATTTCATAATCAAGTTTAGGATTGGGTATAAAGTTTTAAGACTTCGATACAATCTTACGAGTTTTGGGTGTCCCTACGCTTTCTAGATAACTCAGGATTCTAAATTCCTAACAAAATTAAGTCTGGCCTTCCAAGACGCAAACTCGTCATCATCAAACTATGTATCGAGATTAAGGGAAGCCATATTGCGATTTGTAAACTATAAAATAAACAAACAGTGGGGCTTTGCAAATGTTTAACGGGAGAGTTAATCTGTAGAGATCTCCCCTGAGATGGGCGTCATATTACGCAAACACGACGGTCATGGCAACAAGAACTTCAAAAGAAGTTAAGGTTTAATTCCGGAAGGTAATGGCCTAGGGTTAAAAATAAAATGAGTGCATTATTTTACTTGTCAAATTGAACGTTTCAAGAAGAAAATGAGAGCACGGGTAAAAAAGCAAAAACAAAAAAACGACAAAAAAAGCTCTTTCTATTCCTGGCCTTGAGCGGAAAGTCTCCTTGATTGTGTTCCTGGATATTTCAACTGCATTGCGCATGCTGAACGGTTTGAAAAAAGTTTCAAATAAAATGATATGAGATGGATGTGTATTTATATGTGACGGTTTCGTTAACGTCGCTGGCGCGACTACGTAAGGTGTCTGATGTAATGGCAAGTTAATAATTTGTTCAAAAAATATTTTTCGTGTACATACAATAATCTCCTTTCTGTTGTTTTAGAAATCCGTTGAATTCCGATACTCAAGCAGTCAAAGTTTATTCCCCTAAATCGCGAGATGGACTGGCCTTTATGTCAGCTCTCATGGCCTCAGGATTCAGTCGAATACCAGGCAATCGCACAGATCACATTTTCCTCAGTTTCCTTCCTTGTCCTGTGGGAACATTTTCGAACACCACTTCGAGAGGAAAACAAGGATGTACAGTATGCCCTCCAGGTACGTAAAACTAGATTACGGCTTCTTCTGGGTATACTTATGGAGGCACTCTGTTAAAAGCGCATCCTCTGATCACCTAACTTAACTTTGTTTCATTGCAAAGAACTGGGAAGCCGTTTTGACACAACGGATAATTCTGAAAACAAAAAAGTCACCTCAGTGAAGCGTTCCGTCTCGATGTGAAAATGCTGTTTTTCATTGCCGTCTCCTAATTTTAAAATGACCAATAGGTTGAAATATCACAAAAATTTCTGCCAAAACAATCAGTTCAGCTGGAGACCTAGAGAAAAAAGAATATGCAGATCCATAGAAACAGACGTTTTTGTAGCTTTGGTCTTGAAATGTAGATACACTTTACCTACCAATCATTGTCTTGAACAATCCAAATGAATGCTACAAAACACCTTATACATCTGTGCATTCATTCGTGGATAAATAATGAGCAGAAAGAAAATTAAGGTAAGATGATTGGTACCGCATTTTACCAAAAGGCTTATGAACAACAATGTATATATCAAAAGATGTATTTTACACTTGTCACTCCCATTCCACATATTAAAATTACAAAAAGTTCTCCCAGTTATCTACTCAACCAGACTATTGCACAAAAAAACTGAAAAAAATTACTAGTTCCCAGTTGGTTCCATAGCTCAATTGGTAGAGCACTGCACCGTCATCGCAGAGGACGTGGGTTCAAATCCCGTTCAGGCCTGAATTTTTCTTAGGTTTTTTGCACTCTCGTTTCGGAGATAACTGCGAGAACTTTTCTTCTATATACATGCATTTTTATATATAGTCTGTTTCTTGTTTATTACTCTTACTTAGGTGGTTATTACTCTGACGATGTAGGACACGTAGCCAAGCACTGCAAGCAATGTCCAAATGGTTCTTTCGTTTCATATGACAAAGCACCTGGAACACAAGCCCAAGATTGCAAGTCCTGCCCTCAAGGTAAACTTACCCTATTCCTTTCTGCTGGAATTCAAAATCGACACGCATTCTACGTCACCATTTAATATTAACAACATAGACTATAATGAAGTAAAAATAATAATGTGTTTGATTGTATTATCTAGAAAATTAACTGCCCTACGCAATTGACAGGCTACTCAGTAAAACGATCACAGATACATTGTCGATCTCTTAGAGATCCGACATTATTAGATCTACCACTAGTTAAGACCAAATGTGGTCAGACTTCATTTAAGTTCTCGGCTGCGAGTGCCTGGAACAAACTGCCAAGAGAGTTACGTGAGCTAAGAACACTTGCACAGTTTAAGGTCAGAATATTTACTTACTTGATGAACATGGATAGGGCAATCATATTTATAAAAGCGATGCTTAGTTCATTTTGTTGTATTACTCTAACTATTTTTTACCGCTGTTTTTCATGTAAATATTTTTATATATTTCTTACGTGCTGGTCACCGATTAATACCAGTCTATCAACCTTTGTTGTTTGACTGATCGGTCTTTTATCAGGATAAATAAAGTTATTATTATTATTATTATTATTATTATTATTATTATTATTATTATGATTATTATGATTATTATGATTATTATGATTATTATTATTATTATTATTATTATTATTATTATTATTATTATTATTATTATTATTAAACATTTTTCGTCAATGTAAATGGCATATTTGTAATAAGGAAAGTTGGAGGCCAACGAATCAAAATAATTTTTCTAATGTTATCACTCTCACAGGAACAGAGACCGATTTCTTTGCTGGATACCGTGCATGTAAATGTCTGGAAGGATTTTATCGGACACATATGTTTGGTGAATGTGTAAAATGTGGACAAGGCGGACTGAGATGCCAAGATGATTACGTGTCTTTAAAGGCAGGTTACTGGTGGGAGTGGAAGAACAAGACTCACTTATCTCAGTACAGAGATTTTGTAAGGAACTTGTTGGCACCATTGCCAGCTCTAGGCTCCGATGATGTAAAATATCTTTATTCTATTCCAACGCCTTATATGTGCCCCAGGAAGGAGTCATGCAAGGGTGGTTGGGATTCCTCGTGTGAGAGTGGGTATGAGGGTCCACTCTGTGCAGTTTGCAGTTCAGGATATTATAAGCAATTTCAAATATGCAAACACTGTCCGACAAAGAAGTGGATGATGGGTCAGCTGTCGATGGTTGCAGCCGGTTTGTTGGTAATCCTGGTAATTTTGGTGTTAACAAGTAAGCGAAAAGTCAAAAAGGACAAAGGACGCCTTTTCATCGACACCTTTTTTTCCAAACTTAAAATCGTTATTGGTTTTTATCAAGTCACTTACGGTTTGCTGGAAGCCTTTTCCTTCATTAAATGGCCGGATTCGCTGCAAGTCATTGGAAGGTATTCAGAAATACTTCAAATGAACATATTCCAGATTGCACCGATTCAATGCCTTATCACAGAAATAGAAGTGGACGCCTTTGGAAATCTGCTTGCAGTAATGGCAATAAATGCTACTGTCATAGCCGTTTCTATTGGTTTTTATGTTATACGGAAAGCCGTTATCTTGAGGAATGGAAAATTTGATGGGGAGGAAAAAGCTTCTAAAATCTCGCAGACAAAAGAGCTTGTGTACAAGAATATGTTCTTCCTCCTCTACGTGATGTACCTCAGCACCTGTTTCAAGACAGCCAGTGTTCTGCCTTTCTCTTGCCACGAAATTTGCCGAGATGACAAGGAAGAATTCTGTTTCAAGTACTTGAAGAATGATTACAGCATTCAATGCCAAGGTCCAAAGTACAACCAGATGGTGGTAGCAGCGTATGTCTCCACTGCTTATATCTTTGTCCTGCCTGCCGCGTCTTTCATTGCGCTTTGGAGACGAAGAAGGGTGTTATCAGGCACAAGAGTCGTCGAGCAATCCCGAAATTTAGGGTTTGGCGTGGAAATGGTCTCAGGATTGCGTTTCCTATTTGAAAACTACAAATCTCGAACTTGGTATTGGGAACTAGTTGAGATGTGCCGCAAAGTTGTCCTTACATCTGGTCTGATTCTTGTGGGACAAGAGAGTAGGTCCTACATTGGCTTGGCATGGGTCGTTGCTGGGATGTATGGAGTGCTCTTTTCGTGGATGAGTCCCATTCAAGACGTTGTGGAGAACAGACTGATGGTCACATCCCTTGCAGTTACGATTGTAAACTTGGGCATTGGAGCTGTAAGCAGAATTCCCGCGGAGAACATACCAGGTGCTATTGACCCTTACACAGATGCATTGTTTTTTAAGGTATTGGTAATTGGAGCAAATACCTTGGTGATCAGCCTTGTCGTTGGTAAGATTACAGAAATTAATTAATAGTAAAATAATTGTATAAATCATGATCCTGCATACCTTGATATACAGCGGTTTTGTCAACATTTCTAATTACCGTAAAGGGAAAACCAAAGTAACACCTCAACCAATCACAGCAATCGTAAAAACCATTAGTAATTAAGCAGAAGTCGAAGTACATACAAGCATACGGTGTCAACTGCGGAGAAACATGTGGGAGTAAGTCACGATTACTTGGTGTAACCATCTCCTACAATCTCACGTGGAACGATCATGCCAGCGAAATCACTAAGAAAGCGGCCAACATTTGTATTTTCTAGTAGAGCTCAAAAGAGCAAGAGTTCTTAGACAAGACATGGTATTGTTTTACACGGCTTGTATACGGTCAATTTTAACGTACGCGTCACCTGTCTTTTTTTACGCATTGCCAAAGTATTTAATAAACGAACTGGAAAGTGTAGAGAAGCGGGCCTTGTCCATTATTTGCCCGGGACTGTCCTATAAGGATGCCATTGAACTACTGAACATTGTACCAATAACACACTTTATCACTGTAATATGTAATGAAACTTTCGATTCTATAGTAAGGGACCCTAAACACCTTCAAAATAGTTTACTACTGTTCTGTGGACCCTCCCGTCATGCACTGAAGCACAGGAGGCGCTTTTTTATTCCTTCGCGTAAGACAAACCGTTTTAAGAAAGCTTCATTATAAGATCCTGTATCGATAATGCATATTTGTAAATTCTTAGCATTTTTCGATCGATTGTACATTTTAATTATACATTTCGTATTTTAGACTCTTATCTATTCTGATACTTGCATATCTAGTATTTTATCTATGAAATGCGCGATTCAATTTTCGGGTTGCCAAGTATTTTATCAATAAAATATCCATCTATCCATTTTCATTTGGCCGGGGGTTTTGAATTGGCTGCGAAGATGACGCCATTCTTCTTCTGACCCGCAATAAAAGAAATTAAAACGAAGCCAACGCAAAAACGAAACTATTTTGACGCAACTGAAAACCACTCTATGTCCAACTGTGTTTAATTATGTTTCATTAACTTTTAAGGTCACGTTATTTAAATTTCGGAAGTTCTTCTCTAATTTTACGAAGTACGAAGCGGTACGAAAATTTTTTGTCTTTTGAACAAAGCCTGCTATAGAGGAAGAGCAGCTGTGCTTGACACCTCTTCTGAAATAATAAACCGCTTTTTGAGTCAGTGGTATCTCGGAGTATTACAATTAATTCCTCACGATCTTTTACTTTTTTTACTTTCAGTGGAAAAAAAATAAAGTGATAACGAAAATCTAAGACTTTCAAATTAATAAAGTATTTCTTGGTTCTTGGCTATGTTGGCTCTTTAAAAATATTCTTTCATGTTTTCCAGTTCAGTACTTATTGCACTTTTATCAGTACCTGAATGAATGGCGCAAAAATCCACATTGGTCTTTCTCATGCTGCCTTGCTGTCCTTCTACCCCTAAGTGATATGCAGGGAGAAATCGCTGGTTTTGTGGGAACAAACGTCCTTGACAGCCAGTTGCAAACAGGACAGGCTGAAATGCCGGCTATTGCTTCGCTAAATGCCGACGGGATTGACGGTGGCACAGCGAGCAATCCCTGTTCCGATAAAATGAATAAACAAGACGTGAATCATGAAACATACATGTACCATAACCACAAATGCCAGCAAGGAACTCAAACAGTGCTGTTTATGCAACCAGTCACTCCCACAATGGCGTGTGACACTACAGGAGATCCATGAGGAACCTTGGTAAGTAAACTTCAAACACAAATGCCCCGTGTAATAAACCTAAGGTATTATAACTTTTTGGGCTAATAGAAAATCAAAAATGTCGTATTAACTTCAATGAATGAAAGTAGAGATCACTAACTAAAAGAGATGTTCTATTATCAGGTTACTGTTTTAAATTAACTGAGTCAACTGCGAAAAAGGAAACTAGTTGAAGTTTAGCAGGTCGTACAGTGAAATATGACGTGCAAAATTGACCAATCACACCGTGCGTACTGAGAGATATAATAATGCGTATGAGTTGTAGAATTTGAACATCTGGTCATAATCATCAAGCGGTGAACTTAAGAGATACTTGACTAACCTAAATTTATTTTCAGGCTTGAGCAATTCCTTTGAGCTGACCTTCGCTAACAAGAGGGCAAAGGAACCGAGGAAGCTCTTGAGTACAACATTTAAGTGCCATTAATAACGTGCCCTTACTTACGAGAGAATCTTCAATAGACTTTTCAAAGCATGGGCCTTAACTTTGTCTGCATCTACACCAGGATGTTTTAGCCTTCAGGGGAGGGGAGAAGGTGGATTCTGCCTCCCTTTGATAGCTCTGTTAACGCTATTTAGCTTGGAGTGGTAACAAAGTTTCTGCGCTGCCGTTCAGTATCCAAAACATCCTTAAACTTAGAGCTAGCAGTAGTAAACTTTGACAATTTGTATAAGTTTAGTTGTTCTCGTAACTTGATGCTTCCACAGGCAACGCTATTTGAATAGTTTACCTTTCTATTTACATTTTCAGTGTATTGTATTAACTTATAAATTCCTGTACCATTTGAGCAGTAATTTATTAGTTTCATTCTTTTAGTCAATTTGAATGTCTTTTAGAGTTTTCGAAGCAATCGAGGCGGAGGCTATGAAGGACCGTGACGCAATATTCACGTCGTATGAACGTGACAGCCCAACTTACAGACGTCAAAGAAAACAGTTTTGGGCGTACTATGTACCTTACGGGTTTCATTTTTATAGCCTCAATACTGTAAAAGCTACTAAGGGGAGCCTTCCAATCCCACCTCTACCCCCAGGTTGAAAAACGTTCAGGTTAGATAAGCGGGTCGACGCTGTGAAAATGAATTATGAAGGCTGAATAGTACGTTCAAGTAGTTTATCTTTTAAGGCCTGAAACGGGAAGTAGTGACATAAGATGACGTGGGAATTATATTATGACTTCCAAAGGGCAATCACTCTTAAATGTACCATCTTAGGTTGTACTAAGAGAGCAACTAAAATTTTCCAAAAAGTGAGATGAAAGTTAATAAAATAAGTCATAACAATCTTAAATGGGGACGTTTTCCCAAGAAAGTTACTCTTTTAATTGACCCTGTACCCTAATGGGGGTTTTGTGGCTAGGCCTCCACAAAGAACTCTTTGTGAAGCAAATATTTAAAATGCTTCGTGTTACAGTCAGTCATAGCAAACTGTTTTAAAACTCAATGTAAATACACGTACTCAAAGTGACAAAGGGGAAATAATTCTACCGATAAGACTGTATTGCTATCTACGCGTGTAACGTATTTATAGTTCTAGAAGTAGAATTTGTTTCCAAGTTAATGTGATCACGTCATAAAGGAAACTTGAAAGGGTTTTTAGCTGGAGGCGCGCGCAGATGGCATAACTGGGAAGCATGCGTGAGCTGCATAAAACTCAATATATCAAAAGTTGTCCGCGGAGTACGTCGCAAGTGAAACCACGGCATAAAATCGCGAGAACCGGAGTAAACACCTCCAGAAAACGTTTGTTTTCCGCATTTTCCGTGGTGACCTTCCTTGATTTTTTCACGCATCTAGAAAAAAAACCGAAACGTTCTAAAAGTCGGCACTCGAATCTAGCAATTTACAGTGGCCAAATTACCTTTTAGTAAATGAATTGCCATAAGACAGAGTTGAAAAGACATCGAAAGGTAGTGTACGCGATCAGAAATGCTTCTGTCATCAATCGCTAACGTACCTTGCAACAGCAACAAATCCCTTCGAGCCTCCTTAATTATATTTCTCTCATGATGATAGAGGCAAAATGAATGTACATAGAGAGGGCACACAAACAAAGCTATATATATCTACATTATGAGTAGGAACAGGCTGGAAGAGTTTATATACACGATAATTATATGCATTAGTACTTTGACCGTCCCTTTTGATAAATGAATAAGAGTTCATGAAAGGTAATAACCATATGATATTCATTTCAGTTGATGTTCATTATTCTCACAAATAATAACCGTCCTGCTGTTGACGAGTTCTATCAGTTATAGTAAATTGTTTTGTTTGTTTGTTTACTGTTTGTAAACGTTTAAGAGCAGGGATAATAAACGATTATCTTGTTGGTTGAAAGTGGGATTATGGCTATCTCTCTCCATGGCACTATTTTCTAAAGCTGCTTTTAGGGAAAACGGTTATTCATCACCATCATCATCACCATTTATTTTAACACGTTCCGTCTACCTGGGAGCTATTCTATACTCCTTTCGCCATGAAGGTGAATGTGATACCCGATTAAACACCAGATCAATTGAACTTGATGTTGCTTGGGGGTTACCCTTCGGCTTTGACTATTCAATTAATTGAAACGAGATCATAATTAAGGCTAATGCTCCTTCGAATGAGTCAGAGCCGTTCAAAAAAGTGATTTTAATTTACCCCCATTAGCAATATTCGGGAGTTGATCTCGTGTACACTGCAGTGGGTGAAATAGCAATGGTTTCTGAAGGCATCCTACGCAAAGATTCTTTTTAAAAATGGAAAACAATGAAACTGATAGGAAGCCATGGTCCCACCTGCTGAATTGACCTTTATCACACGGCGGCCATGTTGAGTCTCAGGAGAATAAAAAGCTTTGTTTTTGCACCGCAAGCATCGCACGGAATTCGCGTCTAGCCGAGGCTTGCCGTGCGAAAACAAAGCTTTTTATTTCCCCGAGACTCAACATGGCCGCCGAGTGATAAGGGTCTAATGCGCTGGTTCATTTCAGTTTAGTAAAGAAATCATTTCATTGCGTTTGTCTCACGTTGAGTTGTCGGCCCGGGGGGGGGGGGGGGGGGGTGTACTTGGGTTCAGTTTTGCTGGGTATGTGCCGCTGGCCTCTCAGAGCCCCTGCCCCATTATAGTCTTTTTTTGTGGCCAGTTATAGACCCCATCTTGGTCACTTTTTGGGAGAATGTAATTTTCGCGATCCCAACTAAGTCACTTTCTATTTATTTTTTTTTCTTACCCCAAAAATACGAAAATGTGCGACCCCATTCTAGTAACTCTACTGAAAATGCAACCCCATTCTAGTCAATCCAGTCGTGAAAATGCGACCCCATCCAGCGGCACATCCCCATTAGCCTCTTATAAGGGAGTACCCCCCCCCCCCCCGGGGTTGTCGGACATTGGTATTGCTACAATTAATCTTAACAACACTTTGGAACGACAGTTTTGAGCAAGGGGAGTTGATAGCTGGAAAATACTTGGCAAATGTTTTTATCAGGCAGAATGCACAGACACTTACGACGAGCTTAAAAATTTGAAGAAAGCCCCGCAATCTAAGGAGGAAAGGGAGAAAGTAGGCGAAGTAGACTGACTAAATACGTCATTTCGCAGTAATAAATTAAACTTGTGTACTCTTCTTGAGATGATAGGAATGCTTTTGAAAATTGGAGGTTCATTATCGTTTACGCCGGAAATCAACTAAAACAAAAAAGAACAAGTTATTGACTTTTCAATTTGAAAACTGTTCTTTTTACGGCACTTCTAGTAGGGGAAACAACCCCTCACTTCCTCACTTCAGAAACCTACGGACAGACTGATAGGAGTAAGCGATTATGAAATTGTTTTGGTAGGTAGATGGATTTTTTTCCACGAATGAGTGTATTTCTCGAAAGTTAGTTTATAGGATATACTCCTTCAGGTGAAACCTTTGAAACAACTGCTTCGCTACCTACCCCGCCGCACCCCCACCCTCCCACCCCACAAAAAAGTCGAAAATGCTCTTATTCATCGGAGCGATGTCCATCCGTTTATCCAAATGATTCCATAATCCCTTATTCGTACCAGCTTCCCCAGTTTCTGGAATCAATTTTCTCTCAAAGTAGACCCGAAGCTAATGATAGACGTCATTGAAAAACAGAGATTTCTTTGTCGTTTTCAACCATAGTGATGAGTTTTTATATTATCATTATGCATGTTTGTTATTTGTTATGTATTTGTATGTTTAAATCATAGGTTCTTATTTAACGAGTCATTAGAAAAGGCTTTGTCAGCCAATATCTGGATAGTGTCCTCCAAAGGTACATTTGTGAACAGGGAGGTGACGTCAAAGGACACCAAAATATTATCATTATTGATTTCCAGGGCATGTATTTCATCAACAAATTAAAAGGTGTCAGTAATCAGCAATTGATTACATGTTAACGGTTACCTATGATTTAAATATCTCCAGAGTTCAGCCAGGCGACCTGCTAGAGGCAGCCTCCAATAACCAATCTTTCCAGTTTTGATGGTAAGCTGTATGAACAGACGGATGAAGTCGTCATGGGTTCCCCTCTTGGGCCAATACGTGTCCACGAAGAAAGATTCGAACACAATGGCAAACTACTTTCTTTCCATAGCAGATATTTGGATGACAACCTTACCATTATGCCGGATATACATCAGCTGATAAATTTCTAGACACCCTTAACCACTGCCACCCCTCAGTGAAATTTACCATGGAAGTTGAGAATGATGGCTCGTTGCCTTTCGTGGTTGTTGAGTTACTTAACTTAGCACCTAGAATTAAGACTAGATTTATATTAAACCAACGAACACTGGTCTTACTTCACTATCAGAGCCATGTTGATAGTCGTTACAGGCGCTGTTTACTTACCACCATGCTCGATTGTGCTTACAGGCTATCGTCTGGTTGGTCTTATTTTTCACAGGAATGTGATCGGCTGAAGGACTTGTTCTTTAAGCTTAAATATCCCAAACATTTACTCAGTTTAGCTGTCAAACAGTTCTTAGCCTTTAATGTATCGAACCAGCAAAATATTTCCTGTTCACATGATAAAATGAACGCGGTTCGAGTCATCCTGCCTTTCAAGGACCAAGACTCAGCGAACTTCGTCGAGCAGCGTCTCAGCAACCTCAGTGCTAAGATTAACAACGTAATGCAGCCTGTTTGCATCAGTCGTCAATTAATTAAAGATATAAGAGTGCGAGAATTCAAGCCCGCTATTGTTAACTAAAGATGTGTAGTTTATCGTATTCAATGTAGCCTGTGATGAACGTGTTGATGGACACAAACCAAAACCGTCATCAATATAAAAGCAGTATTTCAACAAACACAATGCCACCATGCATGCGTGCCTTGGAACAGTTTCGCGTGCTTACCAAATGCAACGCCAAATTTGATTGTCTCATTCAAGATATGTCATTTATTCGCAAGTTTCAACCAACTTTGAACGTGCAAACTGACTCTTATTGCGCTAAAGTGCTTGCCTTAAGAACTTGCTTTAAGTTCTTTTGTTCCTGTACTAATTTTTCAAGCTTAAACCAAAATATTTTAGATCCTGCATAATTTATAAGTTAGCCATGATAATGGCATCATGATGATGCCGAAACGTCGGCTTTCTAGAATACTAATACTAATACTTACACTAATGCTAATGCTAAATACTACTACTAATCAAATGTGGAGTTGCTCAAGTAAAACTAACCATGTATATGTGCAAAGTTTATTCAATAAGTCGTCTTCTCTTTTTGTTATGATAGTTCAGTCACTGCACTGACTATATTGAGACATATCAAGCTTTGCCTATTGTTATGGTTTAAATTTTTTAAGACAATAAGCCTTTTGTTGTCTGTCCGTAGGGATTTTTCTGTCCTGTTTCGCGAAGTTATAATCGGGTCAAATCGGATTCATTCGACAACTTGTCGCTGATGACAATTTTTTCCCAACGGTAGCCTACTTGGGAAAACGAAAACAAACTTACCGGGGGTACGTGAACAGGTTTGACTAAGTTTTTGTCATACCGCGCGCGCATGTTTCGGCGTAACCCAGCCAAACTGTACTTTACTTTAATTTAGTCGTCAAGTAAGTATTATTTTTTTTAGATCATGTTTTAGCTTGCAAGCGGCGATGAGTAGCTGGAAGCGATAAGAACGGGGCTGCTGCTACGTTTTATATCAGTTTTATATTCTTTATACGCTATGCTACTTTGAAAATGACTTCTGTTTAAAATTCGTGCATGGCTTTATAATTATTTAACCAATTGCGCCTGGATCTACGAAAACGATAAACGAAATCAGAACTGTTGTCGATTGGCAAGAAGACAAGTTTTTCTTTAGCACCTTTTCACGTTTAAATGATTTCGCATTTTCGCCAATTGTTCCACCGCTAAAAACATCTCAATAAAAAAAAAGAAAAGAAAAGGAGGCAAGAAACAATGAAAACACACCGCTTTATTTCGAGGGTGCGCGAAAAGGCTGGTTTACTTAAGCTATTGTTAGGCCTCGCGTTTTTGTTTTTTGGTCTATTGAACCAAGTAAACATCGCTGTTGAAGGAAAAACAATAGGTGCGATTTTCGCACCTTTTTTCGTTTCAGTGATTTTATTCTCCGGTTTGCCAAAAATTTTCAAGCAAATGAGTGTGAAAGGCTTGAAATTGCCTGCGCAAACCGTCGTATTTTTTTTTCCTTTTTTGCGTGACGACTCCCTTCCTCGCGCGCGCTAACTTTTGTCACAGGTTTGTCTTTGATCCTACCCACGCGACGCTAATTAAGAGTATTGATCTGCATTTGAAAAGCTCATTTAAATTTTATTCATGATGCTTACATATAAAAGTCTCGTAAACGCAAGTTATAATCACTTTAGACAATCTCTTATTGAGAGAAGAGCAACGAAACATGACTAAGTTCTATGAAGTATCGAAAGTGCTCGATAAGCGTACGGACGCTCACGGTCGCGTTCAATACCTCGTCCGCTGGCGTGGCTATGGAAAGAAGTACGATAGCTGGGTGGACGAAACCGACACAAACGAGCGCCTAAAACAAGTGTTTAGGACACGCCACCAAGGAACTCCAGGCTTGCTGCAGACCTTGGCAGTGTTAGTTGCAGAGAAGCTCAACATGAAGAAACCGCCAACAACCAGCATCGTGAGACGTGCGTCCGTCACCATGCCGATGGATGCCGAGACATTTAAAGAGTTGTTCGGTGGTCTTCCTTCCGCGCCAAATCTTTTGCGAGCGACGAAGTTTTCTGTGCCCATTCACGAGCTTGACGCCATAATGCCTTCTGGATGGTCATTAAACACTTTTAAAACCTCTACGACTTGTCGGTTGCAGCCCGGCAAGCCTGTCGAGATTGCTCTCTTAGAGCGTAAAAAAGTGTTTTTTGATCATTCGGGGTGTTCGCGCTGTCAAGGCGGGAATGGAGCCCCCGTCGCTTGTAAAGACGTGGTGCGGAAAGTGGTGTTCGGTTCAACTCTATTAAAGTTCTCATTCTACCGTGAGCGGAACAAGCAAGCCCAAGGAGCGCACGAAACTAACCTGGGCGAAACCAAGATCAGTCGCCAAGTAGACAACAGTGACCTACCGCTGGGTAGTCACTTTAACAAACGGCTCTTTTAGGAGCCACCAAATATAAGAAAGCGATGACCAACTCGAATGTGTGATACTTATTTCTTTCTCTTTTCTGGCCCTTTTTTTATATTCATTAGTTGCCTTAAAAAAGATCAGTATTTAAGCCGCTTCGATATGAACGAAAGTTTCCTGTGGCTCACTAGATCGAATGATGTGTTGATTGGGGTTGTTTTTAAAATTATGTAACACCGGAACACGGTAATTTGAAACCGATACCAGTAACTTCTTGTGTGGTGTCATTGTCAAAAGCGTGGTTTGTTCATCAATCATGGAGAAAGCAGGGCACGACGCTTGGTAAGTGAGAAGTAAATGCACCCGTATTACACTCGAGCCAGCTCAAGCGTACCCCCCAAGATTCTATTAATGGATCGATTATTGAACCGATTGAACCGATTAGTCGTTTCAAAGAATGCATTCATTTATTCATTGTTAGCACGGCCGCGCAGATCGGCTCAAATTAAAATTCGCTTCTTTTTGGTTTTGAACATTGATCCGCTCTAACAGTAAAAGCAAAAGCCTGTTAAATTCAAACTACAGTACATTTGAAACAGCCCGTTCGTTCAAACAGTTCCTGGATGTTGTTGACACGTTCATTATGCAAGTTCGGTCTTTGCAAGAGCACAACGGTCAAGCGCTTGGAAATGAGTCGGGCTGAAAAGTTCCAATTTATATTTCATGTATAGCATGACCCACCTTGTGGCATGAAAAAGCTTGGTATATATTTCAGCAGACTGATATACATACTGCGAAAAATAGCGCAACACATGTGCCGAAGGGGGTACGCTTCACCTGGCTCAGATAGGATAAGTAACTCCAGTGAACAAAGGCTAAACTTGACCAAATTTAGTAAATCAAAATACTATACTCGTGTTATACTTGCGCTGACAAAAGTATGGTAAATGGTCTGATTTTTGCTCCCAGACCTGGGGTACACATTGTCAGTAAAAAAAAACAGTCAAGCTTTTCCTTTCATTTCAAGTTAAGTTTGTCCAAACACATCACTGACATTTCTTTTTCATCTATTTTAGTAATGAAATATTTCCTGTTTCAGGAAGCTCTGGACATAATGGTCTTAATCAAGGTAAACTACTACTCTGAACTCTAAGTAAATGGCACAATTTGATAGAATGGTTGAAAATTTGACAAGGTAATTGATAAGATTGAATTATTTATCACATTATTTCTGAATTCACAGGTGTCAAGAGAAAAAGGGATTCATTAGGTAACTAAAAATATCTTTGCAAGGTGGTGTTTGAACAGTTTAAAAAAATATGAAGAAATTTGAGAATTTTATTTCTCATACTCCTTTTTTTTTGGTCATTTCAATCAGAAGAAACCAGGCAATTACCATGGGGGTGGGGGTTCATCAGTGGCCCCACAGAAGAAGACCCTCAAAGTGAGAGTGAAAGTAGCTGCCATAGCAGCTATTATTATGCAGAGACTGTAATCGTTTCTGATTCAGAAGATGATCTGTCCTTTTTAGATGGTGAGTTAGCAACCACTTGTCACTTTAAATAAACTACATTTAATAATAAAGTTCAGGATCAAGGCAATTAATCCACAAAATTTTCATACTGTTGATAAGTGACAGACCTTTTTTCCAAATTTACAGATGTGTTGCCCAGTGGCCAGGATAATGACGAGAGAGATTTGCACGAGGAGGGAGAGGGAGAAATTGAGAACTGGAGGGAAGAGGAATGGGGAGAGCAATGGGAATTTGAATTGGAATATGATGTGGAAGACCAAGAGTACGAGGAAGATGGAGAGGATGATGATGTTGATGATGATGATGATGATGATGATGATGATGATGAGCAGGAGGAGGAGGACGATAGCCATACTAGAAATAACAGGTGTAACATGCTCCAATTATCAGCTACAAATCTCTACGCAATGGAAAATATTTTAACCGTTTAATTCGTATTTTCCTTGATCTTAGATTCATAAGCAGAAACTGAAACAAAATAAATTAAAACTCAAACTCACTCGAACTTCAAGAACTCTATGCTTGATTCTTATACTTACTTACTATTAGTTATTTAGCCTAGCGCATAAACAAATACCTTTTTATCATAAAGAGGTTCTTAAGTGTCGCTGTATGTAATATTGTATTCCATTGAGACATCCACTAGACTAGCCTCTGCTATTTGGATGATCCCAACTCACTCCCTATGTAATTATTTGTTTAGGCTTATTGGTAATCTGTATTCTTTGTTAAGTTGAGTTGAGTTAAAATGGTAAAATGTACGTGTTCTGATTATCTGCACAATTACAAAACAAAATAAATTAAAGCCAGTATTTGAAGAATTTTATCTAGGATACCGAGGGAAGACCTTCAGCACGTTGGAATGACTTTGTTGTATAAATATACAATTTCATCTTCGACATCATAGCCGCAAAGATCGATAACAATTTCTGTTTTCTGTGAGCAAGAATAGCCGTTTAAAAAAAAAATGGGGTTTTCAGAGGCAATTATCACCGAAAGCAATTATCACACGATAGTCCCTCGACGGAAATAATATTGTTTAAGATAGCCACCTAAGAGATGTTTTGTAGTTGGCAGATATATGCAAAGTTTCACCAACCCTATTGAATTCAATAAACTCTTTTATTCGTTTCAATGCTGACTTTGATTATTCAGTATATAAGTGCCAGTTACTTTGTAATTTCAAGGTAAAAGAAAGTGAAGATATTACCCACATGAAAACTGTGGATAATAAAGAAATTACACAAAATCTATTAAGACTAACATCAACCAGCCGACGGGAGCTCACAGAGCCGTAACAAATGGCGTAAGTTGTGGACGCGGCAGGGTACCTGTCCTATACAATGTATATACAGACATAATTCACAACATAAATTAAAAACTTTTGAAGACGTCAACAGAAAGATATACAGCGATCCATGATGCCAACATGAAAAAGTTATCGCTTCGTTCAACGAAAATTGAAGAGCGGCTTCGAGCTTTCGCTCAGTCAGCAGTTCTAATTATATTTGCTGTGTGGATGAACAATATTTTCGTTGTAAAAGGGGGTAAGTTTTCGTTTTTATCAATTAAACCTTTTTGTGACCTTTTTGCAGCGTTTCAGTAGTTTCATCTGCCACTGAAAACTTACGGCTTTCTTCCTTCATCTTATAAAACAAATGAAACGAGAAAAGAAAAAAAACCTAACATTGAAAAATCGTTTGAACCAAAGGAAAAACCAATTAACGAAAACTACGAAATCTAACAGATTAAATTTTATTTTTGTCTGAGACTGAGCAGATTTCAGTCCTTAAAGGATACAACGAATGTATTTTTTTTCTAGTTTTAGTATAGCTGTACTAGTATATTGCACACCATTTTGAAATCCGCCAGACCTTCCAATAGCAGACCGCCAACGAAGAATTAAGAAGGCCACCAAACAGTTGAAAAATGCTACGAAAGCCGTAGCGGATGAGGTTCCAGCAGAATATGTTCTGACCAGATCACAACAGTGCGTATTATAGTGCAACGATTCCATGGAATTTAATTCGCCCTTGTATATCAATTTCATTGACTATGAGAAGACCTTTGAAAGCCTTGATAGGGAGATATTGTGGCAGGTGCTTCAACCTGCAACATTGCATACCTTGAAGCAGCTGGAGAAGCCAGCTCAGGACGGGGGAAGCTGTAGAGATATCTTTGCAATAGTAGTTTATTGTATGTTTTAATTTGCAGGAGAAGCTTTTATCTAGCTTATCTTAAAAGGTTGTCATAACCTTTTTAATGGCGCGAAAATGCAACGAGAAGACGAAGATCGCAACTGAATCTTGTTAACAAAGTGATTAACCACACCATAGGCCTTATCAAGTTGTCTAAGATGTTTATGATATCTTTAATGAGATCAAGTTGATCGCAATGACAATGGCTATGTTATGGAGATGTCATGTAGCTTCTCGTTGTTAACAGAAAACCAATTAAAACAGAAATTTTGAAATGCCAGGACAACCCTAATCAGGCGTGGCGACCTCCTGTGGACAAGTCCACTAATATTACCATTTCACCACTAATACTACCTTTTCACTAAATCAGAATCTAGGGATAGTTCTATACAACTTTTACATTGTCCTGTAGTTTACGAGCTAGGCAGTTAGTTTGGCATGCAGACAGAAAGGGAAAGGGTGCGATCAATAATAATCGATAAAGACTTGGCATGCTATAATGTTTGTTGGTTACAGGCAATGGTTCCTGATTTCATTTTATTTTATTTTTATTATAATGGCAGTAAAAACTTCTGGATGCCCAGATATCCTAAACAATGATTGGGCGGCAAGCTGTAGCCAATCAATGCAACGACCAAAGTCCTTACAATTACTGTAAAATCCCAACTCCTAATCATAAAGACCCTAGTGATTAAATTATAAAACTATTTACTATCCATAAAATCCTCAATTTAGATACTAAAACTTCTGTTTCTCACGATAGAAACACTTAAAATAAAGTATGATAAAACGCGTTATGTCCATTATTTCAAAAGCTTAAAGCTCCTTGCAATATTAGTGAGCTTGTGATGACCGACTTTTGTATCTGCAGAGCTATTGTGTCGCTTTTATCTCCTTCTAGTTCTTTAAGTGCCTTCCTGTCATCTCTTGAGTAACCTCCGAGTACATCCACAAAAATATTAAACTGTGTCACACGTTATTCAGGATATCTCTGCTCGAGCTCCCAGCGTAATGGCCCGTACTTCTCGGCATCTTTCTCCTCCCTGTTTTCAACCCAAGGGCAGCTCATCTGTATCACCGATGCTTTCTTGTTCTCCTTGTCCACGATGGTGGCGTCGATCCTTTTCGCCTTTACGTGCGTGTTATCTGCATACAGGGGAATGTCCCAATATGCTATCGCCCTCTCATTCACATGCATAGGCTTAAGCTGGGTCTTCAAAAACCCTGGAACCTCTGATTTAACTAGGTCCAGTGCCCGGATCACTTGAAAAAACAAAATCTTAAGAGCGTTGTTATGCCTTGCCAAATACAGTCTGGGCTAATGCCCCCCATCCAGTTATGATATGTTGGACACTCTCTGTTACCTTTCCACACATTCGACACCTTCCCTCTCCGCTGCCACTCGTCCCCACCTTCCTATGATAGAAAACCTTTGTTGGAAGTAGCTGTTGATAAAGTTCTTGTATACCAACCACCACAGGCGTGGGTGTCGCCTTCCAACAACTAAACCAAGCAAAGCAATATCCTTGTTCTAAATGCACGTCCTCCCGTTTGTTACTGATCATCTTCCCCTGCCACTTTTCTTCCTTCACTTTAGCTCGCACTTCTTCCTGACGCGCCTTAGCTATGCACTCCTTTACCTTCTTCCCATCTACTTCTTTACCGTCGTCAGTGACGCACATTGGTTCCGGGTACTCTAGTCTGAGATGGAGTCCCAACTCCTCGGCATACCTGCTCGCATCCTTGATAACTAAGTGCCGCCCTCCTCTCACTGACTTCTCTTCAAACTGTGTCACTGCCTCCATAGATGAGTCCGGGTTATGGTAGAGCTTCATAGCCGCCTTGATCTTGATGTCCTTATATGTTGTCTCTACCGATCTTAAACCTCTCTCCCCACACTTCCTACTCATGTATAGTATAGCTGTTGAACCTTGGGGGTGATTTCCTCCAAATTCTACTATTATCTTTTTTGTCTCTCTATCTACTCGTTGCAGCTGCGCCAGTGGCCACGTTTGCGTCCACATAAAATACGATAACTAAGGTAGCGCATACTGGCTAGTTTCAGTTACCTTAGAGTGGTCTGAGAGTGGACTGGACCAAATAATCGCTAAACGGCGTAAGTACTCCTTCGACGCGTTCTCAAGAACCAACTTATCTTCCTGCTTATAGTTCTCTAGTACACCCAGGAACTTGTAAGTACTTTCTTCTCCAAAGCTCTTGATCGACTTCAGCCCATCCATCTCCATATTCTCCGTTTGCTTTACACAGCCTCCATTTACAGTTCTCATGACTCTTTCTTAGTTTTTCTCCGATGACGCATACATCTTCAGACCGCCAATGTATAACAGGTGTGCAACCTTACAAGATATTGGTTTTGATAGCTTGTAGCCGCTTGTAGCTCTCAACTTCCAAGCAATAGGGTTGAGGCACAGGGTAAACAAAATTGGACAAAGGGAATCACCCTGTGGTAGACCTTTCTTGAAATGGATGATCTCTGAACTCTCGCAACCTTGCTTCGTTTCCGTGACAATCCTTATTATTATTATTATTATTATTATTATTATTATTATTATTTCACCACCTAATTGATTATATAACTAATTGTTGACACGTTTCTGTCAATTTTTTGCATTCCCGCCCTTTTCTGACAAAAGATTGGGCTGGATAAATTTAAATTAAAAATTGACAAAAATTGAAAAACTTATAACACGGGATTGGAAGCGTTTTGTAATGCAGAAGGCAATCTAAAAACCAGTAAAAATGCACGTGTTCTGTTTACATCATGTTCTAAGTTTTTGCATCTTTGGAACTGTATTTTCAGATGACTGCAGATTACTTCAGTTCAAGCCCCAAACAAAGAGTAAAGCTCTCCAGAATCACGTAATCAGAAAGTTCAAAGTGACAGATCAAAACAAGTGCGAATTAAGTTGCTACCAGGAGCCCAACTGCATGTCTTACAATTACGGTCCAGAAGGAGGCATCAGCTCAACACAATCATGCGAGCTGAGCGATCGGAGCCATCTTCAAGTCTCCAGCGAAGAGTTTGTATCAAAGGAAAACTACATCTACCGAGAGGCCATGGTAAGGAAGACGGCGGTTTTCATTGAACAAGCAGCGACGGTAGAGTTAGGATGACCAACAGAAATTACTCAAATTTCAGGTTTACCTCGAACCCCCCTGAGTTACATTCCTTTTTCCATGGAATTTCTTGCTACGCTTTTCAATGGCCCCATTTGGAGTCGAATCTCTCCATAACCAAACCTGAGAACATTTTCCCTATTGATAACACCAAAGCTGCTATTTTCAAGAGACTGTGATTTTAAAATGGGTGAAATAAGGGCGCTAATTTGTGCGGATTTGCTTTTAAACAGAATTCCAAGTGTCACACCAACCATTGTCAGAATAATGGTACGTGTCAGGCTGGGTTCACTACGAAGGAATATCGATGCATTTGTCCTCAGCAATACACAGGAGATTACTGTGAGGCAGGTATGGCAAAAAAACAGTACTATTACTTAAGTCGTTGTAGTAGCAGTTACGATGGCAGCGCTACTAGTACAAGCAGCAATAGCAGCGAGATTAATAATAAGTATAGTAGTGGTAGTAGTAGTAGTAGTAGTAGTAGTAGTAGTAGTAGTAGTAGTAGTAGTAGTAGTAGTAGTAGTAGTAGTAGTAGTAGTAGTAGTAGTAGTAGTAGTAGTAGTAGTAGCAGTAGTAGAAGGATTGGTGGTGGTGGTGGTGGCGGCAGGAGGTTGTAGTTGTAGTGGTGGGGATTTGGTGGTAGAATATGTTTTTTCTGATATTTCTGCTTCTACTTGCGGCAGTGTTTTTGTTCTAGCAGGTTCCAAATGAAAGAGAAGTACAAGCAGAGGCAGAAGTTGTAAGACGAATCAAAGTCGCTTTGTATTTCATTACAATTGAGTTCATTCCCTTGCAGATGCTGACGAGTGTGCTCTTGGGATACATACCTGCACCCTGCGTGCTAGATGTGTGAACATACCAGGATCATTTCAATGTGACTGTAAAATCGGCTACGCTGGAGATGGGCTAAATTGCACGGGTAAGTTATTTTATATTATTTATCAGCAAGAACGTTTATGGCTGATCATAAAGTTTGCAGTGTTCAGTTATTCGGTAACGTGTTTAAAGACAACGGTATCCTGAAAATAGCAATTCAAGCCCCGTTTAACCTAGATCTATTTCTCCAAGCTTTCTCGGCACATGATTGCAATGGTTTTCACGCATAATAAATTACTCCTGTTGAACAGTGCGGATACTTAATTCAACTTGGCAGAACGTTTTGGTTCTTATCTGTGTCACAGAATTCACTTTCATTCTAAATATAGACTAAGAAAATCTGCTTTCATTTTTTCCGTGATGTGCAAATGTTGCAAAATGTTAAGTGATTTCTTCTTTTGCAGCTGTTCCTCTAACCTGTGTCAGTGTTATCCACTCAGCAGCTACAAACAGCTATGAAGTAAATGCCGATCACACAACAACACATGCTCTCTGTCGTGTTATTCGTATGGAAGAGATCAATGCAGGCAATCCATACACTCTGACAGTTGACTTGTTTAATGTGATTGGAGGTGGTCGTGTGAATGTTGGACATCCTGGAGTCATGTATAACGTGATTGATGGAAATAATTTTGATTTCGTTTTCTTCAGGTTTGTAGTCTGCTGCTTACAAGGTGGTAAGGCTGGCTAATTTTTATTTTAAAGGAGCTTGCATTTTTTCCTAAAGAAAATGGAGGAATTTGCCACACTACATTCTTTTATTGTTTCTATAACTTTCAAAATAGCTCTTTTAAAATTTAAATTAGTTCGTTTACAGCATAAGTAAATTATTTTAACAAAATTCATTAATAACAATTTGCACTAAAAAGGAACTACGGTTCTACTGGTCTTCAGTCGAAATGACTATTGACCAGTTGGAAAGTCTCTTTTTAGCGCTAAATTAAATATTATTCGTTTTAATTATGAATGAGGAATTAAATTTGGCTTCTGTGTCCATTTTTATCAGGCCACACATTACCACTTCTTGCTACCAGACGGGTTATCTTTTGAACGGCAACCTTGGGAATGGTATATACGGACGCTGTCCCAACGGCCCTCCTCCTGGCGCCAACTGGTTCACTGTACGTCTGGTGGTCGGCTCAGATAAAACAGTCAACATATTTCTTGATAATGCTCTGGTAACGACACAGGTAGCTCATTTCGACACCCGAGGCCATGGAGGAGTGTTTGTTTTCAATAATCACCAAAATATAATCAAGTTTAGGGCCTTCAGTATAACCACTACTCAGTAGGCCTAGAACATACCTACAAATACGATTTTTTAGGGCCACTTAGCGCCTCAGTCATTGCTATTAAATTAATTAATCCTTAATCAGCGGTCATCAATCCCTTTGATCCCTTCAATCCCTGCAGATGCGGGAAATTTTGGTTTTGACTATGGCGTCACTCTCGGTCTGTCTGCTGACCCAGCACCACAGGGCAATTAATGCGAATAGCGCAGCATACGGAGAAACAAAACGACAGAGCACGAGAAAAGTACTCCTTTATTGATGGAACATCATAAATAGCTCTGTGCACCTTGTGGAAGTGCAGATAGTACTTTTTTGTATTTGGTGTGACGCCACAAGTTCGCGCTCACCGGTGCGTACTAAGACTAACACATTTTTATGACACTTGCTTTGAAATACAACTACAAATTTATCATTTTTTTTACTTGGACTCGCTCTGATTACGGTTTTACAACATAGCGGGCAAAATTTTCTTGAAATCTTGGAGGCACTTCGTAAAACAGTCAGACCCGGAGCAAAACACTCACCCTTAAGCACACCAAACAAACAAATTATTTAATGATTACGTACTTAAATGTTGTACACATGTAATTAACACTATCTACACCGGTTGGTGTTTATTGAACATGACAACCATTTTTTTTTTTTAAATAAAAAATACCCTTTTAAATTGAATAGAAATCACTCTTCTTCCCGTATTTTTTATGTTTTTAGTCATATTAGTGTTCTTTTATTGTTTTTGATGACTTTTCGTTCAATTTCGGCGCTTTTGTAAAGTGTTGGTGGGAAGGGAGGAGGGGGTGGGGGAGCTTAGGGCTACCCGACCCCAGGCCTTGAAAATAACTTTCTTTTAACACTGTTATACTCCGATGATTCCATGCAAATCCCTCGGTTTTTGCCTACAGTTCTAATTTTTTTCCATATGCTCTCTCTTATATTAATAAATACAATATTCCCACAAGGTCGAAGATTTATACCATCTTCTAACGTTCCTCAATTTATAGTCAGGTGGTAAGGTGAAAAAATTGTGCTCTTTTGGTTAAAACTACGATACTTTGCAGGAAGATGCATTTTGATGTGGGGAATCATTATGGATATGGAACTACTTCGAAAATTTGTTTTTGAACAGCTACATAATTTCCGTAAAATGGCTCCAGTTCTAGCCGAAAGTAGCACTTCCATTTAATTTAAGTACTACTGAATGCTCCCTTTGTTAAATCAAAGGACTTGAACGCCGCTCGTAATTTGATGCGGCAGCCGTCGTGTTCTAGTTTTTTTGATAATTAATGTATTTGTTCTCCATGTTTTATGTAATTGGCTCTTGCTGTAGTGGCTTCCCTTCCTGAGTGTCTTCTATGTATCTATTTCAATGCAAAGCTCAATAAATAAATACAGTCGAACCTGTATATAACGGCCGCCCTCGGGACTTGAATAACTGGCCGCTTACTACAGGTGACCGCTTAATACAGGATCACTAAAAAAACTCACTGGGCGTGGTTTAATGTCAATTTTAATGGCGTATCATACAAAAACACTTCATGCAAGGAAACAATAGGACAATCAACACTCTTTCAAGTGATCAATACTTTAAACAAAGTTCAGTGCCAACTTGTAACTTAACGGTATAATATACGTAACATTGTGTAAAAGTACTATGCAATAAATTGTCCTCTACTCTCCTACGGTATACAGTGCTCTATTTCTATGACTTACAGTTCACAACAAAATATCTCATTCCGTCATTTCATAGTTGTTACGCTCAATGTTCAATGTCATCTGGCTTAAGTCATGAACAAGTTAATTACAGAGGAATTTCTTGCTAAAGAGTGAAGCATATTCAAAACAAACTTTTTTTGAGCGTTCGTGATATATGGTACTGTACTTCAGCACATTGCGGACATCTGAAAAGCGTTAACTATATCTAACGGCCCAGTATCAGCTTACAGTAGCTTTGTACATGTTATTTCTTTATAGTGAATAAAATGTCATATGGCTTAGTTTCCATTCAAGGGTGGCCGCTTTATACAGGTAAAAATAACAAAGAAAGACAAACATAGGACTGCTACAGGGTGGCTGCGGCCGCTTAATAGAGGTGGCTGCCTAATACAGGTAATAAATACAGCGTTTGTATGAGCAAACAATCGGGACTTTAAAAACTGGCCGCTTAATAGAGGGTGGCTGCTTAATACAGGGCCGTTATATACAGGTTCGACTGTAAAATCAACATTATGCATTGGTTATCGACGTTAAAAGACATATTTGATGTTGCACGCATAAAACATTCGGCCGATTAAACCAATTTCAAAATGGCCTTTATTTGGATCTGCGCCTGCAGTGAAGGATATTCTGATCTCCCGTACGTGTTGAAGTCGTTTTGTTTTCTTAACATCGTCATAAATAGGGTAAAATATTGTTTCGAACAGTTAGATACAATAACGAGTTCGACGTTCGTCGTACCTTTAATACTCATCCAATGTCCTTTATAACTTTTGTTCCTTTGACTTTCATAGAAAACGACACTGTATGCTATTGCACCTGAGTTTGACTCAGACAATCACTTATTCTATTTATCGAAATTAGTTCAATTTAACTCCTTTCATTTTCAAACATTTCAGACTGGCATTAAGGAACTGGTATATGCTTTTTACAATCCGTTATTTTGTTCTACGAAAATCTTTTCAATCGTCCTACAATAGAGACTGTTAGTGTAGAACTGTGTAAGTGCTGTATTCCACCGTCCCGTTACTTCTCTTTTAATAAACTCCTCAGATAGTACCTCGACAAAACGCTATTGTTTAAATAGAAACCCTAGGAGACGTTTTGTAAGTGGTCAGCAAATACAAAGTTTGACCAATCGATCTTCTTAACCGCAATAAATTTTTTTATTCCTTTCAAAGCTTAGTTTGATTATGCACTATTACAAGCTAGGTTACAAGCTGGTTATTTTGCAATTTCACCCCCCCCCCCCCCCCCCAAAAAAAAAAAGTACGATATTACCGGCGTGAAAATTAACTGCAAGAAAAGGAGAAATGAACCAAAATCTACAATGTAGGATAACAGCAACCAGCTTGGCGACGAGAGCTTTTAGAAACACAACGAAACGAATGTCGTACTATTAATTACAGATTCCTGGAGTGCGTTCGATACATTACATAGCACAAATTTTCCTATCATTGGTCCCGTCATGTTCGTTTTGATTTGACTTAATTCGCTTCGACGTTTTTTTTTTTTTTGTTTTTTTTTTTTTATGCAGCTTTTTTTTATTGCAATAATCATTATCTTCACAGTATACTTGAAGTTTCCTTTCATAATTAATAACCACAGTTCTACTGCTGCTAACCCTTTTCTTTATTGCAATAATCATTATCTTCACAGTATACTTGAAGTTTCCTTTCAAAATTAATAACCACAGTTCTACTGCTGCTAACCCAGCCTAAATAAAAGCAAAGTTAATGGGCGAACAAAAGTATGGAATCTGGAAATCTGGAATTATGTTATTCCTTCACCCCTAAGCTACAAAATTAGAGGAGAATCCGAGTTCGTGACGGGTGTGACAAGTTATAATTACTGGTTGCGTGACATTTGCAAAATATTTTATAAAAAGTAAATAAACCAATACATAAATAAATTATTAATCAAATTTAATGTCAATAAAACCGGGGACTGCTTGCACAGTCTCCCGAGCCAGAGGCTCATTATGAAGTGCTTGACAATAATCCAGATCGAATTGGAATTTGAGCCGAGATCTCAGTTAACCAAGTGCGTGCCGTGTACCGACATAAAAACTGTGGTAGAAACCTTATGAATTCCATAGTTAATCGAGGGAGTGGTTATGAAACCTTGCCACGAAAACAATAATGGTGCTGTAATTTATGCTGGAAGGAACGCGACCGCGACAATCTTTTGTTTTAATGTTCACACCACAGTTGAATATCTTAACAGGAACGATTCTAGTTGATCCAACACGTTTCAAAATCTATTGTGATTTGGGCACGGTCAAGGCCAAAAACGCTAACTAAAGCATATAACAAAGAAATTTGTCAAGCTTCATAGCCATTGCCTTTTATTAACTATGTGAATTCACAGAGGGATAAAAAAGATACCGTACTGTTCATCGCCCATGATCCCGTTTATATCCCGCTTATCGCCGCTTGAAGAGTGAAAGAAACAAAGCCCCTGACCTTGAGTTGTAAGACAAGTACAGTCTGTTGGCTGCTTTATACAAACACCATCCAGTTTAGTTCCCTCGTGTATTTCAGTAATTCCTTAAAGTAGCAAATTGGTAATAAACAACCCCACGTGAGCAGTAAAAATACACAACTTACAGGATAATATATGCATTTAGCCAAGCCTAAAAGCGGAGCTCCATTTTTTTTTCATAGCATTTATAGAATTCTGCTTATCGTATGAACGTAATAACTTTATCAGTTCCTCATCCTTTCTGCAGTTATCTATATTTTTAGTGCATATGCAGCAAACTGCATGTCCATCGACAACACGGGTCATCAAAGCGTGATATAAGAGTTTGTATGGCGTTAAAAACCCACAAAAACCCACACAAATAATAGTAATAATAAAAAGCTTACCCAGTGTGTTTTATTTGTGTGGTTTACCTCTCAGCGGCTGATCCACGAGCATCACTGTATTATGTTAATGGCGGTTGGAAACTTGAAGTAGAATTTGAATGTAATTTGACCCGTCATTTGAAGAGAGCACTTCGAAAACCTCGCTAAAATTTGCTTGAAACTTAAGCACACGCTTAATTAGCACACAATATGCCAAGAAGGATGATGTGATGTCCTTCCGGAGCAACTATTGCTCTAAGAAGTTCATTTACTGAGACATAGGCCTTCGCCGCCGCGGACGGAGCCGTGTCCCTGGAATGTCACGGCAAAGTCACGGTCAAACCTAGGCCCTGAGAAGTTCATTTATTGAGACACAGGCCTTCGTTGAAAACAAAGTTGATTTCAAATAAGGCGCCATTTTTTCCGCGGATCGAGCTGTGTACCTGGAATGTCATGACAAAGTCACAGTCAAACCTAGGCAAGAGTACTAAAAAGTGCCCGACAGGAAAGGACCGCACATCATCCTTCTTGGCACCTTGTGAGACAGGTAAGCGTGCGCTGAAGTTTCAAGATTTTTCATTGTAACTGGAATTTTTTCTGCCAAAATTAAATCATTAAACAGTAAATGTTTGTTTTGACGGCTGAGAAAAACCGTTTTTCTGAGTGAAATAGTAAAGAGGCGCATTGGTTTAATTGAGAAAAGTTTTCTGTGACATGTTCGTGGCCTGTCCAGTGATAAATTAAGATAGGTAGCGCTAAATTCAATATTGCTTAATGTTATAAAGAACAACATGGAAGCGTAGGGTTATTTTTCCATGTTGTGCTGTGGTGTACAAATCTGGCCACTATATGATTTCGAATTTCCGGGTGGCCCTTCCTTCTCCCTCTCCAATAATAAGGGATGTCCTGCAACTTAAGCAGTTGCGAAAGTTAAAATATATGTTCAAGCAGTTGCGAAAAGAAAGCCTGAAAGAAATTTAGGCTCCCAACTGCTTACGTTGCGGATAAGCTGCGAGGATCTTTCTTCTATTTAATGTTTAATCCGCAGTTCAATATATGATGTTTCATATATTCATATTCATTTATTTATCCTTCGCAGGTATACTTCGAACTGACAATATGAACAGCTCCCTGTTGGCTTAATAGCTCAGTTGGTAGACCACTGCACCGGCATCGCAGAGATCACGGGTTCGAACCCCGTTCAAGCCTCAATTTTTTTCAGACTTTCTTTTTGCAACTGCTTAAGTTGCGTACTAGCTGCGAGGATCGTTCTTCTATTTAGTCTTTCATCCGCAGTTAAAATATCTGTTTAAGCAGTTGCGTAAAGAAAGCCTGGAAAAAAATTCAGGCTCGCAACTGCTTAAGTTGCGTGCTAGCTGCGAGGATCGTCCTTCCATTTAACCTTTCATCCGCAGTTAAAATGGCTTGAAAGCTCAGCTGGTACAGCACTGCACCGGCATCGCAGAGGTCATGGGTTCGAGCCCCGTTCAAGCCTAAATTTCTTTCAGGCTTTCCTTTCGCAACTGCTTCAGTTGCGTACTAGCTGCAAGGATCGTTCCTTTATTTACTACATTTTTTTTTTTTGTTGAACTGCACGATAAAAAGACTCGCTTCCAGGCAGATTCCACCATTCAACTCGGCAGAGCTGCACCTTCAAACAAGGTTTTAAGTTATACACCAAGTTCACGTTAAGACTGCCTCCAGAGACCGAATTCCAGTATACGTAATTCGAATCAGTGACGCTGTATAATGGCATCAACTAGAGCCGACCGCCGACTAACTTTATTTATAACCTTTGCTATTTTGGTTGCCTGTCTGGTAGCCATTGCCACGTTAGTTTTAGCTGCAATATTGATATCAATGGTGAGATCTGGTAATGCCCCGAAAGCTTCTAAAGTTGATACTAAGGTACAAGGTAAGAGACCTAACAGGCTTATGAGTAAGTCGCCATGCCAAATTTGAAAGCCTACTGCTTACGATCTAATGTGTTCCAAAATTTTGGGAGTATCTTTAATTAATCTATTAAAGGATAAGAAAATCGTCGGAACCAAACACAAAACACTATTGAATCTCAACGCAAGCGGAGATTACAAAATTATCTTTAGTCTTTATAATGCAATGACCTTGAAAGAGGTCAGTTAAAAAATTAGTTCAAAACAATATCTTTTTGGAGGATTATCTCAACTGCTATATTTTTCGTCGAACGCAATACATTACCAACAGCGACTTCTTTTAAAGTGCTTTATTCGTAAAATCGAGGTCACCCTTTATTGACCATTTACTTCATTGAGCTTTGCCTTTACACGGGTTTGCGCGTCACATGCACAATTTGTTTACCATTTATGGGAATGTGCATGTGTCTCACATAGCATGTAATTCGCACCTAAAAAGGACCAAAATCTAGTTAATCACATCGTCACTGTCGACTGTAAAACGTTTTAGAAACTATATTTCCAACGTTCACATTTTTGCACCCTCTAGAGCTCCTTGCGCACACGAATATCAAAAGTCTACTCCACTCTACTGAACGCCAACGTAAACATCTACCAATTTGAGTTTACGAGGAGAAATGGTCTCATTACTCCTTTTCGAGAAAATCATCTCTTCGTCCCTATTCTCATATGACAAAACGACATACTTTCCAGAATATTACAACTTGTCCAATGGCAATGTACATTAAACTTTTTGTCAACCAAAGTACTCCCTCAAAAAAGGTTCTTACAATTACAACACATATCTCTATGATTTGTTAAATCATGTTTTGTGTTGCTGAACAAAGACTTATATTAGCCTACGTCCTACCTCGCAAGTTCAAAACGTGTCTCCAAATTACGCAATCGCTTCTTAATGTTCATGTAACAACAAGGTGGGCTACAACTTGGACGTTCTTCCACCTTCAGCTTCGCCAATTCATCGCTGGTAGAGCTTTTTTTAGTGGTGATCCGTATTGTTCGTAAAGTACGCTAAACCTGATTGATGCCACATAGCCCTGGAAATAGCCACACACACTTAAACATACATATCAACGCCAAACTCCACGCGGACTCACAAAAATATCTTTTCACCTCTACTATTGAGCACCAACTTAAGACCAATTATCGCATTCGTAGTGATTGCCTCGTCAAAACGCAACTTCCACCAAACTAACTATACTGATACAGTGAAGGCCCGCTCTACGGACACCTGCACAACACAGACGCCACACAGATATTATGGACAGTTCGTTTGTCCCGACAAAAAGCTCATATATTTTTTCTTAAATTTATACCTCTTACTAACCTCGTTTACTCGATTACGTTTGTCACAGAAATCATTGAATGCAACAGTAATCCTTGCCTCAACAATGGAACGTGTGTGGATAAACCAAACGGCTTTAACTGCAGCTGCCCGGACGGATTTAATGGCAACCGATGTGAAACAGGTTAGAGGCAATTGCATGCAATTTGCAATGAACTGGTAGTAAAGGAATTAAAGTTTACATGTGGTTTTTAATTTTTGTGGTTACACTTTTTAAAGATATCAACGAATGCGACAGTAACCCTTGTTTCAACAATGGGACGTGTGTTGATAAGCCAAACAGCTTTAACTGCAGCTGCCCAGACGGATTTATTAGCAACCGATGTGAAACAGGTTAGAGGCAATTGCATGCAGTTTACAATTACTTTGAGGTAATGGAATGAAAGTTTACTTGTGTTTTTAAATTATTATGGTTACGATTGTTACAAACATCAATGAATGCGACAGTTACCCCTACCCCTGCTTCAACAATGGAACTTGTGTTGATAACCCAAACAGCTTTAACTGCAGCTGCCCAGACGGATTTATTGGCAATCGATGTGAAACAGGTTAAAGGCGATTGCACGCAATTTGCAATGAATTTGAAATAATGCAATTAAAGATTACTGGTGTTTTTAAATTGTTGTGGTTACGATTATTGCAGCCATCAATGAATGCTACAGTAACCCTGCCTCAACAATAGAACGTGTGTTGATAAACCAAACAGCTTTAGCTGCAGCTGCCCAGACGGATTTATTGGCAATCGATGTGAAACAGGTTAAAGGCAATTGCATGCAATTTACAATTAATTTGAAATAATGGAATTAAAGTTTACTTTTGTTTTGAAATCGTTGTAGTTACGTTTCTTACAGACATCAACGAATGCGACAGTAGCCCTTGCCTCAACAATGGAACGTGTGCTGATAAGCTAAACAGCTACAACTGTAGCTGCCAAGATGGATTTATTGGCAACCGATGTGAAACAGGTTAGAGGCAATTTCACGCTATTTACAATGAATTTGAAGTAATGGAATTAAAAAATCTTTGTGTTTTTGAGTTGTTGTTATTACGATTGTTACAGACATCAATAAATGCGACAGTAACCCTTGTTTCAACAATGGAACGTGTGTTGATAAACCAAACAGCTTTAACTGCTGCTGCCCAGAAGGATTTATTGGCAACCGATGTGAAACAGGTTAAAAGGCAATTGCACGCAATTTGCAATGAATTTTCTGAGTAAAGGAATTAAACTTTATTTGTGTTTTTAATTTGTTGTGGTTACAATTGTCACAGATATCAATGAATGTGACAGTAACCCTTGTTTACACAATGGATCGTGTGTTGATAAACCAAACAGCTTTAACTGCAACTGCCCAGAGGGATTAATTGGATTTTTTTTCTCCTCATAGAGAAATTGCAGACAACAAATTTCTTCTTTTGTACGATTTAATGCAAGTCGAAAAATCCAGACTTTCCCTACGAAAGTTTACAAGTTACTGGTTTTGCGGCTTCTAAGCGAAGAGTCACAGCTACTTTCCATGTGGTCGTCGACATTCCTTTTCGTGGAAGACTTAAAGAAAACGATCCACTAAGATTGAAAAATATTCAAGTACCGAAATTTTCAAAGAATTTCGTCGAAAAGGACCGTCCTGAAATGAGATTATTTTACTCACGTTTAAGACCCGACGGCAAGCTCGACTTTTTGACGTTGTAGACAATCCGGCTAAGGCAGGAAACTATTCACGAAGGCTTTTCACATCGGAAGTTTTTTAGCAATAGTTTTTTACTTCCGCCCACCATCGTCGGATCTCAAGGTTGTTTTACTGTGTTCTTAGGACAGCAGTTTAAATCCCGTTTAGTTTTAATCTCTTTTTTCCTCCAATTCATAACTGCAATGGTTTTCATGTATTATAAATTACTCCTGTTGGTCTCTGTGCATAATTAGTTGAACATGGCAAAACCTGTTAGTTCTTAACCGTCTCACCGAATACACATTTACTGTATTTAAGACAACTAAAAACATTTCCGTAATCTGCAAATGTTGCGTAGTTTAAGTGACTTGCCTGAAAAACTAAATGTCGTTGATGAGAAGCGAAAGTTTATGAGGAAGGACCGATCATTCCTAGGTAGCAAACAAAAATTGATTTGTGATAAATGAGAGGGCTGCAAATTATTATAAAACGCCCCCCTTTGTTGTGAACTGTGTAGAGCATATATCTCAAAGCTTCTGGGTAACGTTTCATGACAAAGCGAAATCCCAAAGATTGATCGGTCATGGACATGTTTGTGAGATATACACTCGATTGCAAAATGGTTGACACCTAAAAAGCATAAACCATGAACGATGAGACCCAACGAATTTGTGGGTAGTGTTAAAAATTGGCCCTTGGTGGCCAACTTGACACTTTAAGGAAAGCTTGGATAGTTTCCATCATTCATCACGCACAACTAATTTTGGTTATCAACCGTCGCACGAGAATAGAATATTATGCAAATAAATTTCGGACACTTATACCCATAAAGCCATTGGGTCTCATCGTTCACGGTTTATGCTTTTTAAGTGTGGACGTTTTCGCAATCGAGTGTATACTTCACGAAAAGCTCTAACTTGTCTTTATTTCAATAGATGTACCATGCAGTTTACTAGCTGTCTGTTTTTTATACTTCTTGTTTATCTATTTTTCTTTCTTCACCTGTTGTTTTCAATGTAGTTTACTTAGAGTTGATATACATTAAATTTAAATTTTATAACTTTAGAAACACAGGGCTGGGATTTCTATCATCCTGGAACATCATGCAAGGACATCCGGGACTCTGGTTTCTCCAAGGGAGATGGAGAGTACTGGATCAACCCTGGATGGAGTGGCGATCCATTGAAAGTTTACTGCGACATGACTACTGACGGAGGTGAGGATCAAAAACTTTCCTATTTTCCCATTTTCTTGCCTAGGCGTGCTAGAACTCTTTTACCCCGGTTGCGTTATACTAAAACAAAAACCAATTGTTTTTAAAGTCGTGAACCCAAACATACAGCATGGGGAGACTTTTCCAAATGTTCCTTGCACAGGATCCTGACAACAATCTTGTTGCACGCCAAGACATAATGTGTGGATTCAATAGGATTATTTCATAACCCTTTTTGTTTTTGTTTTATTGTAACGTCAGGTTGGAACAGGTTTCTTTTCTTAGCGTGAACGATTTTTGGATACAAAGTAAGCTTTTAAAGTTTTCGCTCAAAAATCAAAATTCTTTCAACAAATATTTAAGACCGATTTCAGCGAACTTTCCCGTCCTTTTAGAGAAAAATATAATAAATCACAAACCAAATTTAATTCGATTTAACGACTTTGTTATGAAGACGGCGAACTCGGAGAAATTATATTTTAAAGTTGGGCGGATTTGCTAATCTGAAATAAAATCTATACTAGTTTCCTCAGAAAGAAATTAAAGTGGCCGAACACGGTTTTCTAGTATACAGATGTTAGTAAACGTTATTTGCAAACAAATGTTCTGGGTGCCCGAAATTAGCATAGTACTTTATTTCAGTGTCAATGCATTTAACGCAGATCACCAACTGGGGACACTTTCCAGATCGAATTGGAATTTAGAAATGTTGGTTTCTGAGGAAATGTAATAGGAATGTATTTTAATACTTGTTGTTGAGCTAAGTACCGTTGTCATGGCAACCCGGAGAACTATTAAACGTCCACGAACAATATGTTTCCTTTTTCTTAGAAAATGCACTCGTGAAATTTTTGGTCTCCAAGAAAAGTCCCAAAATACTGATATGGAGACGCTTCTTTCATGTAATTTTGACAGAGAGATTTGCTGTGAATATTGGTTTTTTTCTTTAATGTTTTGTAAAGATACCCTCTGCCAGATTTGGGTTTTTGTTTGTAGACGAGTTACGCATTTTATAGAGAACCAATTTTTCGTCAAATTTACAGTCAATCCTCGTAACACGTGACCAGTATTTCCGAGAATGAAATGAAAATTCGAATTCCTTTTTGTAATATCCGGCATTTGCACGAGATCTTGAACATTTCCCTGGAAATCTTTTCGAAAAAGACGCAATAACTGAAAAAAGATTCAAAATACTTGGGAGACAATTTTCATTCTTTAAATAATTTATGCTGTAATGTAAAGAAAAATTCATAAATTTGTACCTTCAACAAACTAGACAAATTTTTACGGGAACTCTGAAATCTCGTTGGCGATGTTCAAAAATGACATGTTAATTTCAAAACTCCGTTCAAATTTTAAAAAAATACCGTTTACGAGTGACGTGGATTGACTGTAATGAAATTCTAACAAGCGGTTTCTAAGGAAACAGTTTATTTCAGCAAAAAAAAAACGCGTCAATTTTTAGGTCAAATGCGCATGCGTGGTTTTTAATTGGCTTTTCAAAGCAAAGACTCTGAGGAAAATCATGCTACTTAATTTCGATTGCTTTGAATTGATAAAAAAGAAAAAAACTAAATTATGAAAATGGGTGAGAGGAGCCACAGATGACTCAGACATATCAAAGCAGGTCATGTCACAGGTTCCTTGTTAAATTTTTTATCTCTTAACAAAATGACAAAATATGAAGATGTGTCAATAAATATGCTCTATTTTTTCCTGCCGCTTAATGGTCATACATAACAATTAATCTCCTATGCCTTCAGGGGGATGGCTTCTTGTCTCCCGTTATGTGATGCAAAGCTCAACACCTCCCTCTCAGCTGCCCCTTAACACTTTACTCCTTGGAATAAGCAGCAGTCAAACCTTCATTACAACAAGCGTCATGAAAGAGCTGAGAACATACCTGAACTTCACTCAAGTAAGATTTCACTGCAAGAAGCAAGGAGGGCGCACATTTCATATCGCCACGGCTCTGAACAGCGCAGGTGAAGCTGCGGTCAAATACCTCAGCGATCCGACACATGTTATGCCTGACTCTTGCGGTTCGTATTTGAGAATGAATGACGACAACTCGTACTTAAGTAGATCTTGTGATAGATGGGGGAGGGAAGGCGGTATTTATTACGTTGGTAAATGGGGGCATGAATATTTAAGTCATTGGAATTATGGACAACCTGAAAACCGGTTATTCGATCACACTGCTTTCGTAGGAGGTCTTTATCATTGGTTACTTGGGTTATGGGACAGGTGGGAATGTGATGATTTCCGTGTTGGAGTATCTTCTGGGGATTTCTGGAAGGTGTTTGTTCGCTAAGGGCTTTTGATTGGCGCGGTACTTTCTTCTTTTCGTTTAAAAGGGTGTACATGTGACAGTGGCAGTAAATTAGTAGGCTTATAAGCTTAGTTATTTCAAAGCTTTCAGGGATGCTTGTCTTGTAGTGGAGAGTTACGTTTTAAACAGCTGGATCAATTCTAGACAGATTCAAGTGACAGTGATTTCTTCAATTGAAACTAAACTGCAATGTGACCTTATTAATTAGTTGTGGTGATCACAAGAGTTTTTGTTTTTAGGGATAGCAGCAACAGCAAAGTGATCTTTTCAAAACAATTTCTTTTTACAATAAGCACACAAATAATAGTTTAGAATGAGCCCGGGGGGGGGGGGGGGGGGTTACTTGGGTTCACTTTTGCTGGGTATGTGCCGCTGGCCTCTCATAGCCCCTGCCCCGTTATAGTCTATTTTGTGGCCAGTTATAGACCCCATCTTAGTCGCTTTCGGGAAAATGTAATTCTCGCGATCCCAACTAAGTCACTTTCTATTTATGCATCTACTTTGGTCTGGACCGGTGGTTTTGTGCTATTGTGTAGCTGGTTTATTGAAGTTGTGGTTTCAAGAACGGTAAGAAATGTAATGCGAGGTGATTGTTACATTTAACAAACAACAACTTTCTGACTTTTTTAGCCGATACCATTTTGACTCCCTACGTAATAGAATTTTCTTACCCCAAAAATCCGAAAATGTGCGACCCTATTCTAGTAACCCTATTGAAAATGCAACCCCATTATAGTCAATCCAGTCATGAAAATGCGACCCCATCGTACGGCACATCCCCATTAGCCTCTTCTAAGTTGTTGTAAGGGCGAAAAAAAAAATCGAATAGCTTTTCAAACCTACGCTTTTTGAAGAGAAAATCCTTGGCAATTCTTGCTCTTGTTTCGCCATTTTACTTTAAGTCCCGGATGTAGAAATATTTGAACGGGAAATATTTACAGCAGTTTTCAACAAGAAAAAAAAACCCAAGTCTTTGCTCGGGTCAAAAGTTCCCGATAATTTTACGCTGACTGAATAGAAATCATTCCTAAGATCGACCTACTTTCCAAAGATTGTCACCTCCTCAAGCAAAGCTCGCAATATACAACTCTTAGGTGTCTGCCCGAGTGACTGAAAGTTACCCGTTTAGCTCAAAAGAGAACTAGGTAGGGGGCATATTAGACGAGGCACGACGCTGCACTCATAAGACTTCTTCCCTCACTAGACTTAATGATGTCCTCAGGAAAACTTTGCTTCAGGAAGCCAAACAAAAAGCTAAGAGCGCGTCCAGTACAAAGCGAGTTCGTTTTGCCGTTTATAAACGTTTGAGCGAGAATGGGGCTAACTGAACAAAACAACTACTGCAAACTACAACAACAACAAACTGCAACTACAATAAACGACTACTGGTGACCCTTAGTATTATCTCTTGCAGAAAACTGTCCATCAACAACACAGATCACCAAAGCGTAATATAAGACTTTGCGCGGCGTTAAAATTGGCATATGGTAGGGTAGGTAAGCGTGTGCTTAAGTTTCAAGCAAATTTTAACGAGGTTTTCGAAGTGCCCTCCTCAAATAACGGGTTAAATTACCTTCAAATTCGACTTCAAGTTTGCAACCTTGTCATTACTATAATAAAGTGATGCAGTGGACCAGCCGCTGAGAGATTTACCGTTCAAAACGACGTTTGAAAGCACTGAGAAGCCTTGAAAACAGAGCAAAACACACCGGGGAAGCTTTTTCAGACTTATTGTTGTCTAATTTTCGTTTTAATTTTTACGCCATACAAACTCTTACATCACGCCTTGGTGACCTGTGATCAACAATAACAATAACAATGTAATACAGAGGGCAAAATTACTGAATGCTGATTTGTTGTAGCAGAGGGCATTTATTTCTCAATTTTCCATTCACCGAAGGCAAAATTACTTAATACTCCTAATGAGCCAAGCGGCGAAAATACTCACCCCTCATTAGCGGCTGAGCACGCCAGTTCTACATTTTGTTGGTTTCTTCATTTTGTGTCCAAAAACCAACGAGTTCTTTGAGGTTCTTTGTAGTTCGACTCTTTGAGCCAACCTGTTTGTACCAAAAATACATTGAAATCAAGTGCCGCGGCTAGAAAGGAAATTCCTAAGGGTCAAGTTTCGTGTCTCTTTCAAGAAACAGCAATAGATTATTTCTGCCAAAACTAAAAACTTGCATCGGATTGATATATGTTTGGCTGAGAAACTTAAATCAGTCATAACAACCAAGCGCTTTCACCTCGCTACTTCTTCTTACAACGAATAATAACCGAGCATAACAGTGTCCTTCTGATGGGAGAAAGGAGCAAGTCAAATTCATCGAAAGAAATTACTCCGTAAGTTCCTTCTTTGGATCCACCGTTTGTTGTTTTTATCGATCTATTTTCGCGGATTTTTAAGCGGTAAGAAGCTTCACAGCTCAGGTGAACAATTTAACATTCAGTTTTATCGTTGTTAGTTTACTCCTGATTTAAACTTATATTCTCTCTTCATTAGATATGTCAAATTTACAACTCAGTCAATGTTGCTCCAACTGAAGTTAAAGTAAACACCAAGAAAAGGAGAACACAAGGCAATCACTCATTGTTGCTTGGCAGAGATCTTTAAGTGTACAGTACAACTGAATGAGAGTCGTGCGGTGGGAACAAAACTGTCTCGAAACAAAATGTTCAAAAATTAGTTTCTCCAGTTTTCTTTTTTCATCGAAACAATTGAAGTATATTTGTAAAGCTAAAGCTTGAACTAGGCCATTTCACGTTCTTGTTTTAAGGAGAACGGCAAAGAAATGTACCAAAATTTAAAATACACGTGCGGAGCGATTGTTTTTGCTCATAATGTTCATTTGCAGCGTTGTTGCTCCCGTCGTTAATAATTGGCACCAGGATAAAAATGTTTGAAAATAATAACTCCGTTAATATTGCTCCTACTAAAATAATTCTGGCCTTTACAAAAATTTTAATACTTAAACACTTGGTTGTTGCCCGAAATATTTGAATGTTTTAAAAAACCTGTTGGAATTATTGCCATTTTATTTTTTCTCGTTCATGTTTTCGACTTGATTGTTCTATTGTAATCACCGACCGGAAGCGAGTCTCAGTATTATTGTGAAATGTAACGTCAATCACTTAGGGCAAAGTGACAGGGATCGGAAATAGAAGATCAAGTTCAACCAATAAGACTAGCTTTTATTACAATACGTGAATGTTTTCTCTGTAATCTGAATGTACGCGTGCTAGTGACTGCTTGTGAGTGTAGTGAAAACCTTGTGAAATCCAGTGAAGGGAATACAAATTCTAAAACGATATCTTCAAGTGTGGTTTGTTGCGTTTAGCGAATGGGAGTTTATCGTGATCTCGGGACTTATCAATTGTGTTGGCAGCAATCGGGAGATTCCCAACACAAAGTGGCACCTCCGACGGGACAGTGATCGGGAGACAACAGCGAAATTCTTAAGAATGGAGAAACTGGTTGCAGATTTGGACACACAGTTTAAGGAAACCTCTACTCGCGAAACATGTTAACGTTAAATTACTGAAAATACAATTTTCTTTGAAATTTCATTGGAAATCATGGAAATAATATTTCAGTGTCGGAGAAAACATAATTTGATTATCGGTTATTTTCGCTTTTAAATTTCCCGCGTGCAGCCATCTTGGATTTAATGACGTAATTAAGTTGCTCAATTGTTTTACACAAAAGAACTTCTGCTGAATAACAATAGTTGCAACCATTACACGTCATCAAGTTCAAAATGGCTGCCCCAAGGAAATTTAAAAGCGAAAGTTGTCGATAATCATGTCTAATTTTTAACACACTTGAATGTCATTTCTACGTTTTAGACAAATATTTAGCGTTTAGACACTTACCCGTCAATTTGTCGTGAGAGTGGAGGTTCCCTTTAAAGTTTTTAAACTTCACGCGAACGAAAGGTCAGGCAATTGTCGAGAAACAAAACACAGAAGGGATCGATCGTCATCGTGATGCGCTTCGGGTGATCATGAAAACAGTGGAAAGTCAGAAATTGCAAATTGAGCAAGCCAAGTTTGCGAATACCGAGGTACCCAATGTCGTCGCCGTATGGAGCTCCGAAATTGAAGAACAACAAGACACGGTCGACAAAGAGATTGCTCAGTTAACTAAGCGACAAAACGAACTGATACTTGGTTCAAACTTAGAAGCGAAGAAATGCGAGGAGGAGCTCGTGGAGCAAGCGCGCGGGAAACAATTAGATTTCGAAAAAGCACAGTTGGAGCTTAAACTTGATTACGAAAGAAAGATCGAAGAAGCGAAAAAAGGTCATGCATCAAGATCATCTAGTTCTGCGAAAACTGCGAAATTGCCAAAGCTTGTAATCACTATATTTGGTGGAGCATTAACGGACTGGCCACGTTTTTGGAACCAGTTTGAAGCCGAGATTGACCCCTCTGACGCTCCCGGCGTAAGGAACTTGTGGAACCGAACGTGAGAACTCTCATCGATGGCTTGCCGTTTTCGACAGAAGGATATGAGCGAGCGAAAACTATCCTCAAATCTAAGTACGGCAAGAAAAGCGAGATTGTGAACGCCTACGCTCAAAACATCATGGCCTTGCCGACGATAACTGGAACACGCCCCGCGAGGATACAGGAGTTTTACGAGAAGTTAGTGTTCAATTTCCAATCCCTGGAGTCGTTAGGGAAGTTGCAAGAGGTGAATGGCTACGTAAGGATGTCAATCGACAAGCTAGAAGGAGTCAGAGGCGATTTGGTCCGGACAGGTGACACTTGGCAAGACTGGGATTTTCCACAGTTCGTGAATGCGTTACGGAAATGGACGGAGAGAAACCCTATCCCAAAACAAGAGGGGCATGAGAAGTCAAGGGGCAAAGTAAAACCTCCCTATCCACGCCAGCGATCGTACAAGACTCAGCAGCAAGAAGAAAACTTGCGTGGATGCATGTATTGTGATAAACCGGACCACAGGTCAGCTGATTGTAAAACAGTGAGTATCCACGATGATCGAAAGCGATTGCTAAGCAACAAGCCTCTTTGTTTTAACTGCACTGGAAGCAGACACAGGGCAGCGGATTGCAGAAGTCGATTGGTGTGTCAGTATTGCCAAAGGAAACACCATACATCCATCTGTGACAGGCTAGGTGAGCAGTTGATGACAGCAACCTCAGTGGGAAACTCGGCCATGATTCATCCTGTAGTAGTTGTTGAAGTCCAAGGTGTTAAATGTCGAGCGTTATTGGATACGGGCGCTGGAAGTTCGTATGCTTCAGCACTCTTGGATCGCCTGCGAATTCAACCTCATCAACGTGAAGTGCGCCAAATTTAGATGATGCTGGGAGCGGTGACTAAAACAGTGGAGATATTCAAAGTGCAAGTCAGTTCAATGAAGGGAGAGTTTAGCCTCGTGACCGAATTAACTAAAGTTGGCAAGCGGCAGTTGCTTGCTTTAGATAATCCGCGCTACCAGCAGTGCCTGGCTAGCTATAGCCACTTGAAAGGGATTCATATGGAGGACACAGATACCAAGGATTCGCTACCAGTCCACCTCAAATTGGGAGCCAGCGACTACGCAAAGATCGAAACGGAAACAGCGCCTCGTATTGGGGCCCTTGGTGAACCAATTGGAGAGAAAACCAAGTTCGGTTGGACTATCATGTCCCCAGGAAAAGAAGTGGATTTGTCTACGATGTTCTTCACACAAACCTCAAGTGCAGATTATGAACGTTTGTGCAGGCTAGACGTGTTGGGATTAGCAGATTCGTCAGTGGGTGACCAGAACGAAGTCTATGCGGAATTTAAGGAGCAGTTACATCGCGATCCAGCTAAGTGGTATGAAACTGGGCTGCCATGGAGAGGAAACCACCCACCGCTTGAGAACAATGAAGCCTGAAGTCTTCGTAGATTAAACACCCTGGTAAGGAAACTAAAGTACCAAGGAATGATTGAGCGCTACGACAAGGTCATAAAGGACCAAATAGAAGAAGCAATAGTGGAACGGACCATCGAACCAGTAAAAAGCGGTGAGTTCTACATACCCCATAAGGCAGTCGTCCGTGGAGCAGCAGAAAGCACGAAACTTCGTGTGGTCTATGATGCATCGGCAAGGGAAAACAAGGGAGCACCTTCACTAAATGAATGCCTTAGCCCGGGACCACCGCTTCAAAACCAGCTTTGGGGTGCCCTGGTCCGTTCTTGATTCCACCCAGTGACCATCGTGGGGGACATAAAACAAGCATTTTTCCAAGTCCGTATTCGTGAAGAAGATCCGCGACGCGCTTAGGTTCCATTGGCTCAAGGATTTGACCACTGAGACAGTGGAGGTGTTAAGGTTCACAAGAGCTCTTTTCGGCCTTACGTCATCTCCATTCCTTCTGGGGGGAGTCATTCAGCATCTCCTTGGAAGCTGTAGGTCAGCCCACCCCGACATTAGTGAAGGAACTGGAAAGTAGTTTGTACGTAGACGACCTAATAAGTGGAGGGCCAACCAGTGAGAAGGCGCAGCAGCTGAGGTCGACTGCGATAGAGATATTCGCCCAAGGAACTTTTGAGTTACACAAGTGGCACTCGTACGATCCAGTATTAGACTCCACAGCTCCAACACCAGCCGAGGGAGAGGAAGAGACATGTGCAAAGGAACAGTTTGGAATACCGAGGAAAGGAGGGGCATTTCTTCTGGGACCTCCATGGGAAGAGGAGAGTGACACGATTGGGGTGAAGTTCCCCTCAGAGAAAACGGAACCTACCAAGCGAGGAATTTTGGGGAAGATAGCCAGGATATACGATCCACTGGGGCTAGTTTCTCCTGTTACATTGGAAGGTAAACTTCTTTACCGGGACGCATGTGAAGCCAAGGTCTCCTGGGATGCACAGTTGCCGATCAGACTAACTCAACTCTGGTCGCGATGGAAGCAGAGACTACCACAGATCTGTACTGTCCCACGGTCCTTAGCAACCCACCGAGAGGAGATCCAATCCATCCAACTCCATGCATTTGGGGATGCCAGCGGGAAGGGTGTGGCAGCTGCAGTTTTTGCCGTGGTAGTCCAAGGGTCAGGCACCAATTAAGGGCTGGTCGCAGCGAAGGCCAGGTTAGCTAAGCAAGGGCTGACAAAACCCCGACAAGGATTAGTATCTGGGCACATTGCAGTAAACCTTGTGATGAATGTGTGTGAGGCCTTGGAAGGTTTTCCAGTGACAGAGAAACATTGCTGGCTTGACAGCACCGTGGCACTGCATTGGTTAAAGGGACCTGGTGAATATAAGCAGTTTGTAAGCAACCGAGTGAACAAGATACAAGCACATCGTGAAGTGTCATGGCATCACGTGGGGACGTCTGAAAACCCAGCTGATCTCGGCAGTCGGGGTGGAGATGTTGCTCATCAAACCCTTTAATCTTTAATCTTTAATTAGCATAATTGCCATTAGCAAAGCTAATCCGGCAATGTAGCGGCCAGCGGACGCACAATAGATTAAATTATACATGCAGAACATATAAAGAACTACGTTACATTATTGATTCATAAGGAAATTCAAAAGCTTGGAAGTGTGTTGGTCACTCCACTGATAAATTCCGAGTAAGAGCCAGACTTGACGATGTCAGGTGGTAACGCATTCCATGCTGGGATTGTTCTTACATAAAATGAGTGTTTGTAAGCGTCGACTAAGGGAGAACGGCAGACTTATCTTAAAGTAATGACTCGCCCTTGTACGGCTGTACGCGGGCACAGATATAAGCTCGTGGGGGAGGGAGATATTAACGTGACCTCTATGTATTTGATAAAACAGGCCGATATCACATATGCTACGTCTTAATTGCAGTGGGGGCCAATTTAGGTCCGTGAGCATAGATTATACACTACTATAACGGCTATAATCGTTGTTAACAAACCACGCTGCGCTGTACAGACTAAATGCAGTCAATCCCTTTCTTGGTGTGTGGAGACCAGGCAACAGTGACGTATTCAACAATCGGGTGCACTAAGCATAGATAGCAATGTTCTTTAACAGATATGTCACACGATGAAAGAAGGTTCCACTGAAGGATCCCTAGGACTCTCATGGCCTTCGTTTCCTGTTGTGGAACGGGCCTAAATGGTTGTCTAACAGAGAGCAGTGGCCGTTAGACATCGTAACAAGTCCGTCCAAAGAATCAATGGTGGAAGCCAAGGCAACGCGAGAGATCTTTGCAGCGGCAATAGCGGTGACAGATGAGCTAGATACCCTCTTGGAGAAGTTAAGCTACTGGAAGACGATAAAAGTGTGCGCATGGGTTATACGATTTCTTCATAACATACGCCTAGCAAAGACAAACAGATTAACAGGGCCGCTAACCACCGAAGAGATTAACCGAGTGAAGGTTTTTTGGGAGAAACGAGTTCAGGCACGGGCGACAGCAGATGAGCGCTATCAAGAAGATCGATTGCAGTTGAATTTACAGCCTAACGCAGAGGGAGTATTAGAGTGTCGAGGGACAATTCAAGGAGACTACCCAGTCTACTTACCTGACAACCAACTTTACACAGAGAAGTTAGTTGCCCAAGCTCACCTTAACAAGGATTTTTCTTGCTAGCTAAAAACACCAATTACAAATATCGCAAAACGCGCAAGAATAACAAATGTAATAAGATTCAAGACTTAGAAAGTAAAGTGGCAAAGAAGGGTTAAGAAATGTACGCAAATATGACAAACATCGCAAAAGTAACAAGGATTTTTCTTGCTACCTAAAAACACAAAAGAAACAGGACTTTTTCTTCCTATGAGAAAGGATTGAGTAACAAATATGAAGAAAACAGTAAGAATACAAATTTAACAAAATCCTACACTAGTTGAACAACAACCACCAAGTGAATATTATTAAGATGTGTATGCCCGTTCATTTATTTTAAATAACAATATCAGTTACAAACGTGAAGCTACTTATAATTACTGTCAGAGTCAAAATACTGTAATATCAATCAGTGTATTTTTCGTTCTTAATTCCATCAACATACAGCTCAATGCATTAAAAGAAGTTTCGCTCACAGAACGGGGCAAATTTTAGCAACAAACGGAAACGTAAGCAGACCTTTTCATAGCCAGGAGCTCATCATAACAATCGTTACAAAATATCAACAATAGCCAATTGGGGGAAATGAAAATGGGTCATCAGATCCCCGCATTGTACATGTATGTTTCTGTCCAATACCCATAGTTTTTAAACAGGGATTGCCAGTAATCTGGAAATATTCCTCTTGTAAAATTAAAACTTAGAGATGAACAACAACCACCTAGTGAATATTATCAATTACTGTCAGTAGCAAAATACCGTAATATCAATCAGTGTATGCTTCGTTCTTAATTCCATCAACATACAGCTACAATGCATTAAGAGGAGTTTCGCTCGCAGAACGGGGCAAATTTTAGAAACGAACGGAAACGTAAGCAGAACTTTTCATAGCCAGGAACCCATCATAACAATCGTTACAAAATATCAACAATAGCCAATTGGTGAAAATGAAAATGGGTCATCAGATCCCCGCATTGTACATGTATGTTTCTGTCCAATACCCATAGTTTTTAAACAGGGATTGCCAGTAATCTGGTAATATTCCTCTTGTAAAATTAAAACTTATAGTTGAACAACAACCACCAAGTGAATATTATTAACATGTGTGTGCCAGTTCATTTATTTTAATAAACAACTGACACAATTAGTCATTTATGTGTGCTTCGTGCTATTACTCATGAACCATGAAGAATTATAACAAAACCAGCAAGAAGCTGAGAGGGATCAAAATACCTAGGCAATACAAATACATAATGTCATGACATGATTACCTCACTGACAACCTCCAGGGCTGTCAAATGTACGTAATAACCAGAATTTGAAGTGAAGGTTATGGTGCCCAGATTTATATCTGTAATTTGCCGGATAATTGTCGGCGTTTGCTACAGTAAAAACCTAAAATACCCGATATACAAGAACCCAATCAGCCTGAACCCCGAAATGACTCCTGTTCTTAGATTTACTGCATAAACTTGAGACCACGGAATTCCTTGCAAGTTTAAAGCGTTTCATTGCACGGCGTGGCCGACCACAAAGAATTTATTCAGACAACGGGAGAACGTTCGTTGAAGCAAGCAAATGGATTAAGCAAATCATACATGACGAGAAGTTCCACGACCCTATAGCCCATCAGGGGATCCCCTGGCAATTTAACCTGAGTCGCGCACCCTGGTGGGTTGGCCAGTTCGAGAGAATGGTCGGACTGGTTAAGGCTGCTCTTCACAAGTCAATTGGAAACGGGTTGCTGTCTTGGGCCGAACTTTAGGAGGTACTGTTAGATGTTGAAGTCTCTCTCAACAACAGACCTTTGAGTTATGTAGAAGATGATGTTGAGATGCCCATTCTAACCCCAAGTTCTCTTTTGTACCTCCAACCGAATGCACTGCCAGAGCTGGAGCTGCACAGCATTCAAGACTATGACCTCACGAAGCGATCTAAGTATTTGCGAAAATGCAAGGATGCCTTGTGGTCGCGCTGGACGACTGAGTACCTACGTGGGCTCAGAGAGACACACCGCCTCAAGCACAAACGCAACCCCAATTATCCTGGGAAGGGAGACGTGGTAATTATCAAGTCAGAGGAGAAGAACTGCAGTCAGTGGAAGTTGGGGGATAATTGAAGACTTAATAACGGGCCGAGATGGTGTTGTCAGGGGAGCAAAACTACGAGCTGGCAAGCCTCACATGGAACGGGCAGTACAGCACCTTTACCCCTTTAAACTAACCTAGACTGGGACGCCTACAGCACCCCTTAACCCAGGTGCACGGACGTTTCGACCAAGAAGGGATGCGGCAGTCACTGGGAGACATCGCATACGGGACCTTGCACAGGATGAACTGTGAACACTCTAGACATTGACATTAGTGTCGTTGTAGGCGTCGCCAATTAAAAAAAAAATGTACATTTGCTCTTTCGAGGCAAATGGGGGGAGGGTGTTGGAATTATTGCCATTTTATATTTTCTCGTTCATGTTTTCGACTTGATTGTTTTATTGTAATCACCGACCGGAAGCGAGTCTCAGTATTATTGTGAAATGTAACGTCAATCACTTAGGGCAAAGTGACAGGGATCGGAAATAGAAGATCAAGTTCAACCAATAAGATTAGCTTTTATTACAATACGTGAATGTTTTCTCTGTAATCTGAATGTACGCGTGCTAGTGACTGCTTGTGAGTGTAGTGAAAAACTTGTGAAATCCAGTGAAGGGAATACAAATTCTAAAACGATATCTTCAAGTGTTGTTTGTTGCGTTTAGCGAACGGGAGTTTATCGTGATCTCGGGGCTTATCAATTGTGTTGGAAGAAAAATCGGGAGATTCCGAACAAACTAGCGCGTGTTTATACAGTCCAGGCGCATGTTAGCAGAGCGGCGCGATTGCATTAGTAGGCCTTATCACGGTTTTTTTTTTTTTGACGCCATTTTGAAAAGTAGGCAAACTGGCTTAAAATACCAGTGTATGTATAACAATCCAATGTCAAATAATTTTCAGAAAACATCGCTTTCAAATCGGATTTTCGAATTTATATGTCATTTCGTGCCTTGGCATCAATGAAGACAGGTAAAGCATATATTTGGCGAAAGAGAGCAGTAATTTTTTGACAAAATATAAACAACCCAACCGCTGCTGTACGCAATGCTATTTCTAATTCTCAGAGCCTAAATTTAATTAAAGCCAAGTATGTAATTGTTTATGTTTTTCCGCATTATTTTATAGTCTTTTGTAACAGTTGTGGCTGTTAAACTAAGAACGGCATCAGCCATTAGCAGATGCTACAGCAGGGCTTACTACGCAATGCTATTAAAAATTTCTGGTGACCGGAAACTAATATAAAGCTGGACTCCCTGCTAAGCAAATTCACCTGAGCAGAACATCAGCATTGTCTATAGCAGGGCTTGGCATACAAATTTATTAATTGTTTTAGTTGAACTGCACGAAAGATAGAATCCCTTCCAAGCAGCTTACACGGTTCAACTCAGCGGAGCTGCACCTTCATATAAGGTTTAAGTTTTCCACCAAGGCTTGTTAAGACTTCCTCCAGACACCAAAATTTCAATATACATCATTCGAATCAGTGACGCTGTATAATGGCATCAACTAGAGCTGACTGCCGACTGATGTTCTTTATAGGCTTCGTTATTTTGGTTGCCTGCCTGGTAGCTATTCCCACTTTAGTTTCAGCTGCAATATTGATATCAATGTTGAGGTCTGGTAACGCCCTGCGAACAGCTTCTTAAGTTGATACTAAGGTACAAGGTAAGAGACCCAAAAGCTTTACGAGTAAGTCGTCATACCAAACTTGAAAGTCTACTGCTTACGATCTACTGTGTTCCAAAATTTTGTTAGTATCTTTTATTAACCTATTAAACGGTAAGGAAGTCGTCGGAACCAAACACTAAACACAATTGAATCTCAATGCAAGCAGAGATTACATAATTATTCTTGCATTTATAACTCAATGATCTTGAAAGATGTATTTTTAACTCCATAACTTCACTTAAAGAATCAGATAAAAACGATCTCTTTTGAAGGGCTACCCACAACTGCTATATTTAACTCAAAGACGGTAGCTGAAATATATCTAATCTTCAAATAGAGCTATTCTTACTCTTACGGAAGTAAGCTCGCTTACTACAGTACATAATTCCTTAACTTATTAATTATAATTATGAGAATATGGGAACTCAAAAATACTGAACGCGTCAACTTGACTCCACTAAATCACTTGTTTTAACTTTCCCTTGCTCGTCCGGCTTTTTCAGTCGCTTTTATAAAGCACTTCATTAATGGCTTTTCTCACGAAAAGCTAAAGCGCTGCTTAATCTGCCGGATTTATAAGTAATAGTATTATCATTATTTTTTGTTAATGAAAAGCAATCTTATCGCCTGTGTTTCACAAGTGACCTGGTAACTTTAAGAATTACTCCGCTAAGAATTTACCCCTCGAAACAAAGCTTTTGTAACCTGCATTATTTCCTACTCAACTTAAACAAAGTATGACGACCTCAGACCAAAAAGCTGCGGCACTGGAACAAACTCGTTAAGCGTGTAATTTACAGAAAGTTCAAGATGGTATTTTCTACTTAACAAAAATGTAATTAATAATTTTTCATAGTATATTTTCAGTAAGAAAAAGGCCATGAACGCTATCATGTATTTTTAAATCGCGTTGCAATCTATTAAGATAAGTCGTATTTATTAATAAACCAATAAACCAAAGAGAAATGAATATTATAAAATTATCTGGCACGCCCAAAATATGACAGCCTCAAGGCGAATTCAAAAAAGATTCATTACACCACTGACGAAACAGAACAACAACGGACCCGACTGCTATCTGTCTAGTGCGGCTCATCGTGCAAGTTCACTAATCAGCCAGGCTTATTGCTGTCGTCTCATCTTTTCTTTGTTCGATGTCTAGCTAAAAATACAAAAATGGAAAACTAAACCACAATAATGCCGTTTCTCGGCTTTTCCAAGTTGCTTTCATTAAGCTTCAATATGGCATCTCTGTAAGTTAAAGCACAGTTACAGTCAACCCAGGCCACGCGTGGACAGAATTTCTATGAATGAAATGAACATTCGAATTTCTCATTGCAATGTCCGACGTGTGAATGGAATGTTGGACATTTCTCTGGAAATCGTTCCGAAAAAGAGGCATTAACTGAGAAAAAGATTCAAAATACTTGTGAAACAATTGTTATTCTTGAAATATTCAATTTTGCAATGTAAAGAAAAAATTATAGCTTTATATTGTCAATAAACTGGGGAAATTTATATGGGAACTCTGAAATCTCGTTGGCGATTTTCAAAACTGACATGTAAATTTCAAAACTCCGTTCAAATTTCAAAAATATCGTTCGCGCGTGACCTGGGTTGACTGTAAAAGTGACAAAATTACGAACAATAGAATTATTTTGTTGAATCATAATCGTATTGCCTGGTTTTCGCAAGCGTCCTAGCCTAATAACTTTCCACTCCGTTCGAATTATATTTACCCCTCGAAACAAAGCTTTTGTAACCTGTATTATTTCTTACTTAACTTGAACGAATGTGCGAAAACTTCAGTACCAAAACCTTCCGTACAGGAACCAAGTTATCATCTTTTAATCGAAAGCAAAGTCGTCAAGTGTGCAATTTGTGAAAACTGGTTCGAAATGACATTTTCTGTTTAACGAAAATGTAGTTAAAACGCCACCCCTGGGCGGGTTGAGGACATTCTTTCGCATTAGCCCGCTCGGAATATCATGAGATATCATGTGACTTTGCCTTTTACATATGTCCAAAAACGTTCCTCTACCTTCGTACAGTGCTTACAAGTCGGGTTTTCGAATTCATATCTCATTTTCCTGCCTTGGATACAAACGAAGAGGAGTAAAGCATACCTTTCAAAGTCACTAGAATATATTTGGCAAAAGAGTGCAATAATTTGTTGATAAAATTAATGGAAACAGTCCAACCGTAACTTTTCCCTAATTGCTGAGCGTCAGCATGGTTACTGCTCTTGATATGTAAATAAATTTATGGCCAGGTTGAAAATGAGCTCCACACTAAATTTCTCCTAACATGCTGCTCTAAAAATTGAGCCTCGGGCCAAGTATGTAATTCTTTATGTTTTTTCGCATTATTTTATAGTCTTTGGAAACAGTTGTGGCTGTTAAACTAAGAACGGCATCAGCCATTAGCAGAGGTAACAGCAGGGCTTACTACGCAATGCTATTAACAATTTCTAGTCCCCGGAAACTACATTAAAAACGGACTCCCTGCCAAGCAAATTCATCTGAGCAGAACATCAGCATTGTCTATAGCAGGGCTTGGTATGCAATATTACTAATTGTTTTTCGTTCTGTTGAACTGCACGAAAGATAGAATCCCTTCCAAGCAGCTTACACGATTCAACTCAGCAGAGCTGCACCTTCATATAAGGTTTTAGTTGTGAACCAAACTTGTTAAGACTGCCTCCAGAGACTGAACTTTTAGTTGACATAATTCGAATCAGTGACGCTGTATAATGGCATCAACTAGAGCTGACCGCCGATTGATGTTCTTCATCGCCTTCGCTATTTTAGTTGCCTGCCTGGTAGCGATTGCCGCTTTAGTTTTAGCTGCAATATTGATATCAATGGTGAGGTCTGGTAACGCCCCGCGAACAGCTTCTAAAGTTGATACTAAGGTACAAGGTAAGAGACCCAAAAGCCTTACGAGTAAGTCGTCATACCAAACTTCAAAGTCTACTGCTTACGATCTACTGTGTTCCAAAATTTTGTTAGTATCTTTACCAAAATTTTGTTAGTATCTTTTATTAACTTATTAAACGGCAAGGACGTCGTCGGAACCAAACACTAAACACTATTGAATCTCAATACACGCAGAGATTACATAATTATTCTTGTTTTATAACTCAATGATCTTGAAAAATGTATTTTAACTTCATAACTTCACTTAAAAAAATGAATTCAAGTAAGTCGTCATACCAAAATTGAAAGTCTACTGCTTACGATCGATTAACTGTATTCCAAAATTTTGGGAGTATCTTTAATTAATCTATTTAAAATACCGTGTAAAAACGGTAAGAAAATCGTGGGAACCAAACACTAAACACTAAACAGAGATTACATAATTATTCTTGTATTTATAACTCAATGATCTTGAAAGGTGTATTTTTAACTCTAATACTTCACTCAAAAAATCAGTTCAAAACAATCTCTTTTGAAGGGTTACTCTCAACTGCTATATTTACTGAACTCCAAGTCGGTAGCTGAAATGTATCTAATCTTCAAATAGAGCTATTCTTACTCTTACGGAAGTAAGCTCGCTTACTTGAATAAATAATTCCTTAACTTATTAATTATAACTGCAAGAATATAGGAACTCCAATATACTGTACGCGTCAACTTCACTCCACTTAATCACTTCTCTTAACTTTCCCTTGCTCGTCCGGCTTTTTCAGTCGCTTTTCTGTGGGCTAAACTGCGCTGCTTAATCAGCCGGAGTTATAGGGCAAAAGTATTATCACAATTGTTTTTCATGAAAAAGAATCTTATCGCCTGTGTTTCACAAGAGTCCTGATACCTTTAAGAAGCACTCCGCTCAAAATTTACCTCTCGAAACAGAGCCTCTGTGACCTGCATTATTTCCTAACCGCCTTAAAGGAAAGTATGACGACCTCAGAGCCAAAAGCTGCGGCACAGAAACAAACTTATCACCCGTTAATCGAAAACAAAGTCGTTAAGCGTGTAATTTACGGAAAGTTCGAGATGGTGTTTTTTTCTTAACTAAAATGTAATTTATTTTCATATTATATTTTCATTAAGAACAACGTACTGAAACACTATCGTGTATTTGATGTGTTTTTAAATCGCGCTGCGATCTATTCAGATAAGTCGCATTTATTCATAAAAGAATAAACCAAAGAGACAGGAATATTTTAAATTGTCTGGCATACCCAAAATGTGACAGCCTCGAGGCGAATTCAAAAAAAGATTCATTACACAACTGACGAAACAGAACAACAACGGACCCGACTGTTAACTAGCGCGGCTCATCGTTCAAGTTCACTAATCAGACTGGCTAATTTGTTTCGTCTTATCTTTTCTCTGTCAGTAGCTGAAATGTCTCTAATATTGAAATAGAGTAATTCTAACTCTTACCGGGGTACGCTCCCTTAAAAGAATAAATGATTTTTTTTTTTAAGTTATTATAACGCAGAATGTAGGAACTCCGCTATTCTGAACGCACCAACTTGACTCCACTTAATCACTTGTTTTGACTTTCCCTTGCTCGTCCGGCTTTTTCAATCGCTTTTATAAAGCACTTCAATAATAGCTTTTCTGTAAGCTAAATCGTTGTTTAATCTGCTAGAGTTATAAAATATATTATTTTCATAAAGTTTTTCTAATGAAACGAATCTTATCGCCAATGGAGTACTTTTGAAAGGTATCAGGACCTATTTTTAGCAAGCGTCCTTATATCTTTCCAAAGTACTCCATTCAAAGTTTACCCCTCAAAACAAAGGCTTTTGTAATCTGCATTATTTCCTACTCAACTCCAAGGGAAGTATGATGAGTTCAGAACCAAAAGCCTCGGCACAGGAACCAACTGATGATGAAATCAACTGTTGACAAAACCAAACATTTTTATCATCGCGACAGTCACTTTAGTATGTATATCATAATTATTCAAATTTTTGTAATCTAATTGAGGCACAAAAAGAGATAATGAAAGCAAAACCAATGACCAGAGACTACCATGCCGTATTCTTAGTCTGATTTGCGGCAAACCGCTTTTCTTGTTCACGCATTCTTTACCTTTCTCAAAGGACGTACTTGGCATTACGGGTAGGAACAATACATATGCCGGTTATTAACCAAGTGTGAGGTCAAGATGGCTGGATATTGGCCAGGTTCTTTTTCGCATTTAAATTATGAACCGAGTCCATAAAAACACAAACCAGTCACACTAAGAATATCCAGATTACGGCAACATAGTGCCCCCAAATTAAACTGTGTTTCAAGATAAAAGTCTTTTGTCATATCTAGATGGAGCTTATTTCAACGTCCCTTGGTAAGAAATTTTTAGCAAAAACAATTATCTATGCAATGTTATTGACCTAGAGGTTTCTAGCGGTTATTTTTAATCACGCGTTGATACTCACTTCTCCGCACCATTAGATATCACAGGGCGACTTGAGAGCGCTTGGATGGTTTGACACCCCATCGACTACGTTTACAAAGATCTAAATTTGACCTGATGGAACCCGTTCTCCGTCTTCTAGCGACACTATTTGCGCATTTGCCTTAATTTTTGTTTCGCCTAAATCGCATTTCAAATATGAAGTTTCACCTCGGCAACACGCCATTTGACAGCTTTTGAAAATAATTTCTAATCCAGGCTGCTACAGAGTTAATCATCTGGAATCTACTTTAAACTTAGTTCCTTAACGCAGTTTTTCATGTCCAAGGGAGAGGCAAGTGAGGCAAAAATAGAAAAAAAAAAAAAAGATAAAAAATCTTGAAAAAATCTCTACCAAGCGCGTTACCTACCGTACAAATTACTATCAACGACTCACTCTGGAAAAGCTGGTTTATTAACTTAGAACAAACGCCACTCAACCGTTGGCTACAACTACCTGCACCTTACAAACGACACAAAACAGACAAACAATAGACAAATTTACTTACAATAGACCAACGGACTTTTCACTAACATAAGACGGATCGAAACGCACCAATCACTTTTTACAGTCTTCACAGCCAATAACATCACGGCTTACTGACAAACGACCAATAACATATGGACTTCGTTGACCAATCAGGTTTACAACCTGACACATATATACCATGTACTGACGTTCCACAATTTACTTGACTCTGAAGATGACTTCCGCTCAGGTTGTCGGAACGTCAGACAATGTCACCTCAAACAGTCCTCAGCACATTCACCCGGATAATCATAATTTACGTTCTTATGTCATGACTCCTGGGTTCAAACCATTTACAGAATTATACTAGTTAAGCACATATGTAAGAGTCTTCTTAGTTTGCACAGCAATATGCAAACTTTAGTCATGTAATTTCGATGCAGGAAGAGACAAAGTATATCTAAAAAAGAGAAAGCTTTTGTGCTGGATTCTTGGAGCATGAATTAGAAACTAGAAGTTATTTCTTCTGTTGTCACTATGCAAAACACTACGCAAACAAGTATACTAGTTCACTAAATCTTTAACCTTATTCTAAAAATCAATTCAATCAGTAGAATTAAACTCACTACTGACTGTCCCGGTTATAGGAATATTTGGTTCTATCAACACAGTTGATAAGGTCATTTGTTCTCATTTACCCTATGTAAACCGGGCTTTTGTTTGTCTTCTGAAGGGGGGGGGGGGGGGGGAAGGGGAGAATAACTTCGCATGTGTAAACACTATGACAGTTACACTTGGAGGGTAGATAGTACATTCGAGGATGTTTTGTTTACGTCCGCTATGTGAATTTATGACGTCATATGACGTTTTAATTAGGTCCTGATCAGTTGCCAAATGGCCGCAACTTGGTAACGCCATCTTGGATTTCTGGATTTCCCAAATATTCAGGAAAAAGCCAAGATTGAACAAAAAGTAATGGAAACCAGTTAAGGAACACTAATATGGACTATAAAAATAAAAGTTACAGAAAGAGAAGCAATTTTTCATCATTTTGAAAAGGGATATTTTATTCCCTGAAACTGCCTGTCAAAATTTGGTTGTTATGGTGACATCAACGTCAATCAACACTAACCGACCACATCAAATTTTTCCCAGATCTATTGCTAAAAAAGCCCTGAGGTTTGCTCAAATATTAAAAAAGTCATTCACGTTCAAAGTCGCCGCGACAAAATCCTCCGAACCTGGCCGAGAAAAACAAGCCTCTCAGCACAAGACAGCAAACATTACTGATTTCTCTAACCTTTTTCGCTGTCACGTGTTTAAAGACACGAAATCACAGTCTAGTGACATGTTTGAGCGTCACAAAATACAATTAACATATTCACAAGAAATGGTCATAATATCAATGTCAGTCAACATTAAACTTTTTTACACGTGAAAAGACGTTTTTTTCTCGTGGTCACGTGATAAAACGCAACTAGTTTCGTACTTAGTAGTAATCATAGATTATTGTAGTGAGTTCGACATACTACATAGCACAAATTTATACTATGGTGGACCTTTTCCTGTTCGTTTTAATTTAAATTCATTTGTTTTAACAGTTTTTTCATGCAACTTTTCTTTGTTGCAATAATCATAAGCTTCACAAAATAGCCAACGCAACAGAAACTTGGGCGTGCGTTCTCCTTCGTCGAACGCAATAGATCACCAACAGCGATTTTATCCTCCTCTAAAGTGCTTTATTCGTAAAATCGAGGTCACCCTTTATTGACCATTCACTTCATTGAGCTTATAATGCCTTTACATTGGTTTTCGTGTTATATTCACAATTTTTTGACCATTAATGGAAATGTGTCTCACATAGCACGTAATTCGCAAATAAAAGGACCAAAATCAAGTTAATCACATCGTCACTGTGAACTGTAAAACGTTTTTGAAACTATATTTTTAAAGCTCACATTTTGCACCCTCTCAAGCTCTTCCCGCACACGAATATCAAAAGTTTACTCCACTCTACTGAACGCCAAAGTCAACATCTAAAACTTTGAGTTTACGAGGAGCAAAGGTCTCATTACTCCTTTTTGAGAAAATCATCTCATCTAACCAAAAACATCTTTGAACCTATTCTCATATGACAGAATATTACATTTTGTCCAAAGGCAATATGCATTAAACTTTTTGTCAACCAAAGTACTGCCTCAAGAAAGGTTCTTACAATTACAACACACATATCTATGATTTTTTAAATCATGTTTTGTGCTGCTGAACGAAGACTAATATTAGCCTACGTCTGTCATTTCTGAAACTTTCAACCTCGAGAGTTCAAAACGTGTCTCCAAATTACGCAATCGCTTCTTAATGTTCATCTCACTACAAGGTGGGCTACAATTTTGACGTTCTTCGACCATCAGCTTCCTCAATTCATCGTGGGAAGGGCGTTTTTAGTGGTGCTCAGTATTGTTCGTAAAGTAGGCTAAATCTGATTGATGCCACATAGCGCTGGAAATAGCCACACCCACTTAAACATACGTATCAACACCAAACTTCATGCGGACTCAGCAAAAGATCTTTTCACCTCTATTATTGGGTGCTAATTTAAGACCAGTTATAGCATTCGTAGCAATTACCCCGTCAACAAACCAGTTCAACTAAACTAACTATACTGATGCAGTGAAGCCCCGCTCTACGGACACCTGCTCAACACAGACGTCACACGGATATTACGGACAGTTTTGTTTGTCCCGACAAAAAGCTCATACATTTTACCTTAAATTTATACCTTTTTCTAACCTCGTTTACTCGGTTTCGTTTGTCACAGATATCAATGAATGCAACAGCAATCCTTGCTTCAACAATGGAACGTGTGTCGACAAGCTAAACAGCTTTAACTGCACCTGCCCAGACGGATTTATTGGCAACCGATGTCAAACAGGTTAGACGGAATTGCACGCTATTCGCAATGGATTTTATAGAAATGGAATTAAAATTTATATGTGTTTATAATTTGTTGTGGTTTCGATTGTTGCAGTCATCAATGAATGCGAAAGTAATCCCTGCTTCAACAATGGAACGTGTGTTGACAAGCCAAACAGCTTTAACTGCAACTGCCCAGAGGGATTTATTGGCAACCGATGTGAAACAGGTTAGAGGCAATTTCATGCAGTTTGCAATGTATTTATTGTAATGGAATTAAATTTTTGCTTGGGTTTTTGAGTTGTTGTGGTTACCATTGTTACAGACATCAATGAATGCAACAGTAACCCTTGCTTCAACAATGGAACCTGTGTTGATAAGCCAAACAGCTTTAACTGCAGCTGCCCAGATGGATTTATTGGCAATCGATGTGAAACAGGTTAGAGGCAATGGCATGCAATTTGCAATTAATTTTTTTGAAGAAAGGAATTAAAGTTAACTTGTGTTTTTAAACTGTTATTCTTACGTTTTTTACAGATATCAACGAATGCGACAGTAACCCTTGCTTCAACAATGGAACGTGTGTTGATAAGCCAAACAGTTTTAACTGCAGCTGCCCAGACGGATTTATTGGCAACCGATGTGAAATAGGTTAGAGGCAATTGCTTGCACTTTGCAATAAATTTGTAGTAATGGAATTAAAATTTCTTTGTGTTTTTGAGTTGTTGTGGTTACGATTGTTACAGACATCAATGAATGCGACAGTAACCCTTGCTTCAACAATGGAACGTGTGTCGATAAGCCAGGCAGCTTCAACTGCAGCTGCCCAGATGGATTTATTGGCAACCGATGTGAAACAGGTTAGAGCCAATTGCATGCAAGTTGCAATGAATTTTTTTTAATAAAGGAATTAAAGTTAACTTGTGTTTTTAAACTGTTATTGTTACGTTTTCTACAGATATCAACGAATGCAACAGTAACCCTTGCTTCAACAATGGAACGTGTGTTGATAAGCCAAACAGCTTTAACTGCAGCTGCCCAGACGGATTTATTGGCAACCGATGTGAAATAGGTTAGAGCCAATTGCTTGCAAGTTGCAATAAATTTGTAGTAATGGAATTAAAATTTATATGTGGTTATGATTTGTTGTGGTTACGATTGTTACAGACATCAATGAATGCGACAGTGACCCTTGCTTCAACAATGGAACATGTGTTGATAAACCAAACAGCTTTAACTGCAGCTGCCCAGATGGATTTATTGGCAACCGATGTGAAACAGGTTAGAGGCAATAGCATGCAATTTGCAATGAATTTTTCTGAGTAAAGGAATTCAAGTTAACTTGTGTTTTTAAATGGTTATTGTTACGTTTTTTACAGATATCAACGAATGCGACGGTAACCCTTGCTTCAACAATGGAACGTGTGTTGATAAGCCAAACAGCTTTAACTGCAGCTGCCTAGACGGATTTATTGGCAACCGATGTGAAACAGGTTAGAGGCAATTGCATGCAATTTGCAATAAATTTGATGAGCAAAGGAATTAAAGTTTATTTGTGTTTTTAAGTTTTTGTGGTTACGATTGTCACAGATATCAATGAATGCGACAGTAACCCTTGCTTCAACAATGGAACGTGTGTTGATAAACGAAATAGCTTTAACTGCAGCTGTCCAGAAGGATTAATTGGATTTATTTTCTCTTCATGGAGAAATTTCAGGCAATAAATGTCTTCTTTTGTACGATTTAAAGCAGGTCGAAAAATCCAGATTTTCTCTACGAAAGTTGACAAGCTACTGGTTTTGCGGCTTGTCATCACAGAGTCACAGCTGCTTTCCATGTGGTCGTCGACAGTCTGGCAATGGAACGGAGATTATTCCTTTTTAAATCGTTTCCTTTTTATGAAAGACTCAATGAAAACGATCCACTAAGATTTAAAAATATTTAAGTATCGAAATTATTAAGGAATTTCGTCGAAAAGGACCCTGCTGAAATGAGATTATTTTACTCATGTTTAAATTGCTACGGGAAGCTCGGCCTTTTGACGTTGTAGACAATCCCGCTATGGCAGGAAACTATCATGATTCACGACGGCTATTCACAACGGAAGTTCTTTGACAATATTTTTTTACTTCCGCCCACCGTCGGATCTCAAGGTCGTATTTCTGTATCCTAAGGACAACAGTTAAAATCCCGTTTAGTTTCAATCTCTTTTTTCCTCCAAATCATAACTGCCTTGGTTTTCATGTATTATAAATTACTCCTGTTGGTCTGTGCGGATAATTAATTCAACTTTGGAAAACATGTTAGTTTTTAACCGTCTCACCGAATTTACATTTACCCTAAGGCAACTAAAAACGTGCTTTCATTTATCCGCATTCTGCAAATGTTGCATGGTTTAAGTAATTTTCCTGAAGAACAAAACGTCGTTGATAAAAAGTTAAAGTTTATGCGGAAGGAACGATCATTCCCAGACAGCAAACGAAAATTGATTTGTGATAAATGACAGAGCTGGGAACTATTATTGAACGCACCCCTTTTTGGTTTTATTTAGTCTTCAATGGGAACTGTGTAGTGCATACATCTGAAAGCTTCTGGGTAACTTTTCAGTTCAAAGCGAAATCCCAAAGACTAATCGATCATGTACATGTTTGTGAGATAAATACTTTAAGAAAAGCTCTAACTTTTCTTTATCTCAATAGATGTACCATGCAGTTTACTAGCTGTCTGTTTTTTATTCTTCTTGTCTATCTATTTTTCTTTCTTTACTTGTTGTTCTTAATGTAGTTTACTAAGAGTTGATATACATTAAAATGAATTCTATAACTTTAGAAATACAAGGTTGGGATTTCGATTATCCTGGAACATCATGCAAGAACATCCTGGACTCTGGTTTCTCCAAGGGAGATGGGGAGTACTGGATCAACCCTGGATGGAGTGGCGATCCATTGAAAGTTTACTGCGACATGACTACTGACGGAGGTGAGGATCAAGAACTTTCATCTTTTCCTATTTTCTTGCGTAGGCGTTTTAAGAGTCTGTTACTTCGACTACGCTTCTCGGCACATACGATGGAAGCTTTATACTAAAAAAAAAAGAGATTTTTTGAAGACAACCTCAACATACAGCACGGTGACATTTTTCCAAATGTTCTTGCACATGACCCCAACAACAATCTTGCTGCATGCCAAGACATCATGTGTGCATTCAATGAGATCATTTGGTAACCCTTTTTGTTTTCGGGTGTCTTGCTGGAACAGGTTAGGCTTTTAAAATTTTCGCTCAAAATTCAAAATTCTTTGAGCAAATATTTAATAGCGATTTCTGCGAACTTTCCCATCCTTTTACAGAAAAATATCATAAATCACAAACCAAATTTAATTCGATTTAACGACTTTATTATAATGACGGTGGACTCGGAGAAATCATATTTCAAGGTTGGGCAGATTTGCTAATCTGAAATAAAATCGATACTAGTTTTCTCATAAGAAATCAAAGTGACCGATCACAGTTTTCTAGTATACGGATGTTAGTAAACGTTATTTACAAACAAAGTAGTTCTGGGTGCCTGAAATTAGCATGGTGCAAGATTAACTAAGAAAATAAAAATAAACAAATAAATCATTTTATATCGGTGTCAATGTATTTAGGACCATTTAGCGCAGATCACCAACTGTGGACACTTTCCAGATCGAATTGGAATTTAGAAATGTTAGTTTTTAAGGAAATGTTATGGGAATGTATTTTGATACTTGTTCTTGAGCTAGGTACCGTTGTCATGGCAACCTGGCGAGCTATTAAACGTCCACGAACAATATGTTTCCTTTTTCTTAGAATATGCACTCGTGAAATATTGTTTATTTTTGGTCTCCAAGAAAAATACTGACATGGTTACGCAGCTTTCATGTAATTTTGAATGAGAGATCTGCTGTAAATATTGGTTTTGCACTTTAATGTTTTGTGAAGACACGCTCTGTCAGATTTGGGTTTCTGTTTGCAGATGATTTACGATTTTATAGAGAACTAATTTTTTGTGAAATTTACAGTCAATCCAAACAAAAAAGGAGCATTAACTGAAAAAAGATTCAAAATACTTGAAGAACAATTGTTATTATTGAAGTACTTTATGCTGTAATATAGAGAAACATTCATAACTTTATACCGTCAATAAACTAGGGAAATTTCTACGAAAACTCTGAAATCTCGTTGACGATGTTCAAAACTGACATATTAATTTCAAAACTACGTTCAAATTTCAAAAATACCGGTCACGCGTGACGTGATTGACTGTAATGGAATTGTATCAAGCGGTTTCTAAGGGCCACTTCATATGAGCCCGGTAACCGGGCTGGCCCAGAAGGTGGGACGAATTTTGTCTTCTGTTCATATGGGAAATTTAACCCCGGTTACCGAAATGAAAAATGTCCAAAAGGCTCCCAAAATACCCGTTGAACCGCGTTCCGACTTGTCAGTAACCTTACAAGCCATGCGCAGTTGAAAGTGTTTCGTCCCGGACAGTCCCGGTTTCCGGGCTAAAATGTTCATATGGGAAAAAATTTTCCAGCCCGGTTACCGAGACCAGCCCGCTTTCTCATATGAACACATCGATTTTTTTGTAAAGAAAAGAGTGGCGAGGAGAGATCTCGGAAACCGAGCCAGCGCGGTCGACCGGGCTCATATGAAGAGGCCCTAAGAAAAAAATTCATTTCAGCTAAAACAACAAATCAATACATTTTTGATCAAATGCGCATGCTTGCCTTTTAATTGGGCTTTCATGACACGGCGGCAAAATGAATGCACTTGCTCCGCAGATTTGTGATTCGAGCGAAAATCGATTACGAATGCTCCACTTCAATTGCCAAATTCACACCTGTTACCAAAATATTTTTTTTGTTGAATAAGATATGTAATGGAGGAAGTTCGAAGGAACCTTTCCCGCAAGCGGCTTCCGTATCTATTTTGATCTGGGCTTATCCCCACGAAACGAAAACAATGGGAATTTTAAAAATACCGCCATTTCGCCGCGTACGATTGCTCACACGTGACGAGCATGCGCACTCATTTTGCCGCTGTGTCGATTTTCACAGCAAAGAGGAAAAACATGTAACTTAATTTCGATTGCTTTGAATTGATAAAAGAAAAAAAGCTAAATTATGAAAATGGGTGAGAGGAGCCACAGTTGACTCCGACATCAGGTTCCATGTTAACCTTCAGAAAAAAATAAATCATGTTAGCTAATTGTTTTATCTCTTAGCAAAATGACAAAATATATATGCGTTATTGACCAAGCGTGAGGTCAAGATGGCTGGATATTGGCCAAGTTCTTTTTTTGCGTTTTTATGGACCGAGGCGAAGTCGAGGTCCATAAAAACGCAAAAAAAGAACGAACGATTTTGCTGTTTACAACAAGCAAGACGCGGCTAAATTAAAAACGTGAGCTTCTTCGGCGAACTTCAGAAAAATACGTTTTAACTGCTCTAAACACTTATTAAACGCAACTTCCACTACGCTGTGATAAAATACAGTCATTGCAAACCTAGAGAAATTATCAATTTGGCACTCGGCTTGAGACAATAAGTTTTACAAAATCAACTCTATCTAAAATACTATACACGCAGAGCAACTCACCGATTCAACTCACATTCATTGTAGCTGAAACAAAATTTTTACTACACCAGGACGATTCCATTCTCTTTCCTTTCCTTTAGGTAAATGTTGAGAGTTTACCGAACTTTTTAGTGAGTGTTTTCCCCCAAAACAACGAGAAAATCGAAGAAAAGATTGCATTGTTGTTGGGATTAAACTTTCGATGCCAAGCGGACGGGCAACGGGTAATCCCGAGCGGGCAAGATAGCTCCATCTTGCCTGCTCGGGTGGCCAATCACAGCGCAGGATTTGACTCATCTTGCCCGCTCGCGGAGCCAGCCATATAATAAGAAGAAGTATCAATTAATGCGCTCCTATTTTTCCCGCCGCTTAATTTTCATACATAACAATTAATCTCCTCTGACTTCAGGGGGATGGCTTCTTGTCTCCAGTTACGTGATGCAAAGCTCAACACCTCCCTCTCAGCTGCCACTTAACACTTCACTCCTTGGAATAAGCAGCAATCAGACGTTTATTACAACAAACGTCATGAAAGAGCTGAGAACCTACCTGAACTTCACTCAAGTAAGACTTCACTGCAAGAAGCAAGGGGGGAGAACATTCCATATCGCCACGGCTCTTAACAGCACAGGTGAAGCTGCGGTCCAATACCTCAGCAATCAGACGAATGATGTGCCTGACTCTTGTGGTTCGTATTTAAGAATGAATGACGACAACTCGTCCTTATCAAGAGCTTGCGATGGGTGGGGAAAAGAAGGCGGTAATTTTCTCGTTGGTAAATGGGGGCATGAACGTTTATTTTATATCCGCCAAATTGGACTTCCCGAAAACCGGTTGTTCGATCACACTGCTTTCGTACATGATAAATATCATTGGGTACTATACTTAACAAACAGGTGGGAATGTGATGATTTCAATGTTGGAGTAACTTCTGGGGACTTCTGGAGAGTGTTTGTTCGCTAAGGGCTTTAGATTGGCGCCATTCGTACATCTTTTCATTTGAAAGGGTTTACATGTGACAGTGGCAGTAAAGTAGTAAGCTAAGTAATTTCAAAGCTTCCAGGGAAGCTTGTCTTGTAGCGGAGAGTTACGTTTTGAACAGCTGGATCTCCTGAGTAATTTCAATTCTAGACAGATTCAAGTGACAGTGTTTTCTTCAATTGTAACTAAACTCCATTGTGATCTCATTAATTAGTTATGGTGATCACAAGGGCTTATGGTTTTGGAGCCAGCAACAACAGCAAAATCATCCTTATTATAACGGTATTCACTTACAATAAGCAGACAATTACTACCTTAGCATGAGATGAAAATTTCGGGCAGGCAGTATACAAATCCTTGTCAGTTTCTTCACTGTTTCTTTTTTATTTTGTTGTTATGTTTATTTATATCAAGGTATTTTTTTTGTAGTTTTAGGATATGTTTCAGCATTTTCAGTGCCATCGTCAATTCCATGTTACGCGTTACAAAGTTGACTAAATGCTAGGGCTGATTTAGGCAATGAACAGGAATGTAATACTGACAAAGGAAAGAGATGCAACACTTACAAAATATGGCGTAAACGATACAAAAATGAATTTGTATAAGAGACTTGAATTAACATGTTGTATTTGGTGGTTTGATATGTTTTTCCCTCAAGGATATACGGGGCTTCTATGATTTTAACCGTGAATTTAGTGAGAGCATGATATAAAATAGATTAAAAGCTTACAAAAATGCCAAACAGCATGCTTCAGAATTCTGAAGATGCTTGTAAACGCCAGAGGCCCTGTCCTTGAAAAGAAGTTCACATATGCGTGTTGGGAGATGTCTGTTGGACTCGCCAACATAACAAGCATTACGGTTTGTGCATGAAAAGTTATGAACCACATCGACCCTTTTTGGGACAGGGTCGTTGACGCCAAATATATTGTTACAATAGTGCTTACAGAGTTTTGTAATCTTATACTGAGTAGCTTTGGAAAAGTAATGTATATAAGGCAATTTGTACTAATGCGTAGAAGAATTGGATGCCTAAAGACCAGTGTCTTGGATAAGGGTTCTGTGTCTTGTTGAAATATATTGCCTAATCACCCGACATATTGGTTTGGTTTGGTGGGGAAAAGTTTGGTTGTTGCTGTTGTTTTTTTTTTTGTTTGTTTTTTTTTTTTGCAAAATGATCTCTAGCTTGTTATTAAAGGAAACCTCCACTTTGACAACAACTTGACGGTGAATTGTCGGAAATAGTGCCTTAATTCTAAGTTTTACGTTAAATAGCAGAAATGACATTCAAGTGTGCTAAAAATTAGGTATGATTATCGCCTGTTTTGGATTTTAAATTTCCCAGGCGTCGCCATTTTGGATTTATGACGCCATATGGCTGTCGCTATTGTCAGTAAGCAAAAGTTTTTTTTTTGTGTGTGAAACAATTGAGCAACCGTTTTACGTCGTAAAATCCAAGATGGAAGCGCCCGGCAAATTTAAAATGAAAAAAAGGCGATTGTTAAATTCTTTTTTGACCGACACAGGAATATTATTTCCATGTTTTCCAACGACATTTGAAATTAGATTGTGTTTTAACAACTTAACGTTAATTTATTTCAAGAGTAGAGGTTTCCTTTAAAATCCTACAAGGTATAGTTGCTCATATTGTAGATTCTAATATGCCCAAGTCAGTTCCCAAGCTTTTTCCTCGCGTCTCTCTACGATACAGTGAACAAAATGACGGGCGCTAAATTGACGAACGAGAAGGTTGTTGCTCCTTGGGTAATAAAGAGTCTGGACAATGTCCTTTTTAGTGCCACGACACAGAGCCCTGAACTAGCCTCAGACAAGATTTCAAAAAGCAATTGCATGAGGCCGAGTAGAGTTAAAAATTATTTCTCACTTGTATTTTCAAAGTTTTTTTGAAAGTTAATTTTTCAAATCTTTTAATTTGTACCTGCTCTTATCTCAGATTCATAAGCAGAAGCTAAAACAAACCAAATTAAAAATGAAACTCACTTGTAAAATTGCGAACAAGCCTGTCTTCGAAGAATTTTAGCTAAGACACTGAAGGGAGGACTTGAATACATCGGAATCACTTTTTAGTGTGGATAGCTATTTTTATCTTCGCCATCTTAGCCGCAAAGATATATTAATCATTTCTGTGAACTAGAATAACCGTTTTAAAAAAAGCTTAGGTCCCTTTACTAGATCTAACATTTCCGTAAGCAATTTATACCCGATAGCCTTTCGACAGAAACTTTATTGTTTAACTAGCAATCTGGGAGGTGTTTTGTAGTTGGTCAACAAATAAAAAGTTTGACCAACCTTTTTAACTGCAATAAATGTTTTTATTCCTGTCAATTTTGAGTTTGATTATTTAGTATTAAACGCATTAGTTATTTCATTATTTATACCTCAGAAAAGAAAAATATATTACCGTCATGACGACGGGGGGAAATTGAGAAATGACCCAATTGTGCCGTTTATAAACGTTTGAGCGAGACTGGAGCTAGCTGAGCAAAACAATTAAAGGAGTCCATATGGGGGAGTTGGCGGGGAGAGGGAGGGGGAAAAATAGTTTTTGTCTTCCAAACCACTACTGGTGACCCTTGAACTGTATCTCCTGAAGTTCGATGGGAAATCCAGACAGATCTGTTTGGATTTGTAAGAACATACCCCTAGCAATTAAGCACATTCTGAAACTTTCTAGGCTGATGGAATATGCTAGTCCAATACAAGACTTTAATTAGGGCTCATCGCAAGAAGGCAAGGTCAAAGAATACTAGACAAGGTTTATTTTTGAAATTAGGCATAACACTGACATTTAAACTGACATGAATCAGCCTATGTGTTGACAAAACAAGTATAGCAATTACTTTTTTCGGCGCCTACGTACTCAGAAAATCTCACTCAAAAGTCTGTCTTTTTAGCGATCAAGTTTAGCTTTCTAACACAGAATCGGCTGAATCAGAGCAAGAGAGCGTTTTAAATTGATTTTGCATGTTCATGCTAAATTCATGCTGCATCGCGAATCACGCCGAACGAACATCTGGAAATTATCTATGACACTCGAGACCAGAAATCCGACCCAGAATCGCACTTCTCGACTTATCTATCACTTGCCTAACAACGCTACTGTTGTAAGGGCGAAAAAAAAAAAAAACGAATAGCTTTTCAAACCTACGCTTTTTGAAGAGAAAATCCTTGGCAATTCTTGCTCTTGTTTCGCCATTTTACTCTAAGTCCCGGATGTAGAAAAATTTGAACGGGAAATATTTTCAGCAGTTTTCAACAAGAAAAAAAAAACCCAAGTCTTTGCTCGGGTCAAAAGTTCCCGATAATTTTACGCTGACTGAATAGAAATCATCTCTAAGATCGACCTATTTTCCAAAGACTGTCACCTCCTCAAGCAAAGCTTGCAATATACAACTCTTAGGTGTCTGCCCGAGTGACTGAAAATTACCCGTTTAGCTCAAAAGAGAACTAGGTAGGGGGCATATTAGACGAGGCACGACGCTGCACTCATAAGACTTCTTCCCTCACTAGACTTAATGATGTCCTCAGGAAAACTTTGCTTCAGGAAGCCAAACAAAAAGCTAAGAACGCGTCCAGTTCAAAGCGAGTTCGTTTTGCCGTTTATAAACGTTTGAGAGAGAATGGGGCTAACTGAACAAAACAACTACTGCAAACTACAACAACAACAAACTACAACTACAATAAACGACTACTGGTGACCCTTAGTATTATCTCTTGCAGTAAACTGTCCATCAACAACACAGATCACCAAAGCGTGATATAAGACTTTGCACGGCGTTAAAATTGGCATATGGTAGGGTAGGTAAGCGTGTGCTTAAGTTTCAAGCAAATTTTAATGAGGTTTTTAGAGTGCCCTCTTCAAATGACGGGTTAAATTACCTTCAAATTCGACTTTAAGTTTGCAACCTTGTCATTACCATAATACAGTGATGCAGTGGACCAGCCGCTGAGAGATTTACCGCTCAAAACGGCGTTTGAAAGCACTGAGAAGCCTTGAAAACAGAGCAAAACACACCGGGTAAGCTTTTTCAGACTTTGTTATAATTATTGTGGGAATATTGTTGTCTAATTTTCGATTTAATTTTAACGCTATACAAACCCTTACTTCACGCTTTGGTGACCTGTGATCAACAATAACAATAACAATGTAATACAGAGGGCAAAATTACTGAATGCTGATTTGCTGTAACAGAGGGCATTTATTTCTCAATTTTCCATTCACCGAGTGCAAAATTACTTGATACTCCTGATGAGCCGAGCGGCGAAAATACTCACCCCTCATTAGCGGCTGAGCACGCCAGTTCTACATTCTGTCATGTCTGTTGGTTTCTTCATTTTGTGTCCAAAAAGCAACGAGTTCTTTGAGGTTCTTTGTAGTTCGACCCTTTCAGCCAACTTGTTTGTACCAAAAATACATTGAAATCAAGTGCCACGGCTAGAAAGGAAATTCCTAAAGGTCAAGTTTCGTGTCTCTTACAAGAAACAGCAATAGATTATTTCTGCCAAAACTACAAACTTGCTTCGGATTGATATCTGTTTGGCTGAGAAACTTAAATCAGTCATGACGACCAAGCGCTTTCACCTCGCTACTTCTTCTTACAACGAATAATAACCGAGCATAACAGTGCCTTTTTGATGGGAGAAAGGAGCAAGTCAAATTCAGCGAAAGAAATTACTCCGTAATTTCCTTGGGATCCACCGTTTCTATTTTTATCGATCTATTTTCGCGGATTTTCAAGCGGTAAGAAGCTTCACAGCTCAGGTGAACAATTTAACATTCAGCTTTATGGTTGTCACTTTACTCCTGATTTAAACTTATATTCTCTCTTCATTACATGTGTAAAATTTACAACTCAGTCAATGTTGCTCCATCTGAAATCAAAATAAACACCAAAAAAGAAGAACACAAGGAAATCACTCACTGCTGCTTGGCAGAGATCTTTAAGTGTATTTACAACTGAATGAGAGCCGTGCGGTGGGAACGAAACTGCCCCGAAACAAAATGTTCAAGAATTAGTTTCTCCACGAACATTTGTCTTATCGAAACAATTGAAGTATATTTGTAAAGCTTGAATTAGGCCATTTCACGTTGTTGTTTTAAGGAGGACGGCAAAGAAATGTACCAAAATCTAAAGTACACGTGCGGAGCGATTGTTTTTGTTCATAATGTTCCAGTTTGCAGCGTTGTTGCTGCCGACGTTAATAATTGGCGCCAGGATAAAAATGTTTGAAAAATCATAACTCAGTCAATATTGCTTCTACTAAAATAATTCTGGTCTCTACAAAAATTTTAACACTTTAGCACTTGGGTTGTGGCCCGAAATATTTGAGCGTTTTTAAAAACTTGTGCGTGTTTGTACAGTCCAAGCGCATGTATGCAGAGCGGCGCAAATGCATTAATTGCATGTACACTGCTTTAAAACAAAATGTTTAAAAACTAGGTTCTTTGCAAATATTGGTGGTATCGAAACGTTTAAAGTATCTGTGTAAAGCTTGAAACACGTAACATAAAGAGAAACTATCGCTTTTTGCCAGGAAGAAGGCATTTTCGTTTACAAATAATTTGTAAACGGCTGTCGAATTACACGTCACGAAAATATTTTTTGGGAAGGCAAGTTAGCGGCCTGGGGAAAAATGTTTGGAAATTAAATACTGGGTCAATTTTGCTCCTATAGTAATAATTTAAACCTCTAAATAAACGTTTAAAATAATAGAATACAGAAAAATACTATTTGGCATTTGGTAGAATTATTTCAGAGCTTTGAAAATTGTGAGTGTTTACAAACACATGAGAGCCGTGCGGTGCGAATGAAGAACGCGGCCACAAAACAAAATTTTCAAAAATTTACTTCTCCTCGAATATTGGTGGTATCAAAAGCGATTAAAGTGTCTATAGTAAAGCTATTTTAGAGTTTGCAAGTTACCATAACTGATCAAGAACGGGTGATAGAGGCAAATGTGAGACTTCGTTAATTAACTTACTTTTACGGCCAGCCTGCTCAAGAACTTGCTATCCGTCGCTCTCTCCCCAACGTTGAACTCTCAGCTTTTTTGTGTTGTTTCTCTTTCTCTTTCTCTTTCTCCTCTTTCCACGTTCGAAATATCCAACGAATACATATGAATATTGACTTTCCATTTTTTTTGTTTAGTGTTTCTGTAGTTTTTCTCAACGCATCTCGCTGTGCAACTTCCCGCATAACAAACACGGGCACATTAGCATTGGGGGATTGCACACGGAGAGACAGTCGGACGGACAAAAGTGACGTCATAACCAAACCAAAATTTCTCTCATCCACGGGTTACCAAAATCTCTAAACTACGGGGCTCCGCGCGTACAGGGCTCCGCTAAAAATGGCAACATACCCCTTTATTATCGAACAAAAATACACTAGTTTCGAATTCTTAAATTGAGGACATATGTTTGTTTACGTAAGATTACATAGTTACCGCCTGTCATCAATGAAAATAGAAAGAAAACCAGTCAAAATGCCAAAGGGCCAACGATTTAAAAGAATTTTGAGTCAATTTTGAAGCGAATTTATCGGCCCGTGCGGAGCTCGTGTTTCGAAAATTTCATGAAAACTGTTAGGAATGTGATGAATAGGTCAACAAGAATATTATTTCAGTAAAAATTCGCAATCAACTGCGCCAGCAGCTTAAATGATGATTTGAGTCATCCACTAGCTCCTCGCTTTGGTAAAAGTCTATTTGGGCAAACGCTTACATGAACAGTACCATTAAACAAAACCAAAAATAGGCACTCGAAGGAGTGCATGTGGTTTCAGCTACCATAATGAAAAGTTATTGTCTGTGTTCGAGTGACCCTAAAAAAGGTCATTGTAAGAAACTGAAAGGGAATCTCTTCAAAGATCAATAAATGAGGAAAGGCATTCTATGACTGCATGTGGCTACTGCCTTATTTTTGTAGAATATTGCGGGGTCACAAGAAATTCCGTGAATTAAGACACACATACATACAAACAATTGAAAAATTTATTCAGACAGACCTGTGTCACACGCCTAAAAAGCAAATTCGTACAATTTTCGCCGCGAGTGAAGCTACGTGAAGGGATCCAAGCGAATTGCGAGTCACTATTGTAAAGCACAATATCTCGACTGTATTAAACTGAAAACGTTTTTCGAAAATTTCGCCAAAGCTATTAGAAATATGGAAAATCGATCAATTTAACATAAAGCACGATAAAATTCACGTTCAAACCTGTTGTATTGTGGATTTCCAGGAGCACACAAAAATTTCCGAGAACGTCTACAGCTCATGTGATGATTTGCAGATCTTGTCACATGTTTCGCCTTGACACACTCTCGAACAGGAATTTCTTCGCTATGAACTTACTGATTTCCTCTTTTTAATCAGCCGAGTGTTCCTTAGCAGTTGTTCTTGTGATTTACAGTATTGAAAACCTGTGTTTTCTTTCCAAGAACCATAAATAGACTAAAGCTGCCACCTTGAAAATCCACCCGTGGGAGATCCGGCAGCCATTTTGAATTGAATACAAGGATCTTCCCGTACGAATAAAGCCGACTGGATTTCGTAACCTGTCGTGGTGAGCTTTCGGCATTCCGAAGCTTGACGGAAAATGGACTCACTTTGCGATCGCACATGTTTTCGCCTTCACACAATCTCAAACAGAAATTTCTTCGCTATGAACTCACTGCCTTTTTAAGCAGCCGAGTGTTCCTTAGAAGTTGTTCATTTAATTTACAGTATTGAAAATCTGTGTTTTCCTTCCAAGAACCACAAACTGCCCCCTTGGTGAGCATGAGAGACCCGGCAGCCATTTTGAATCTTCCGTACGAATAAAGCCGACTCAGATCTCGTAACCTGTCGTGGTGAACCGTCGGCATTCCGAACCTTTACGGAAAATGGACTTACTTACTTACTCACTCACTCACTCACTCACTCACTCACTCACTCACTCACTCACTCACTCACTCACTCACTCACTCATTCACTCACTTACTTACTTACTTACTTACTTACTTACACCACACGATGACAATGTGGGTTTCAGCTTCAGAAGCTGAAACCACAAAAATGTGTCGCTTCTCCATGGAAAACAACGGCGAAGCAGTGAATCACGGAGTGCTAAGCGTGCACCGCCTTGTAACCAGATCTAACGCGGCCATTCACAAAAGGTACGCGCCAACAAACAACAACAACAACAAAAAGACAGAGCCGAAACCTTGACTCGTTGATCTACCAGCACGAGTATCGAGAGATACGGCAAGTACAATTATGGCGTAATTCAAGATGGCGTTGAAATAGCACCCGAACGACGCGAAAGACAGAATATATATCCGCTTAATAACAGAAGGAACCAAAGATTGCGCCAGATTAGGTTCAATTCGGCCGAACGTCGAACGCAATTATTCTGCTAGTACTTTTGTAACACTGCATACAGTTTTAGCCTATTTAGCCTACTGTGATGCCATGTATTTAAAATGCCTATCACCCTTACACAGTTTTAATGAATTTCGAAATTAATACATGTCTGAGACGCTTTACGAAGAAATAAACCGTGTTCCATGTTTCGTTTTGTTTTTATCGGAAAACAAAATCCCCCCAAATGACCCATTTTCCGCAATATTGAATACAAAAAACTAACAAGCTTGTGACGTCGACCCGGTATCTCGGCCACAGAGCAGTTTGCTCATTTGTAACTACCTTCTCTGTACTGAACTTGGACTGTGCCAGGAAGGTATGTGGTAGGTGAATGTGCTGCCTTCTCAGATATATAGAAGCGTATAGTTCTGCACGCAATACCGTTCGATAATGATGAAGCATGGAACTGCAGAAAGAAGCGGATCGATTTCATCAAACGAAAGCGGGCTAAATGGGAGTTGACCCGTAAACTCGTCAATATGCTCCAAGCACTTCACGAACGACGACTTCATGCGTCCATTCTGATTTATTGATGAAGTGAGTAACAAGTCAGTCATCCCAAGATTGAAACGAGATCATATCGGTATTTATTTTTTTCTGAAGCATCTCCGCGGGCCGGAATCTCAAATCCTCGAATCTAATTGGCTCATCGCCCGCTCGTAACCGCTCCAGCTTTTTACGCAACGGACCACGGTCCGGATTTTTATCCGCGCTATATTCGCGGCAAATTGAAATTGTTGCGAAAGTTTACAAACAAAGGCAACAGTTACACGTAAACAACTTCCCGTGGAAATATGTAAGGAAAATATAAATTCTGCAGAAAATGGATTCAGACAAGAGTGTACACAGCGAAAGTGAATTTTGCTACCCAGATGAAGAAACCCCCGACGAAACGACGGCATTAAAATATGAAGAAGTTGAACAAGACAGGCAATTAAGCAAAATTCAAGATTTTATTCACTCACTTCGCCCTGATAACACTAAAAAAAGACAACTTACCATCTGAACATTTGGCGAAGATACTGTTCCTCAGTTGGAGAGTCAACTGAGAACCTTGGAAAACATTCCTCCTAACGAGCTCAACATTCTGCTGTGCAGACTTTTCATGGACGTCCGTAAAAAAGATGGCGGAGTGTACGAGCCAGGTACACTTGCATCGCTCCAGAGAAGTATTTAGCGCTAGTTCACTTGTATCTAAAGTTCGCCAGCCATCGTCCTCAAGAAATGAGACCCGAGGCGCCTTTCTTCCTGGCAATAAACCACAAAAGAAAGCCTGCAGATCCGGTGTGGTACAGTCGCGCTCCTCTCGGAAAAAACAAGATCGGAGAATTTTTGACGAAGGCTGCGAAGAATGCAGGACTACCTGGAAATGTAACTAGCCATTCTGTGCGAAAAACCTGCATTTCAAGGCTGATGGATGCAGAAATTCCTGTTAATTATGTAGCTCAGCTGAGTGGACATAAGAATTTAAAAAGCTTAGATTCCTACAAAACTGCTTCCGACGACCACCAGCGCAAGATGTCCTTGCTACTGAGCAGCGAAACGAAATCTATATCTCTTCAAACGATGCACCGCTTAATCAAGCAGTTAAAGCCTCGCAGCACCCATTCAAGCCGAGAGAAGCTTCAGGCGAGGATCCCTTCACTGGTGTTTTTGCTGGTTCGAACATCAGTAAAATTGAAGGCTGCACGTTCAATTTCTCTTTTAATACAGCGCCTTGCAGCAGTGGTGAAAGCTCCGCTCGGTCAAAGCCGCGAAAACGCCACATTATCATCTCAGATGACTCAGACTCAGATTAACTTGAACTTATTTTTGGAAAGTTAGTTTTCACAAATCCAGGGACGTTTTAAACATGTATCGAGCCGTTAAAAAAAGTAAACTTCGCCGTGTTTGAGTCTTCATTCATAATTTTTATCATTCGATCGATATTTTTAGACCTTTTGGACATGCGTGTCATCATTTGCAGCGTGTCAACATTCATTCACTTTTAACGTTTGACAGATGATTGTCATTTCAATGACTCTTAAATGTTTTTTTCTTTTTTTACATGATGACTTGCGAGTGAAAATAAAATTAAACTTCCTATAAACATACCACTTAAATTGATGCCATATTTACATTTGTTTCATAGGATTTTGTTACCACTTTCCTCCTCCAGCCTTAAACTTACACTCTTACAAACGTCCCAGCGAAAAAAAGCAAACAAACAAAAAAATAAATAAATAAATAAATAAGTTATTTACCGGTCTAGGTCGGTCCGTATGGGAAAAAACTGTGCCCTTGGTCTTTTTTTTTCCCATACGGACCTCCCGCCCGGTAAATAACATATATAAATGTGACGCCAACTGTCCATGCAAAAGCGGTGACCATAAGTCCAGGTGTACTGATTTCAGCTAGTGCCAAACATCGCTGCGAACGAGCGGTAAGAAACGTTTCTATCTTTTATTTAAGCTTTTAGGTGCAGCCAAAACAAACCTACTGAAACAGTAAACTTATTTTAATTTATAATTGGTCTAGACTCTCAAGAATGCGAAGAGGCGAATGGATTCTTTTACTTCTGAGACTGCTGTCTGTTGGCAAGCGGATGAAGGGCCACAGTGACATGATAAAGCTAGTTCCTTTTCTTTCTTAATTCTACGTGTGTAAATTTTGGAGTAGGCTTTCCATAAAGAACGCATCATTCTTTTTAAAAAAGCTTCAGTCTTGAATTTGTCTGTGAAGAACGAAGCTAAAAGTCAATCGAACATGTCGGTCGATTGACATGTTCGAAATACTGCTTCAAAAGGTCGGCTTTTCTTACCTGGAAATCGAAATATTTTGAAAAATAACACACGCAACGGTTTTCCAATCGTTGTACGGTTTTACTTCTCTTACTACCAGACCAATTTCAGTTAATAAACAGTTTAAAAATGATAAAAATATCAACTGAACAAGCTTAAGATATTTACGCCACGAAAAATGCAGTCCTTAGAGTTCTTTCCTCAGCGGTCCGCATGTTGTCGCGAAGTAAAAGTTTTGCATTGATATGGTGGTTTCGTTGACAAAAGGTAAGCCTCTAGTTCATAGAAAAAATGTTGCTTATTTACGCTTCCCTTAGCTACAGTAAAATATTCTTTAAAACCGAAATATTTCAAATATTTGGAAAATAGCAAGCTCCTGCTGTCCCGCAACACAAACCTCAGAGCGGGAGCGAAGTGAGGCGATAAAAAAACGAAGCCGTAACTAAACAGACTTGCATGTAAGGCCCAGTTCAGACGCCGAACTTTTCATGAGCCGAACTTCAGTTCAAATTAAGATCGGCCCAAATCACGAAAATCCCGCCTTTTGATTCAGACGCCGAACTTAATAAGCCGAACTTAATTTACTTGAAGCAAAACCAATCGAAATGTTAGCGTTTTTTTTTTTTTTTTTAATTTTTAATTTTTAATTTTTTTTATTTGAAATACGTTATCATAATTTATGCATTAGGTTCGGCTAATGAAAAGTTCGGAGCCGTTCCAAAGCCGAAATTCTCGGCTGAGCCAAGCGGGAAGAACGGCTGAGCCGTTCCGAATTGAAACAGCCGTTCTCAACTGATTCAGACGCCGAACTTTTCATGTACTTAATTCGAGGTATTAGGTTCGGCTCATGAAAAGTTCGGCCTCTGAACCGGGCCTAAGGCTCCCAATTTAACGCGGCATAGCTTTCGAAGAAATCAACAATACTAAAGAAAGAATCAAAACACAAATAGCAATAATCAGACTGAGACACAACATCTTGCCACAAAAACAAACGGCCGGGCCCGGCAATACAAAACTGTATGATAAAGATATAAATACACAGTTCAAATCCTAACAAAGATAACAACAATGGCGGTCGCTTTCGGAGGATAAAGATTAACACACGGTTTAAATCCCAACTAGAAGCTGTACTCCAAATGTCCTCTGAGATCAAAATACAAAACATGCTACAGTTAAGGTTACTTCCATGTTTCGCGAGTGCCTTCAGGGAAATCTAGCGTACGCGCGCTGCTTTCAATAAAACCACGGAAACCTATATATCACTGTAAAGCAGATAAATTGAAGTTTGCGAAAATATCAATGTTTTTTTATTTTGTTGGATACATAAGCGCTCAGAGGCCTGCAAACTCAATACTAGAGACGTGTACTTAACTGAATTACCCACTCTCACGTAAAGGCGCACAACCAAACAGACTGCACAATATCAATCAGGAGATAATAGGCTAACAAAGTGTGTCAGGCTTTTTCTTTATTCCTATTGGTTTTAGGAAAACCCATCCTAAAGATGGACAATGGAAAATTTTTGTAGTCCCGTCAGATGTTAACACGTCACGGGAAAAATATTTTGAATTTCGTAAAAGCCTGACACACTTTGATGCATTGATATCTGATGACCATTTTGGCCAAATTTCGTTGACATCTGGCAAATCTACATACCCTATTAATTCATTTGAAGACGGGGAATTCGCGCAAAAACAAAAGCCGTGTTTTCGGCCTTGAAACATTTTCCGAGTTTTCGCACCTCATTAAAATACTTGCCAACGCGCTCACGCCGCCGGCCAATCAAACACAAAGAAGCATTCCGTGGGGAGTTCTGTAAGCATTTAGTGTTGAATACCGGTCAACTCGCCTACGTGCAAACTCGCCTATGCCAACTCGCCTACGCCTACTGGTTAACTCGCCTACGTAGGCGAATTTAGAACATAGCACGCTTGTTTAGGTTTATGGATTAAAGAACGAGTTAGATAGAACATAAAGTTATTTAAAAGGCATACATTACTTGAGTGAACTCGCCTATGTCAGGAAGAGAAGTTGCCTACGTAGGCGAGCTGACAAGTTGTAGGCGAGTTTGTTCGTAGGCGAGTTTGCACGTAGGCGAGTTGACCGGATACCTTAGTGTTACTGTAATGTTGTAAAGCGATTTCTTTATGGGAAAAGTTAAGTTTGGCGCGAGAGAGCCACCGGCGAAACCAAAACAAAGAAGAAAACGGCAGATGGACGCAGAACGTGAAACTGGCAGCCCCAGCGGAGTTGACACGAAGCACGCACTTCTCACCGCTATCAGTACACGACGCTTCGCGCTGAGGTTCGCTGCTTATTTTCAGCCGGTCAACAACGGCGAAAGTGGCTGGATTGTCGCCGGCATCTTCGATTTCGGACTCCGAACTGATGTTCGACTCTCCACTATCCGATTTTTTTGTCCTCGAATTTCTCTGCTGCCGAGGCAGTTATAGAAAATCTGACTGGTTGTACCAAGAACCCTTGTCGCTCTCCGCCAGCTGAAGTTTTTTGGCTTCGTCAAATGATTTTTCGACCTTCTTTGGCCCCGGTTTTTTCTTAACTGTCACCCAAGGCGACTTTTCTAGTTTCGCTTTCTTCATAACAACCTTTTACGCAATGCTTTAATCCAAAATGGAACGCTGTTTCACAGTAAAATTTTACATACAACGCCGTGACATGCGATGAACACGATGTAGACAAAAATATGCAAATTTGCCGGTAATTCGAGATCGCGGGTAAATTTTGCCGCGTAATATCTCAACACAGTCCCGCATAAATTGGATTATGACTCCTTCACTTGCTCACCGCTTTTGCTACAAAACTTTGTTTTTCAGATAGCTCGCGTTCTTTTTAAGATTTCTAACGGCTGTTTTCATGAAACTTTGCATCCCTTTCTTGTTTCAACAATTATCTAAAAAAAAATTATTTGAGAAAAATTCGACCTTCCTTCCCTATAAGTAACCTTAAGCACATGGTTTTGGTCAATGAATATCATACAAATCCTTCAAATCGTCATGCCAACCCGCTGTAAACATACAAGAAGCTAACTTGATCAAAATACTGGGATAAAAGCGCTAAACATGCGAGTAGGAGTTGTGTAGGCCTTCCATTCCTATTTTACGTGCTTGATCGTCGCGTCAATCACGTAGCCGGGGTTGTAGTTAAATTCTGAATCATCTGAGTCGTAGCTTTGCTCGGACTCAGAGTTTTGGGCTAAAACAATCGGCCAGAAACTCTTCTCTTTTCTTGCTCTTCTGTTTATAACTTTCTCACTGTTACCTAATATTACAAATATATAGCTGTCAGTGAGCTTGGGATAGTTGTGAACATGTATGAACCCTAAACAGAAGAGCAACGATGAAATGATGCTGTAAATTAGTGTTTTACTTACCATCCCCCCCTCCCACGCCCCAACTGAAAGAAATAGAGCACAAGGGCTTATCATATTTCACATTATTTTGGGACAGCAGTTTCCTATTTAATACCCGAAATGCATAACATAGCTTTGACAATAATCTTGAATGGTCCCCCCCCCCCCCCCTTTTTTTTTTTTTTTAACTGAGGAGCTGTTCCGTTTTTGTTTCCTCCCCGCCCCCACCCCAGCCCGTCTGGATGTGCGCGCGTTTCGGTAACGCAATCTCATTGTTTGATCACGGCGGAAGGTCACATGAGCAGCTTTGAGCAGGAAAAAAATTCCACCCAGGGGTTCTCTTAATATTGTACGCGAGGTGTCATCGTATGCCTGGAAATGTAACATGAAACAGCCACAGTGTATTATAGTCACGCAGTTTCATCTTGCGCTTTCGAGACAAACTCGTGCCTTGCGACGCGCCGTGTTTTCCGGAGTGGTATTGTATGATTTTCCACGGTCAACTGCCGATTTTGCCATTGGTTTGCCTTAGTTTTCATAACATTTCCCAGCCCAGACTGTCACAAAGGAATGGAATCTTTTGTATTTATCGGAGAGTAATTGCGGCGGGCAGCAATTTAATTTATTGAATAACAGCAGATCACTTCCTCTGCTCGGGGATTGACTTTTACCCATGCATATTCGACTTGGTAAGTTGTATCTACCATAAAGCCGAGGAAAATAGTTATTGGGTCCCTCGTTTTTATTTTCTTCACCTGGGAATGCGATGCTCAGATAAATCGACGCCAGCTTCGATAAAATAATGTACTTCTGAAATTGAGTTGTATTAGTATGAATTGACACAGCTTTGTCTGTCTTTGAATTTGGCTAACAAATTTCCTCTCAGCATTTAACGCAAGTATCATAGGATTGAAATGTTGAAAAGCAACGTATACGTTTAGGAATTAGAACGATATTTTGGAAGGATGTACCTCTTCAGACCATTGCCGAGAGTCGAAGTCTTGTTGAAGCTTTGTTATTATGGCGGGAAACTGATCGAGGTTGGGAAACTCGCGCGTATTCGACATGGATTCACGATCATATAAAAGCGCTAGCAAGGCAAGGCAAGGCATTGGTGAGTAGTGAAGTTTGTAAATAGGCTATATCAATTTTAAGATTCGGTTTTTTGAACTTATTGTATTGCATAGCTTGGCTCTTAGTCATTTATTTACTGCACTGTTTTTATCTACCGCGCGCCACATTAATTCAACCATCACCGCGCGATGTTAATCCTGTTCTGATTTACTTGGGTAGTCAGTTTTTATTGAACTGTTGTTATCTGTCGAGCAGACTGCTTTACTTGGGTAGTCAGTTCTTCCTAGAACTGTTGTTATCTGTCGAGCAAACTGCTTTACTTGGGTAGTCAGTTCTTTATTAAGCTGTTGTTATCTGTCGAGCAGAACATTAACCGGCTAACCTCGCGCTATGAACACTAACTTAGGTTCTGCTTTAGCTTATCGAGCAGAATTCTCTGCTTCCACTAATTAATATCGCAATAACCAATTCTGCTCTACTTGGGTAGTCAGCTTTCTTTTCAGTGAGCTGTTGTTATCTGTCGGGCAGGATATTAATTAATCTAGCTTACTGTAATATTCTGCTTTGTAATATTTTGCTTCTGCGTTGCGCATAGCTGCTCTGTCGATTACAAATGTAGTATACAGTAACACTGCTTTGTAGTCCCAATTCTTTATAACTCTAAATGAGAGGAATACCAACCTCGCACTCCAGTTTATAAACTATTCCTTTTTTTCTTCCATTTTAGGGACGACCGAATGCAACGCGCGGAGACGATCACTTGCTTTGTATCATCAATGTACAATTGTATCACTTTTCTTTCTTTCTTTTTTTTTGGTGGAAAAAATACTCCGAATTTTGTTTAATGTGATTACAACGTTTACAAAAACACAGTGTCTAGCGCGGCTTGTGCTACAATAAATATTGTTACATTTTGTACAGTAAATAAATGTCCCAAACTCTGTGCCGCGATTCTACTGATTTTGGCAGGAATTGTTTGCGTTCGTTCTTTGATTCGATGTTCTTTTAAACTGCTAAATCGCCCAGTTGCCTATTTTGAGTGGTTCATATTATATTAAGTCTGTGCCCTGGAGTTACTATTCGAGCAAAAGAACCATGTCTTACAAAAAGCGTAAGAACCTTCGTTACTGGTTACCGTTCGCGTGGATAAAACGAAAGCATTCCTCGCGCGTTTGATCTGCACAAACCACGATGTCTGGGATTCTGTTTCTCTCTGCGTGACTGCCGGAACTCCGCACGTGTGAAAAAAGACCATTCCGACCATGAATTATAACACGCAAAGGTGCAAAACGGTTTCTCTTGTTGCAGTTAATGATAAGCCATTGGTGATTTCAACTCACCGTAAGCTCATTAGCATACATTTTTTTCTTCACCTAAGCTCATCATGGGAACATAAACGATTTCTTGACGAGAATCTTTAGTTGAAAGCCGGATTCAAATGGTTGCTGAAGGAATTTTTGGTCATTAAGGATAACAAAGAAATATTTGACACCTTGCAAACGGCAGCTTATGGGGCGGAAGGCAATTTTTTCGGCCGATTGTTGTCCTGACGGACTTGGAAGAATTGAACTCAGTTTAACGGCTGCGGTGTATTACAGTGATTTCGCACAACAAATCATCGAAAATGCGGCTGTATCCGACTGAAACTATGGTTTGATATATTTTGAAATATCCAGTTCTCGATATTTCACGAGGTAAGTGGAATTTATCATTAGTTTCTAAGTAAATCGTTATTTTCACGTTGTTATGCTAATTACGAAGGCGGTGTTTGTTGACAAAAGTACGGCCGTCGATAAAACACGGAACATGGAACATTCCGGAACATTCCGGAACATCCCGGAACACGAAAAAAAAATTAAGATATGAAAAAAAAAAATAAATAAATAAAAATAAAAATAAAGAGAAAATGAAAAATAAAAGGAGTGTGTGTATATTTATATAAAATGAAATTGCATTGTATCCGAAAGAGAAGTACGGAGCAGGTGGGACGGTAGTATAAATGGGGTGTTGTTACTGACCACACTGAACGAAGGCGCAAGTACTTTCCCTCCATTTGCAGCACGTGTTTATCGTCTGCTGCGCCAGAAATGGATCAGTTCCGGCTCGGCTGACCAAAAACTCAATTTCCTGATGTTCGGAGTGGAACTAAAAGTCGTTCGCGCAGTCTTTTTACCAAAACCCTCCCGGGCTCCCCGCGTCTTCGCCTAGGGCCTCACGTTCCGTATTTGTACTCCTTTGTTGGTCGTTCGGGAGCTTGGACCCGTTCCTCGAACGAAAGCCACGAAAACTTCTCTGCCCTTCCATGCTATTTTCAATGGATTTAATCTTAAAAACAAAGTAGGCCTAACAGGAAACTTTGTTCATATGAAAAATAGTTATAAGCGTAGAGAACAACTTTGTAAAAGCAAACAACCTGCAAGGAACCGCACACCGAAAATGCTGCAAGTACACACAGGTTTGTGAAAGATCTAATCAGCCAAAAATATAAATGACTCAAATTTCTGCAAGGCTGATAGGACTGCGTAGAAAACTTAACACGACAGCGACATGATAGAGACCAAGCCGAAAATCAACAGAATGCGGCAACCTCTATCATGTCGTTGTCGTGTTAAGTTTTCTACGCAGTCCAATCAGCCTTGCAGAAAATTAAGCTTAGTAAACTTCACGGCCCAGTTATTCAAGGGGTGGATAACGCTATCCACCGGATAAATCACTGTCCAGTGGATAAGTGCTAACAAAACAAACTACGCTATCCAATGGATAGCGTTATCCACCCTCTGAAGAACGGGGCCAAGACTCAGTCTTCCAGCCGCGCCCGCTGTCTGGTGAGGGGTTCGCGGGCGCAAGACCGAAATCCAAGATGGCGGCTAATAGCAACAACTGCACTGAGCTTTCCCGATCGGAACCTGGTCCACTGATAACGGGATCTTATTCCAATGATGGTACGTTTATGCACATTAATTACACCATAACACGAACGAGGCACTTTAACACAAACTCATTTCTTTAATATTTTACATGACGGAAAAAATCGCCAACAGTGGGGTCAACAGTGTGAAGCTTAATTACGAGATGTTAAATAAGCTTACTGTTTCCTTCTTACAGATTTTTAAGAGAAAAATTCAGACACACGTTTTTCAATAGGCCACTTTCGATTTACCTTTAAGCCTCTGTTTTAAATCTAGGCCATGTGCAAAGCCTTTTGAAATTATTTTCAATTCACTTGCAACTCAAACTCATTTTCATGTCAAAGATTTTGAACTCGATCTCGCTTCGAAACAGACGCAAAAGACAACTAGGAAGTGGCCTATTGAACTGTGATCCTTTTACTTGTTGTTCGTGAAAATCTAATGGTCTTTCTCGAAAATGAACTTCTACTATAAATATCATAATATTATTAATGTTACACTTTTATGCATGCAGCTTAAGTAGTGTTATTCTAAGTTTATTTTGGATTTCAATATGAACATTGATAATTTCACCAACTAGATGCACCTTAATATCAGTTTACATTAGGCTGAATTGGTTATTAACTAAAAATTAGTATATTTCCAGTATTGTGACGATGAGGTTAGGTGATGGCAAAAATCGCCAACTAACCCAGAAAGAAAACTAATAATTTACTAAATCTTAAGAGCAATGGCAGAAATAAGACCAGAGTGTATGGACTAAAATTGATAGTAGTGACATACAGGAAGGAGAGCTTGTATACCCCCTTTGTACATCTAGTTGGTAAATACCATAAATTAAACTCTCATATAGCTAACTGCACCTTTCAATTAACATGCCTTAAAACAAGCAGTTGGATTTTTACCTGCTTCTAATTATCTTAGCCAAAAACAGAAAAAAACAAAGTAAAGGACCAATTATATAATTAATTAATCAATTAATTAATTAATCATATAACTAATTTTATCCACCTTTGCCTGTTTTGCTATTATTGTACTTTAAACTGATTTCAGAGTAGCACATTATTTAAAGGAGCAGCCATTACTAAACTACAAACAGGCCCATATGGCGAAACATGATAAAACACATGTTCATGTTTTACAGTGTTGTCAAACTCTTGTAAGGCATTCTAAAAGTGGTCAGATATCCTACAGGTGAACAATAGTTAAAACAATGACAACGATGACCCTACCTCTGAACAATGCACTTGTGACTTTTTGGGAGCCAATGAAAAAAGGGGCTTACAAGAATTGAAACTACTGGCTTCACTGTATGCACTACGACTTTTACAGTTTTAATTCATTTCTGGTTTGAATATAACTTTCTAACCAAATTGATTTGGATTTTCATTGGTTGAACCTTAAAAGATTCTGAGGTAAATGAAACTAGTTTAAAAATTTTTCAAACAAATGACTAATTTTTGCCTAGTGACACACCTTGAACTGCCCAGCCGGTACATTCACCGACAGCAGAGCTTATCATACAGGTTTTGAAGATTCTTCTTGAACAGTATGATATGCTTAAATACCGTATACCTGATTCTTCATCAGTCTCAGCATGCTTGCTCTACACTGCTATTTTGTTTTCTATTTTTTTCTTTCTTTTTTTTTTTTTTTATCCTGGCAGAACCTTGGATGCTGCTGCCCCTGTTAGGCACATTTAAAGTAGAGAAAAATAGTAAGTATGGCCCTAAAATGCATTTAGACAGTGTATTTCAGAAAACAAGACATCAAATACCAAAACACAGGTTCATATTTATCAAATAAAAACAAGGTGCATCATCAGGCATGGCTCCCTGGTTATTTAATTTATACTACAAAATGTTAGGGAGTGGTGTGTCTTCTGAAGGTCTATAAGCCATACCAGCATAAACTTTTTATCAGGTATATAAATGCAGCAGCACTTTTTAACACTTCATTACACTGGAAAGTAATGGTATAATACGTTTTTTGTTTCTGCAATAATAGGTAACCTAACACAGTTACATGCTGCAGGCAAAATATCAGTGTTCCTGCATTATTCATTGTTCAGTATAAGAAAATCTTGCTAAATGAACTTCAATACTTGCACAAAGCAAACTAAGATAACTCGACCACAGAGCTAGCATTAACCTTTTACAGTAAGTGTAACCACATGGGTGTCAGTCTAAATCTTTATTCTAGGTACCGTATTGTAGGGTACCTAGACTAAACACCTTGTTCACATTAATTGAGACTGAATGTTCTCAAGCAGTTTAAGGCCTGGGTTAAGGGCTTCTAAGAGGAAAAATGGTTTATTTTAGATAACTTTAACAATTTCAATGGCACTGAACTGAAATTTGGAAGGTAAAAAGATCTTATCATTCTAAAAATTTTTAAGCATAATAAGTAGTGCTATATATCACGTGACATGTCACGTGATCGTTTTTGTGAAAAAAGCAAATATTTGACAGGTAGGCGACGGTTTTAAGAGAAAACGTCAAACAAAAACGCTTTTCTAATAAAGATTAACTATCTCCATCGCTTCACGTTTGGAATGATCGTCCATTATTCTCCAGAAAAAATTTATCAGGACAAAGGTCATTTTTTAGTCCACAATTCAACCTTTGATTGTTAATTTCTCCAATTTAAAAATTTAAGGACAGTCATTCCAAACGTAGAAAGTTAAATATTTAAAATTTGCTTCGGAAACACTAATTCAGTTATCTATATTAAGAAAATTCGCCGCCATATCGCCGATTTACGAAATTTTCATTTTTTGGTCACGTGATGTGTCACGTGATCAAAATTATACGTTAAGGCAAAAGAAAACATCAAGTTTAATATTCAGGGAAAATTTCATCCTGTTCTAGGCAGACAAACCGAAGATATAGGGGATCATTCATAATTTCTGAACACCCTTCAAACCCAGGCCTTAAACTGCTTGAGGTTATGTGTAACATAGGCATAAATGGATTGGACAAAACAGACCACCCTACCTACACATGTGGATGACTTCACTGGCTTGAATACGTGTGGGTTAATTTTACCACATTTTGCAGATATGCATTATCAATATATATATTATACATGTATATATATATATGTTTCAGCTTGTTTTGTTTTGTTCTCATTATCATACAAAACCGTACACAAACAAAATGGAAAATAAAAATTGAACAGGGATTTTTTAACTGCACAATGTATACATACACGTACATGTACTTCTAGGGCAACTTCATACACTAATTCATTGCACGAAAAGTGCTTGACAAGTAGTTTGTGTGCAGTGAATTAATAGACAAGCCTTTCTGTAGACACAGCATACTTGGATTAAAGTATGGGTGTCTCTGGATAATACAGCTGGGACTAGGGTGGTAATACTTTGGCTTTTCACTGGAAACTCTTTTTTCTACTGCTCCTGTGATCGGATCCTTATAAGGATACTCATCTTTCTCCACATGTTGAACCACAAGATCCCAAGGAGGGGGTCTTGGACTGTTGTCTGGATTCTTAGGGAGCAAACCACGACACCCGGCACACCTGCTGATTCTCCTGTTCATTTTCATGACAATGAATGGATTTCCATTGTGCCATGGCTTTTTGCTGGCCTGTGACTGTACTCTGACAAAATACAAAAGTTCATGTAGTCTGGTTAAATTTTGCCTGGTACATTACATTTTTTAAAGTAAATTAGGTGGTATGAAGTCTACCATGTTCAACTTTTTTCATCTAGAGAGGCTTCTGAAGTATATGTTGATGTTGCTAAGACAAGTTTAAATGAAGCTCAAGGGTTTAAACAGACAAAATGTATTATTTTCAAATCTCTCTTCTCTACAAAAACGTATGGTTAAAAGTGATTGGTTTTTTTGGGGTAATGTATCATAAATAATTTATGAGCATTTTTTGTGAACAGCAAGCACAGTAATAAGTATCAAATGGCGACAAAACCAAAATAATGGTGTTGGCATTACTGGATATTATATAGACCATTTTAATAGAAATGCATTTCATTTCAGTTGGCTGGCAAATTACCTTAACTGAGGCACTCCTGGGTATCCTTCAGTGGGGACAAAGGATGGTGGATACTGTGGCTGTTTCTTTGTCCAGCAATTTGTCATCAGTGTAGAATGAAGGTATTGATGTGTCCCAAGTGTCTGTGCAGCACTACAGCCTTCAGGCAATGGAAGACTCGAGCCAAACAAAGGTGACTGTAGACTTGCATTTGGCATGCCCTCTGAAAATACACTAAGGGGGTTACAAGCACCATCATTAATGGAACTGGGAAGATTGCTTGCTGCTATGCTTGGGGATGGGTGTTTCGAGCTGAGAACAGATGACTGCACTCTTGCATTCTGCATGTTCTCTGATAATACACCAAGAGGGCTATGAACAGTGCTGGCAATGGAGCTGGAAAGGCTGTTTGCTGTTCTGCCTGTTTTCCCTTGGGAAGCTTGAGTGCACCTGAACATGGACTGTGTTCTTGAATCTTGCATGGTCTCTGAAAGTATGCCAAGGGGGTCATGAACATAACTGGCGAAGGAAACGGGAAGGCTGCTTGCTGTTCTGCTTGTTCTTCCCAAAGAACTTAGTTCATTGGAGCCAGTGACAGACGACTGCACTCTTGCATGCTGCATGTTCCCTGTAAGTATGCCAAGGGGGTCAAAAACATCACTATCAAGGCAGCTGGAAATGCTGTGTGCTGCACTACCTGTTCCTCCTTGTAAAGGGTAGCTGGAACTGATAACAGGCGGGTTCGCCCTTGTGTGTGGCGCGTTCTCCAGTAGTACACACAAGGATTCAGGGGCATCATCATCAATGGAAATGGAAAAGTTACATGATGTTGTGCTTGTTCCAGGTTGGGATGGGAGACTGGACCCAAAATCAGGTGAATGTACTACTGCATGCTGGGTGTTCTCTGTGGCTACATTACTGGTTTGATTCCTTCGTTGTGACCTGTCTCTTCGTTGACGACTTCCCTTTCTTCCAGAACATTTGGTGTTAATGTTAACTGTTGCAAGGGAGGTGAAGTTGTAACATTTGCTTTGGCTTGCCCTCCACTTCAAGAAGGAGGCAAGATGAGATGATGAAGGATGAGAAGACGTCTCGCACCTTGTACTCAGTCGACATATCACACAGGGCCTTGGCATACTCTGTTTCCTGACTATAAGCAAGCTGTTTCATTCCAGCAACAAATGCACAGATCCCTGCTTCTCTGTGTTCCATCTTATGCTTTATTCTCTCGTTATTTGTCTCACTGTCATTGGTGTAGAACTTCTGCGGAGGATTGCCCAATCCTGCTTTGAAACGTATCTCACCCGTCATTGACTCCTTCATCACTGCTGATCGATCAGTAAGGAACTTGCAGAACTTTTCCCCTCCTGGTAGTACTTCCCATGTCTTGATGTGCTCTTGCAGTGCCAGATCAAAATCTTCTTCACATTCTGCTTCCAAAATACCGGGAGTTTCATCGTTTCCAAAGATCTGCCCGATAATTGCCTGGTCTTCTATACCACAGTTTTTCATAGCTGTTTCTAAGTTCTTCTGGAAATGCCGAAAACATCTTAGTCCAATCGCCTCCCTAAAGACAGACTTACAGGCTTTGAGTTCCTCCTCTCCATCAGTTCCAAATGCTTGTAAATGCTGTAAGCTTGGCTTTAACCCAACCAGCTGGGATGTTAAGTGGTGGTAAGCCTGAAATGTCTTGGTCTGGTGAATCAGCATTGGCCCAAGAAATACTGGACAATTCCCAGTTCTTCGGCTTTCAAGGACAATGTTCCTGAATGAAACTAGAGTAACACTGAATGGCCCATTATTAAAAGTGGGATCAATGGAAACTGGTCGAAAATCTATTGAATCTGAAGACGACTGTGCCAGGCAATTCAACTGGAAATCGGTGGCCAAAACACACATAGGCTCAGGATGATTTACAATTGATCGAATAAAGTCACCATCTCCATCTTTTGCTGCAGTCATCAGCAGGAATAATTCATCCCACTCTCACTTGTGCTTGTCAGCTGTACCAGCTTTGGCTCTTATTTTACGTGCAGTGTAATGCCCTTGGTGAGTGCTTCTTACATGCTCAGCAGGGGACTTGGCATTGACAATTGAGCAACCCATGTCTTCTTCTGTTAGATAAATTGCTTCACTGACGTGGTGTCTTGCAAGATGTCGTTCTAGTTTCTCCTTGACAGATGATTTGGTCGCTGTAAACGGAATATTGCTCTTTTTTGCATTTCCATGTGGGGCCAGTTTCACTTCCCCTTCTTCTCCTTCCCATAGATCTGCAAGATGGCAACATTTCCTTGGATTTCATTGTCAATGTTTCTCATCAGATAAATCCGTCTGAAGAAAGTCTTCAGTTTTGAATGACGGAGGTAGTATCGTTGCAGATGGAACTGAGATCTGTTTCGCCGAGGACGTTTTGCTCTTTCAAGGACTTTCACTTGGGGTAATGTTTCAATCTCACCTTCATCATGTTCATCCTCATTACTGAAAATCTGAATGGTGTGTGTTGGCTGGCCAGTAGTACAATAAACACCATTGCCATCAGCCACAAGATCTTTCAGAGGAACAATCAAGAATACACTGTTGTAAGAGACTCTCATAGGATGTTGCGCACATATTATGCTAGGATCTTTCTGGGATCTCAAGACTGCCAGTACGACATCAGTTATTGCAAGGCCTCGAGCAGTTCTTTCATATAAAGGCATTTTTTCATTTCCTTCATGGAAAAGGGATTCTTCACTATCTTTATCACGCTTCTGGCTGTTTGTGATGGTGCTGAATTAAATGGAGAACCAGACTGTGAGATCTTACACGGGCATAGAGAAATCAACCATCTTTGAGGCATAAGATGTGTGGCATTAAACTTGATTAATTTAGCATATTTGGTTCTAGTTCAATTTTTTTTCTGTATTGTGTTTTAGATAAGGATAAATCGTGATGATAACTCAAAGACAAAGGACAATAGAAAGTGAATCAAAACAAGATACATACATGTACTACACAGGTCAATATGCAACCACAAATAATTATTCTCAGACATACAGTTGATATAGATAAGAAAACTGTAAAAACCATCTAGGCCATAAAGATACTTAAAGTTAACGAAAAGTGCTAGTCAGCGCAAAGCCTTACTTATAACTCACTTGTGACTTGTGTGTTAGATACATAGAGGTTGTTCAGCACATGGTTGTGTAATACAAAGGGATCAGTTTTACAGACTGTCCGCTTCCATTTTTCAAGCCTTTACATAAATTGTTTATTACCTGGTATTTTTTATTCTTCAGTTGAAATGTAAGCTTTATCAATGTTTTTGTTGGGTAAGCTCTTTATGCAGATAATTTTTGTGTAGTAACATAGTCTTTGCCAACCAATCTTAATCTTTGTTTGTGGGCTTAAATAAATGTGAAGCTTTTGTACCTTTTTGAAGTCGAACTTTAAAGTGCCCCCAACCCTTCAATTTGTTTTCTTTTGGTAGATTTCCATATCTTTCAAGAACTCATTTTCGAAAAAAATTTTGAGAAATATTGAATCCTTTTTTTTTTGGAGCGCTAGAAGTGAAGGCAGTCTCGTCGATATTTTCACCTATCGTTCGCATTAGTCCCCCACTCGGCCAAATGTGGAGCGTGACGTAAGAAAAGGACATCGTGCAAAAATATCCGAAGATTCGCGGTAATGCTTCAATTGTAAACAGAGAAAATGGTTGGAAAATGTGTGGTTTTTGGATGCAGCAACTCTCGAAATGTAGAGAAAGGAATCAGCATGCATAAGATTCCTTCTGAATCCTTCTGGTGTCCTTTTCTTACGTCACAGCTAAGAAAGTGTCAAATATCGGACGCTTCTCATTGGCTCGTTCCTAATAAGCCCACGAGAGAACAATTTGTCCAGCGGGGCTTAAAGGGCGCAAAAATTTAAAAATTTCAGTAACTTTTAGCGCTCGTAAAATAAAAAGGGTTCAATATTTCTCAAAAATTTTTTCGAAAATGAGTTCTTGAAAGATATGGAAATCTACCACGAGAAAACAAATTGATTGGTTAGGGGCACTTTAATAGTGTGACAGTCTCCCTTCCAAGCGGTCAAAGAATTTGATGACAGTAATTACTGAGAATATAACACTTAGATAAACTTACAATGGTGATTTTCCTTTCTCTTGTTGCAGCTCCTGCACAGAGAGAAACGTGAAAAATGTCAGTTTATCTGTTTAGTACTGACAATAATGTCTGACTAATCTAGACACTTGCATGTATCTGTTAATACACAATGCCATATAGAATACATGTATATGCTTGCTGATTCATGCACTGAGGGGTTCACCTTGAACTGTTATAACAAAATTTTATGTTTTCTAGCACATGTTTTAAGCTTGTCCATTTGGTTTCTAAATCTTAATATTAAACACTAACCAAGTAACATGTCACACATCTTTGGTGAACAAAAACACCATCCATCAACTCAGAGGGGACTGGAGACTGCTCAGAAGCAGAAAATGAAGTCTCCAGCCATTCAAATACTCTGAATCAGATTTTAGCCATATGTGGGCGATAATATTATGTGGATAAAGAAGTAGATCATACCTCATCTTTAACTGCCAGAACCTTGGAACATTTTGCAGACTTGTGAAACTCCTAAAACCAATAAAAGAAGTCAAAATTGTTGCACTTGTTATAAGCATACTGTTGTGTGAAACAAACTGTTATGTTAAATCATACCCCACCCTTTATGCAATCTATTTTATAGTGCACCCCACCACAAAGAGACTACACCAAAGTATAATTTTATATCCACTCTACCCTTAAATCCAATAACATAGAGAGCCCACTTAGTTTTTAGTTTGCATTTACCCACCCACTTCCACCCCATTTTGCTAAAGTACAGAAGTACATCCTTTTAGTCATTACTGGTATTTTGCACCCCAACACACCCATTACACCAGTAAAAATAAAGAATCCACTTGTAGCTATTATTTTACACCCACCACAATCTTTACCCCAGATAGATGGAGAAGCCACTCATAGCTATTATTTTACACCCTACCACACCCTCTACTCCAGTTAGATGGAGAAGCCGTTTATAACTATTATTTTTCTTATTTTACACCCTACCACACCCATTACTCCAGTTAGATGAAGAAGCCACTTATAGCAGTTTTCTACACCCTACCACACCCTCTACTCCAGTAATGCAAATGACCCAGTCAAAGTTCTTGGTTCTAGGTATAATCTGGTAGACTTCTGTCAACACTACACACTCAGTTTGAAATGACATTGTAATAATATTGTACGATAGCTAAGAAACGAGCGCTTATCGATAACAATAGCTCAAGGTATGTGCAGTTATTTGCATAGCTCATTTAATTAAGTTCAATGTCTTATCGTGAACTGAGTTGACAAACCGTTCATCCACTATTGCAAACATATTTTTTGAAATTATGCCAATAATGTAGAAGTTTTGCAGTTGTTTATAGAAACATACTGTCATAAGTAGGGGATAAAACCAGAGGCCAAACTAAGCATATCAAAGCTGAATGAGTGACCACTTGCAGACTGAATCGTGATCAGATCACTTACCGAGTCCTGTCCTCTTCGTTTTAGGACATCAATGATCTTTAAAACCAAAACAAAATAGTGTTACAAGCTATATTTGCACTACAAGAGCAAATATATTTCAAAAGGAAAGGATTTTTACCTGGCAATCTTCGTCAGAACTGGAATTGTCATCCATTTGTGCGGACACGACGATAAACAGACCTTAAATAATCACGTGATGCAAACGGCGGGAAAGTACTTGCGCCTTCATTCAGTGTGGTCAGTTACAACTCCCCATTTATACTACCGTCCCACCTGCTCCCAATCTCGTACCCAGCGTCTTCGGGCTTTTTGGTCAGCGGGCAACGCCGGGAAGACTCTGGGGACATCAAAAAAATTCAATTTTTTTGATTGGCTGTTCCGTAACGGTTTCCATTGTTTTACCGCAGAAATCCTGCGGTAATAAAATTCGATGTCCCCAGAGTCTTCCCGGCGTTGCCCCGCTGACCAAAAAGCCTGAAGACTCTGGGTACGAGATTGACCTGCTCCGTACTTCTCTTTCGGATACAATGTAATTTCATTTTATATAAATATACACACACTTTTTTTTTTTTCATTTTCTCTTTATTTTTATTTAATTTTTTTTTTTCGCAGCTTAATTTTTTTTTTTCGTGTTCCAGGATGTTCCAAAATGTTCCGGGATGTTCCGGAATGTTCCGGAATGTTCCATGTTCCTGGTTTTATCGACGGCCCAAAAGTACAGTTAAAACTTCTACTATAATTTTCTCTTTTTAACTGCCCAAAAATTTTATTGCATATTCTTACAGACGAGACATTGTTCTTTAACCGGGATGCTGTTTTAGGATGCCAACTGATGTATCTTTAGCGATATTTTCCCTTAAACTCGGCCATTTTTTTGGCACTTGAAGAGTAGTTCAATAGGGAAGAAATTAAAAATTTTGTAAAAAAATCAAATTTCGATCAAATTCCCAAAAAAGCTTCTCAGCACAACAACAAACATTTGCTTGTCTCGAATAATGAGATTTTGTTCGGATTTGTAACACTTTCTTTGTAAGGCAAATTCTTAAAAGTGTGGCCTAAAATGGCCGCTGAAAGCCCTCTTAGAGCGGTAAAACCAAGATGGTCGCACTACAGCTAAAATACGAATCGAACTGAGCTGAAAGTTATTTTTATGTGAATCACTTATATAGACCATTCTTCTGAGAAAGTTTGAGGGATTACATTTTTCCTCGTCCAAACGACGATAGTCGATATTTACAGAGGACGGCTCTTAATAATTTGGTGTACTTGGGAGGTCGTTACTTTTTGAAGACGCTTTGCCAGTTTTCTTCCCGACACACGAAATCAGTGCGTATATCGCAGGATATCTGTTATGTGTGGACAAGCTATATTGAGTTTACCATAACCATATTTAGGCAGTGTTACAATGTAGTGAATAATAACATGAGATATCATGTGATTTTCCACTTTTACACAATTTTTCAACGGACGAAAATTGAACACGTTCTTGTTCGTTCGTACAGAACTTACCAGTTGGATTCTTGACATCATATCTCTATTTTTGCCTTTGGCACAAATAAAAAGGAGTAAAGCATATATTTGGCGAAAGAGCGCAGTAAATTGTTGACAAGATGGAAACAATTCATCCGTAACTTTCTCTTAATTGCTGAGCGTGGCCATATTTACTGCTCTAGAGATGAAAATAATTTTATTGCCAAGTCAAAAAATTAATGAGCTCCAAGCTAAATTTCTCTCAACATGCTGCTCGAGGCTCAGGCCAAGTATGTAATTCTTTATGATATTTCGCATTATAGAGTGTTTTCATTCACGTGACTACCGGCCATATTGGTTTACCGAAACAAAAGAAAGTATTTACATAAAAATAGAGTTCAATTCCCCGAGGTTTAGTTTAGGACACCAACATGGCCGCCATTTCTTTGTTTTGGGACACCAACATGGCCGCTGTGACGTCATGTGAAAACACTCTATAGTCTTTGTAAACAGTGTGTAACAGTTGTGGCTGTTAAACTTAGAACGGCATCAGCTATTAGTAAAGGTTTCAACAGGGCTTAGAAAATCTAATCTAAAATCGAGCCTCAGACCAAGCATGTGATTCTTTATGCCATTTTCGCATTTCAGCTTTATATAGTCTTTTCTAAGGCCTGGGGCAAACGTCGAATCTTAGTCGAACTTAATTCGTCGAGCCTATTAATTTTGAAATAGGCACATGAATGGTGCGACGTTTGCTGCAGTTAAGTTCGACCCAAATTAATTGGTTCGACTCCAGCATAAGTTCGACTTGCCAAGTCGGATAATGCGACAGTGGTTCGGCGTTACAGCAAACGCCGCTCTAAACACGCGCTGAACTCAATTCATAAATCATGCAAATTACAAAAATAATTGATTCAAATGTGATGGACTGCGCAAAACGTCATAAAAATACCGACTCCCCCATCTGCCAAACATTATTTGCCCTCCTGACGAGCATGCGCTGTACAAAGACAATTTTGCGATCAGATATGGCGAGCTATCGAAAGTCATTGCTGACGTCACACAGCGTGATAGAGATGTGATTTTCGTGTTTCATGAAAACAAAATGCAAATGATTGAAATGCGAATTGCCTATTTGCAATAAATGCTCAGTGTTTGAGTCTTCACTTTCTATTTTTCGCAATTAATTGCCAAAGAAAGGCCCGACGAGCACTGTATTTCGGCATTTCGCTAGCAAGTCCTAGCAATAACTAGCCGCGCATCGAGTGAATAGCACGGGGACACGTGCTCATTCCCGTGTTTTAATAAAGTGCAACTTGTGAATTAAGGTCTACGCAGGTTCGACGTTTGCTACCACACTAGAATTAAGTCGACTCTTTGTCGAACCTATTTTTAATAAATTCGACACGACTTAGATTCGACGTTTGCCCTAGGCCTAAGTAGTCCTGGCTGTTCAACAAAGCAGAACATTAGCCATTACATTAGGACTTAGCGTGCAATGCCATTTACCATTTCTAGTGCCTGAACTAAGGTTAAAGATGGGCTGTCTGTCTAGGCAAATTCACCTGAGCAGACCATCAGCATTGTCTATAGCAGGGCTTGGCCTACAATGTTGTTTGAGATTGATGTGTTTTTAAGAACGGTTTGCTGTAAGGACCGACTAAGCGTATACAAAATAGAAAAAACCGATTTCCCCAAACTTTGCCAGAATAAAGGGCTTGGTGAACTACCTCTAAAAATATAAGTTTCATTTTGTTTAGAGCTTTAATTATTTTGGAGGAATTTTTTTTAAATTTTACCCATGGAGGCGGGCTAAAATCACGCCGAAGTAGGCACTTTTGTAGAAGCTCCCTTTTATACAAGGAGCCTTTTCTAGAAAAGATTAACCCAACAGAAGGAACAATTTTATTTTCTTAGATGACTAGCGGCGTTAAAGTTAAATAAAACGTAAACATGAATTTTTGACCAATTTTTTAAGTTGCGCCTTTTTACCGGTGATTATAACAACCGAATTTTGGCTAAATTCAAGGACAAAAAAAGCATTTTGGTACATCGCTTTGCCCCACGAAACTACACTCCGGGAAAACATAATCATTTCAACTAAACATTGATCGAATAAAAAATTGGGGTAAATTAAACAGCGAGTTCTCAGAGCGTTTTCAAAACATGTCACTTCAGCAATTAAGAGCGACCTTTGACCTTTTATATCGAGGGGAAATATAAACGAGAGCTCATAAACCTTGACTTTCCTTCGCCGGAAGACGCTTAGTTTTACTCTGCTGGCACATTTTGAGTAAAGGAAAACTACACATCTGAATTTGGAGTTATATACTAGCTATGAAGGATAATTTGAAAAGTAAAATTAGCAATTCAATTCGACTTTGCGTAGGCGGTTCCGATTTGTTTACCACGAAATTGCGATTTTAAAGCCTGTTTACAATACAAATACGGCATCAACTACAAAGTAAGCCTCATTCTACTGAATGATTAATAAATCTTTTTTACCTTAGAGATCTTTTCCTGCTTAAAAAACACGGTCTGTGTTCATTGCAAAAGTGTATTGACCGACCTCAAGCCCAAGAACAAGTTAACGAAACCACAGGAATGGCAGGAGTACATTTCGTACTGACATGTGTACTTACATATTTCGGTATTACTATGACAAGTCAATTCAAAACGCCTTTTTTTCTTTTTGGACACTAAGATGTAATATCTTAATTACTTAAAGATCACGTAAATTGAAAAGAGCGCCGTGTCCCGAAATTTTACTTCTTTTGTTCGTTGCACGTGGTACTTGCTGAGTGTACAGTGGAGATTACTGTGGGTGGCTACGACCACCGGAGTGGTGCTTATATATGGCTGTGTGTGAATATGGGTAGATTGTAGGGGGAACATGTGGTTCAAGTGTGGACAATTTAGCCAATGTGAAAAGCTTAATCCTTGCCAAGTGTACCAAATCGTGTACGCAGATGCCCTCGCAAGGGCATCTGCGTTATTGCAACACTCGAGACGCTATGTCAGACTGAAGCAAAGTTGTTATCGGCACGGGCAGGTATGTTTTAGTGGTGTATGAATGCCCAACATAAATTAATTTAAAAATATTTACTCTCAAAACAAAGAGAGTTTTTTTTTTCTTTTCTTTTCTTTCTTTTTTAGCGTTGAAAGTTACAATTAACCTCTAACTCAGCTAACGGGGTTAAATTTGTATATGATTTGCGTTTTTTTATTTCAAGAATCGTCACGGATCAGTAAGTTTTCGTTTAACTTTCAAGCTTGAACATCTTCTAAGGAGTAATTTTTGAACCAAAACCCTTCTGTAGCGAACTTAACAGAGGCAAAAGGCCGCAAACGTTAGTAACCATTGCGATGTTTTCGATACATTTACGAAACGCTTAAAATAACTTAATTTAATTAAAACTTGCTTAAAAGTCACGAAACAACTAAGCTACGGCAAACGTAAAGGCAAAAAGCTTTCTTGTTGCTTTATAAATATACAAAGCGAAAATTTTCCCTGATCATCAATACTTAAGTCCGTGAAGAAGGATTTTTTGCCTTAAACCACAAAAGATGTACGGACGAGCATGATAGCCTTGTTTGTTTCACAAGAAGAGAATGTGATAAATTAGATTTGCGGGCCTTCAAGGAACCGAATGTATGTGACAAGAGAAATTGAATTTATTAATTCATTCAGGTCAGGGGCGGAGGTGGGGGGAGGGACAACAAATGTGGGCGGTGGTGAATAAAACATTAATGCATTCTATTTTCTATATGTCAAAATTTCCAAGGTAAAAAGCAAGGTAAAGTACTTGTAGTAATTGACTGTTTTACCTTCAAAGGCATTTTGAGAAAAGCGAAAGTCACCTTGAGCTCACTATTTGACCGAGACATCGGGACACATTTGGTATCAGATGGCGTTCAAATAAGAGGATCTGTGCCGCTCCCATTGGATGGGCATGGCATGGGACGTCAGTGTCAGGGGAGAAGGGAATATCATCTATACATGCTAACGGCTTTTTTGGGGCGTCTATAGACGGATTCTACCCAAGGCGCAAAGCAGAGTCCCTTTCCGTGCTAAGAGATCTTGTAAAGGGGTGTGGTAGTTGTAGCACCTCATATTACTACTCACCCGAGACAGTCGCCGTATCCCTATCTATAGTTTTGGTTGAAGTTTATTGTTTCATTATAATTATTACTTGTTTGTGATGCAAGGAATTTATTTCTATTTCTGTATCTTTTTCACTAAAGACTTCCTTGGATTGACAGCAAGTGGTAAGATCACAAGAAAGAAAAAATGGGTACAGCCACAATGTGGAATTAGCCTATATCATTCCCATTTTTATCGCAGTTTCCTAAATGTCACGGAGATCTGACAAGTCGCAACGTTTGTCATATAAAAGTAGTTCATTATTAATGGACAGTACAGTGCAAAACGAATCATTGTTATATAAATAAAAAGAGCTGTGCGGTCCCGGTATTGTGCAATTTTATACAGTGGGATTCCTGTGGCTTTATTGGTTAATCGTTTAGCGATCGGGCGGCTTAATAATTTTGCAATGAATACAGGCTATGTCTTTTTTCAGACAAGAAAAGATCTCTAAGGTAAGAACGATTCATTAATCATTCAGTAGAATGAGGTTTACCTTGTAGTGGATGCCGTATTTGTGTTTTAAACAGACTTTAAATCGCAATTTCGTGGTAAACAAATCGGAACCGCCTACGCAAAGTCGAATTAAATTGTTAATTTTGCTTTTCAAATTATCTTTCATAGCTAGTACATAACTTCAAATTCAAATGTATAGTTTTCCTTTACTCAAAATGTCCAGCAGAGTAAAAATAAGCGTCTTCCAGCGAAGGAAAGTCAAGGTTTATGAGCTCTCGTTTATATTTCCCCTCGATATAAAAGGTCAAAGGTCGCTCTTAATTGCTGAAGTGACATGTTTTGAAAACGCTCTGAGAACTCGCTGTTTAATTTACCCCAATTTTTTATTCGATCAATGTTTAGTTGAAATGATTATGTTTTCCCGGAGTGTAGTTTCGTGGGGCAAAGCGATGTACCAAAATGCTTTTTTTGTCCTTGAATTTAGCCAAAATTGAGTTGTTATAATCACCGGTAAAAAGGCGCAACTTAAAAAATTGGTCAAAAATTCATGTTTACGTTTTATTTAATTTTAACGCCGCTAGTCATCTAAGAAAATAAAATTGTTCCTTCTGTTGGGTTAATCTTTTCTAGAAAAGGCTCCTTGTATAAAAGGGAGCTTCTACAAAAGTGCCTACTTCGGCGTGATTTTAGCCCGCCTCCATGGGTAAAATTTTAAAAAAATTCCCCCCAAATAAATAAAGCACTAAACAAAACGAAACTTATATTTTTAGAAGTAGTTCACCAAGCCCTTTATTCTGGCAAAGTTTGGGGAAATCGGTTTTTTCTATTTTGTATACGCTTAGTCGGTCCTTACAGCAAACCGTTCTTAAATCGCACTGCGGTCTATTAAGATAAGTCGTATTTATTCGTTAACCAATAAACCAAAGAGACAGGAATATTGTGATTGTGTAATGTGCCCAAAATGTGACAGCCTCAAGGCGAATTCGAAAAAGATTCATTACACCACTGACAAAAAAGAACAACAACGGGCCCGACTGCTATCTAGCGCGGCTCATCGTTCAAGTTCACTAATCAGACTGGCTAATTGCTGTCGTCTTATCTTTTCTTTGTTTTGATGTCAGGCTTAAAATACAAAAATGGAAACTGAACGATTAATAATGCAGTTTATTACTAATTAACGTAACATGTTGTCACATTGTTTTTCCTGTTTGGCTAGCAAAGTGCAGACTAATAAATACTTTTCTCGGCTTTTCCAAGTTGTTTTCATTAAGTACTTCAAATATGGCATCTCTGTAAGCTAAAGGACAGTTAAATGTGACAAAATTACGGACAATAGGACTATTTTGTTGAATCATAATCCTATTGCCTGGTTTTCGCAAGCGTCCTGATACCTTTCCACTCCGTTCGAATTATATTTACCCCTCGAAACAGTGAAGCAGTTTTGTAATTTTTTTTTCGTACTCAACTTGAAGGAATGTACGACGAGCTTAGAACCAAAACCTTCCGAACTGGAACCAACTTATTACCCGTAAATCGAAACAAAGTCGTCAAGTGTGCAATTTGTTAAAACTGGTTCGAGATGATATTTTCTGTTTACGAAAATGTAGTTAAAAAGGCACCCCTGTGTGGGTTGTGGACATTTTTTCGCATTAACCCGCTCGGAATATCATGAGATATCATGTGACTTTCGCTTTTTCATATGTCCAGAATAGTTCCTGCACCTTCGCACAGTACTTACAAGTCGGGTTTTCGAATTCATATGTCATTTTCCTGCCTTGGGTACAAACGAGGAGGAGTAAAGCATGCCTTTCAAAGTCACTGGAATATATTTGGCGAAAGAGCGTAGTAATTTGTTCACAAAATTAATGGAAACAATCCAACCGTAACTTTTCCCTAATTGCTGAGCGTGAGCATGGTTACTGCTCTTGAGATGTAAATGAATTTATTGCCAGGTTGAAAATGAGCTCCACACTAAATTTCTCCTAACATGCTGCTCTAAAAATTGAGCCTCGGGCCAAGTATGTAATTCTTTATGTTTTTTTGCATTATTTTATAGTCTTTGGAAACAGTTGTGGCTGTTAAACTAAGAACGGCATCAGCCATTAGCAGAGGTTACAGCAGGGCTTACTACGCAATGCTATTAACAATTTCTAGTGCCCGGAAACTACATTAAAAACGGACTCCCTGCCAAGCAAATTCATCTGAGCAGAACATCAGCATTGTCTATAGCAGGGCTTGGCATGCAATATTACTAATTGTTTTCGTTCTGTTAAACTGCACGAAAGATAGAATCCCTTCCAAGCAGCTCACACGATTCAACTCAGCAGAGCTGCACCTTCATATAAGGTTTTAGTTGTGAACCAAGCTTGTTAAGACTGCCTCCAGAGACTGAACTTTTAGTTTACATAATTCGAATCAGTGACGCTGTATAATGGCATCAACTAGAGCTGACCGCCGATTGATGTTCTTCATCGCCTTCGTTATTTTAGTTGCCTGCCTGGTAGCGATTGCCGCTTTAGTTTTAGCTGCAATATTGATATCAATGGTGAGGTCTGGTAACGCCCCGCGAACAGCTTCTAAAGTTGATACTAAGTTACAAGGTAAGAGACCCAAAAGCCTTATGAGTAAGTCGTCATACCAAACTTCAAAGTCTACTGCTTACGATCTACTGTGTTCCAAAATTTTGTTAGTATCTTTTATTAACTTATTAAACGACAAGGACGTCGTCGGAACCAAACACTAAACACTATTGAATCTCAATACACGCAGAGATTACATAATTATTCTTGTTTTATAACTCAATGGTCTTGAAAAATGTATTTTAATTTCATAACTTCACTTAAAAAAATGAATTCAAGTTAGTCGTCATACCAAAATTGAAAGTCTACTGCTTACGATCGATTAACTGTATTCCAAAATTTTGGGAGTATCTTTAATTAATCTATTTAAAATACCGTTAAAAAACGGTAAGAAAATCGTGGGAACCAAACACCAAACACTAAACAGAGATTACATAATTATTCTTGTATTTATAACTCAATGATCTTGAAAGGTGTATTTTTAACTCCAATACTTCACTCAAAAAATCAGTTCAAAACAATCTCTTTTGAAGGGTTACTCTCAACTGCTATATTTACTGAACTCCAAGTCGGTAGCTGAAATGTATCTAATCTTCAAATAGAGCTATTCTTACTCTTACGGAAGTAAGCTCGCTTACTTGAATAAATAATTCCTTAACTTATTAATTATAAGTGCAAGAATATAGGAACTCCAATATACTGTACGCGTCAACTTCACTCCACTTAATCACTTCTCTTAACTTTCCCTTGCTCGTCCGGCTTTTTCAGTCGCTTTTCTGTGGGCTAAACTGCGCTGCTTAATCAGCTGGAGTTATAGGGCAAAAGTATTATCACAATTTTTTTTCATGAAAAAGAATCTTATCGCCTGTGTTTCACAAGAGTCCTGATACCTTTAAGAAGCACTCCGCTGAAAATTTACCTCTCGAAACAGAGCCTCTGTGACCTGCATTATTTCCTAACCGCCTTAAAGGAAAGTATGACGACCTCAGAGCCAAAAGCTGCGGCACAGAAACAAACTTATCACCCGTTAATCGAAAACAAAGTCGTTAAGCGTGTAATTTACGGAAAGTTCGAGATGGTGTTTTTTTCTTAACTAAAATGTAATTTATTTTCATATTATATTTTCATTAAGAACAACGTACTGAAACACTATCGTGTATTTGATGTGTTTTTAAATCGCGCTGCGATCTATTCAGATAAGTCGCATTTATTCATAAAAGAATAAACCAAAGAGACAGGAATATTTTAAATTGTCTGGCATACCCAAAATGTGACAGCCTCGAGGCGAATTCAAAAAAAGATTCATTACACAACTGACGAAACAGAACAACAACGGACCCGACTGTTAACTAGCGCGGCTCATCGTTCAAGTTCACTAATCAGACTGGCTAATTTGTTTCGTCTTATCTTTTCTCTGTCAGTAGCTAAAATGTCTCTAATATTCAAATAGAGTAATTTTAATTCTTACCGGGTAAGCTCCCTTAAAAGAATAAATAATTTTTTTTTTAAGTTATTATAACGCAGAATGTAGGAACTCCGCTATTCTGAACGCACCAACTTGACTCCACTTAATCACTTGTTTTGACTTTCCCTTGCTCGTCCGGCTTTTTCAATCGCTTTTATAAAGCACCTTATTAATAGCTTTTCTGTAAGCTAAATCGTTGTTTAATCTGCTAGAGTTAAAAAATATATTATTTTCATAAAGTTTTTCTAATGAAACGAATCTTATCGCCAATGGAGTACTTTTGAAAGGTATCAGTTCTGTTTTTAGCAAGTGTCCTTATATCTTTCAAAAGTACTCCATTCAAAATTTACCCCTCAAAACAAAGGCTTTTGTAATCCGCATTATTTCCTACTCAACTCCAAGGGAAGTATGATGAGCTCAGAACCAAAAGCTTCGGCACAGGAACCAAATGATGATGAAATTATCTGTTGACAAAACCAAACATTTTTATTATCGCGACAGTCACTTCAGTATGTATATCATAATAATTCAAATTTTAGTAATCTAATTGAGGCACAAAAAGAGATAATGAGAGCAAAACCAATGACCAAAGACTACCATGCCGTATTCTTAGTCTGATTTGAGGCAAACAGCTTTTCTGGTGCACTCATTCCTTACCTTTCTCAGAAGACGTACTTAGCATTACGGATAAGAACAATACATATGCCGGTTATTAACCAAGTGTGAGGTCACGATGGCTGGATATTGGCCAAGTTCCTTTTCGCATTTAAATTATGGACCGAGTCCATAAAAACGCAAACCAGTCACACTAAGAATATCCAGATTACGGCAAAATAGTGCCCCCAAATTAAACTGTTTTTCAAGATAAAAGTCTTTTGTCATATCTAGATGGAGCTTATTTCAACGTCCCTTGGTAAGAAATTTTTAGCAAAAACAATTATCTATGCAATGTTATTGACCTAAAGGTTTCTCGCGGTTTTTTCTAATCACGCCTTGATACTCACTTCTCCTCACCATTAGATATCACAGGGCGACTTGAGAGCGCTTGGATGGTTTGACAGGCCATCGACTACGTTTACAAAGATCTAAATTTGACCTGATGGAACCCCTACTCCGACTTCTAGCGGCACTATTTGCGCATTTGCCTTGATTTTGTTTCGCCCAAATCGCATTTCAAATATGAAGTTTTACCTCGGCAACACGCCATTTGACAGCTTTTGAAAATATTTTCTAATCCAGGCTGCAACAGAGTTAATCATCTGGAATCTAATTTCAGCTTAGTTCCTTAACGCAGTTTTTCAAGTCCAAGGGAGAGGCAAGTGAGGCAAAAATAAAAAAAAAAAAAAGATAAAAAATCTTGAGAAAATCTTTATTAAGCGCGTTACCTACCGTACAAATTACTATCAACGACTCACTCTGGAAAGCTGGTTTATATACATAGAACAAACGCCACTCAACCGCTGGCTACAACTACCTGCACCTTACAAACGACACAAAACAGACAAACAATAGACAAATTTACTAACAATAGACCAACGGACTTTTCACTAACATAAGACGGATCGAAACGCACCAATCACTTTTTACAGTCTCCACAGCCAATAACATCACGGCTTACTGACAAACGACCAATAACATATGGACTTCGTTGACCAATCAGGTTAACAACCTGAGACATATATACCATCTACTGACGTTCCACAATTTACTTGACTTCCGCTCAGGTTGTCGGAACGTCAGACAATGTCACCTCAAACAGTCCTCAGCACTACACTCACCCGGATAATCATAATTTACGTTCTTATGACACTGACTCCTGGGTTTAAACCATTTACAGAATTATACTAGTTAACCACATATGTAAGAGTCTTCTTAGTTTGCACAGCAATATGCAAACTTTAGTCATGTAATTTCGATGCAGGAAGAGACAAAGTATATCTAAAGAAAGAAAGCTTTTGTGCTAGATTCTTGGAGCATGAATTAGAAACTAGAAGTTACTTTCTTCTGTTGTGACTACGCAAAAAAATACGCAAACAAGTATACTAGTCCACTAACTTTAACCTTCTTCCAAAAATCAATTCAATCACTAGAATTGAACTCACTACTGACTGTCCCGATTATAGGAATATTTGGTTCTATAAACACAGTAGATAAGGTCATTTGTTCTAATGTTCTAATTTTACCCCGTTCCCATTTACCCTATGTAGACCGGGCTTTTGTTTGTCTTCTGGGGGCGGGAAGGGGAGAATAACTTCGCAAGTGTAAACACTATGACAGTTACACTTGGAGGGTAGATAATACATTCGAGGATGTTTCGTTTACGTCCGATATGTGAATATATGACGTCATATGACGTTTTAATTAGGTCCTGATCAGTTGCCAAATGGCCGCAACTTGGTAACGCCATCTTGGATTTCTGGATTTCCCAAATATTCAGGAAAGAGCCAAGATTGAACAAAAAGTAATGGAAACCAGTTAAGGAACACTAATATGGACTATAAAAATAAAAGTTACAGAAAGAGAAGCAATTTTTCATCATTTTGAAAAGGGATATTTTATTTTTTGAAACTGCCTGTCAAAATTTGGTTGTTATGGTGACATCAACGTCAATCAACACTAACCGACCACATCAAATTTCTCCCAGATATATTACTGAAAAATTCCTGAGGTTTGCTTAAATATTAAAAAAGTCATTCACGTTCAAAGTCGCCGCTATTAAATCCTCCGAGCCTGGCCGAGAAAAGCAAACCTCTCTGCACAAGACAACAAGCATTACTGATTTCTCTAACCTTTTTCGCTGTTACGTGTTTTAAGACACGAAATCACAGTCTAATGACATGTTTGAGCGTCACAAAATACAATTAACTTATTCACAAGAAATGGTCATGATATCAATGCCAGTCAACACCAAACGTTGTTTACACGTGAAAAGACGTTTTTTTCTCGTGGTCACATGCTAAAACGCAACTAGTTTCGTACTTAGTAGAAATCATAGATTATTGTAGTGTGTTCTACATATTACATAGCACAAATTTATACTATGGTAGGCCTTTTCCTGTTCGTTTTAATTTGAATTAATTCGTTTTAACAGTTTTTTATGCAACTTTTCCTTGTTGCAATTATCATAATCTTCACAAAATAGCCAACGCAACACAAACTTGGGCTTGCGTTCTCCTTCGTCGAACGCAATAGATCACCAACAGCGATTTTATCTTCCTCTAAAGTGCTTTATTCGTGAAATCGAGGTCACCCTTTATTGACCATTCACTTCATTAAGCTTATGACGCCTTTACACTGGTTTTCGTGTCATATTCACAATTTGTTTACCATTAATGGAAATGTGTCTCACATAGCACGTAATTCGCACCTAAAAGGACCAAAATCAAGTTAATCACATCGTCACTGTAAACTGTAAAATGTTTTTGAAACTATATTTTCAAAGCTCACATTTCGCACCCTCTAAAGCTCTTCCCGCACACGAATATCAAAAGTTTACTCCACTCTACTGAACGCCAAAGTCAACATCTAAAACTTTGAGTTTACGAGGAGCAAAGGTCTCATTACTCCTTTTTGAGAAAATCATCTCATCTAACCATAAACATCTTCGAACCTATTCTCATATGACAAAACGATATACTTTCCAGAATGTTACAACTTGGCCTAAGGCAATGTGCATTAAACGTTTTGTCAACCAAAGTACGGCCTCAAGAAAGGTTCTTACAATTACAACGCACATAATAAAAATCATGTTTTGTGCTGCTGAACAAAGACTAATATTAGCCTACGTCTGTCATTTCTTAAACTTTCAACCTCGCAAGTTCAAAACGTGTCTCCAAATTACGCAATCGCTTCTTAACGTTCATCTAACTACAAGGTGGGCTACAATTTTGACGTTCTTCGACCTTCAGCGTCGTCAATTCATCGTGGGAAGGGCGCTTTTAGTGGTGCACAGTATTGTTCGTGAAGTAGGCTAAATCTGATTGATGCCACATAGCGCCACATAGCGCTAGAAGTAGCCACACACACTTAAAAATACATATCAAACCCAAACTTCATGCGGACTCAACAAAAGATCTTTCACCTCTATTATTGAGTGCTAATTTAAGACCAGTTATAGCATTCGTAGTGATTACCCCATCAACAAACCAGTTCGACTAAACTAATTATACTGATGCAGTGAAGCCCCGCTCTACGGACACCTGCTCAACACAGACGTCACACGGATATTACGGTCAGTTTTCTTTGTCCCGACAAAAAGCTCATATATTTTTCCTTAAATTTATACCTTTTACTAACCTCGTTTACTCGGTTTCGTTTGTCACAGATATCAATGAATGCAACAGCAATCCTTGCTTCAACAATGGAACGTGTGTTGACATGCTAAACAGCTTTAACTGCAGCTGCCCAGACGGATTTATTGGCAACCGATGTCAAACAGGTTAGACGGAATTGCACGCTATTTGCAATAGATTTTATAGAAATGGAATTAAAATTTATATGTGTTTATGATTTGTTGCGGTTACGATTGTTGCAGACATCAATGAATGCGAAAGTAATCCCTGCTTCAACAATGGAACGTGTGTTGACATGCTAAACAGCTTTAACTGCAGCTGCCCAGACGGATTTATTGGCAACCGATGTGAAACAGGTTCGAGGCAATAGCATGCAATTTGCAATGAATTCTTTTGAGTAAAGGAATTCAAGTTAACTTGCGTTTTTAAACTGTTATTTTTACGTTTTTTACAGATATCAACGAATGCGACAGTAACCCTTGCTTCAACAATGGAACGTGTGTTGATAAGCCAAACACTTTTAACTGCAACTGCCCAGACGGATTTCTTGGCAACCGATGTGAAATAGGTCAGAGGCGATTGCATGCAATTTGCAATGAATTTTTTTTAGTAAAAGAATTAAAGTTAACTTGTGTTTTTAAACTGTTATTGTTACGTTTTTTACAGACATCAATGAATGCGACAGTAACCCTTGCTTCAACAATGGAACGTGTGTTGATAAGCCAAACAGCTTTAACTGCAGCTGCCCAGACGGATTTATTGGCAACCGATGTCAAACAGGTTCGAGGCAATTGCATGCAATTTGCAATGAGTTTTTCTGAGTAAAGGAATTCAAGTTAACTTGTGTTTTTAAATTGTTATGGTTACGTTTTTTACAGATATCAACGAATGCGACAGTAACCCTTGCTTCAACAATGGAACGTGTGTTGATAAGCCAAACAGCTTTAACTGCAGCTGCCCACAAGGATTTATTGGCAACCGATGTGAAATAGGTTAGAGGCAATTGCTTGCACTTTGCATTAAATTTGTAGTAATGGAATTAAAATTTAAATGTGTTTATGATTTGTTGTGGTTACGATTGTTACAGACATCAATGAATGCGACAGTGACCCTTGCTTCAACAATGGAACGTGTGTCGATAAACGAAACAGCTTTAACTGCAGCTGCCCAGACGGATTTAGTGGCAATCGATGTGAAATAGGTTAGAGGCAATTGCTTGCACTTTGCAATAAATTTGTAGTAATGGAATTGAAATTTATACGTGTTCATGATTTGTTGTGGTTACGATTGTTACAGACATCAATGAATGCGACAGTAACCCTTGTTTCAACAACGGAACGTGTGTTGATAAGCCAGGCAGCTTTAACTGCAGCTGCCCACAAGGATTTATTGGCAACCGATGTGAAACAGGTTAGAGGCAATAGCATGCAATTTGCAATGAATTTTTCTGAGTAAAGGAATTCAAGTTAACTTGTGTTTTTAAATGGTTATTGTTACGTTTTTTACAGATATCAACGAATGCGACAGTAACCCTTGCTTCAACAATGGAACGTGTGTTGATAAGCCAAACACTTTTAACTGCAGCTGCCCAGACGGATTTCTTGGCAACCGATGTGAAATAGGTTAGAGGCAATAGCATGCAATTTGCAATGAATTTTTTTGAGTAAAAGAATTAAAGTTAGCTTGTGTTTTTAAACTGTTATTGTTACGTTTTTTACAGACATCAATGAATGCGACAGTAACCCTTGCTTCAACAATGGAACGTGTGTTGATAAGCCAAACAGCTTTAACTGCAGCTGCCCAGACGGATTTATTGGCAACCGATGTCAAACAGGTTCGAGGCAATTGCATGCAATTTGCAATGAGTTTTTCTGAGTAAAGGAATTCAAGTTAACTTGTGTTTTTAAATTGTTATGGTTACGTTTTTTACAGATATCAACGAATGCGACAGTAACCCTTGCTTCAACAATGGAACGTGTGTTGATAAGCCAAACAGCTTTAACTGCAGCTGCCCACAAGGATTTATTGGCAACCGATGTGAAATAGGTTAGAGGCAATTGCTTGCACTTTGCATTAAATTTGTAGTAATGGAATTAAAATTTTTATGTGTTTATGATTTGTTGTGGTTACGATTGTTACAGACATCAATGAATGCGACAGTAACCCTTGCTTCAACAATGGAACGTGTGTCGATAAACGAAACAGCTTTAACTGCAGCTGCCCACAAGGATTTATTGGCAACCGATGTGAAATAGGTTAGAGGAAATTGCTTGCACTTTGCAATAAATTTGTAGTAATGGAATTGAAATTTATACGTGTTCATGATTTGTTGTGGTTACTATTGTTACAGACATCAATGAATGCGACAGTAACCCTTGTTTCAACAACGGAACGTGTGTTGATAAGCCAGGCAGCTTTAACTGCAGCTGCCCACAAGGATTTATTGGCAACCGATGTGAAACAGGTAAGAGGCAATAGCATGCAATTTGCAATGAATTTTATGAGCAAAGGAATTAAAGTTTATTTGTGTTTTTCTGTAACGATCAAAAATCGGGCGTCAGTCGTGAAATTTCGAATTCCTTCATATTTTGCCCTTATAATAATTTCTATAGTGGAGTTTTTTCAAAAATAACGTTAAAAGTTACATCAGCGTTATATTTTTTTCGAAATCGGGCAAAGTTTGAAATACGGCAAATTAGCGTCGTTTTAGTCACGAAACTTACTGAAAATTACCCATTTTAATCTCGCTTGTAGAAAGAGACGCGATGTCCTCCATTAATGAAATGTTTACAAAATGCAAACACATCCCTCTTCTTTATAAAGCACCAGTTAAATTTAGATAAGCTTGAAAATTAAAAATGCTTTGGCCGTTAGAAGAAACCCCATCTCGGAAGCTTAAAAATTTAGCAAATTTCATCCAATTTCAGCACAAAAGAAACCCAATTGGTACATCAAGTTTGAATTTAAAATGAAGATATTGTCGAAGCACAACCTTTGCAGTTTACTGTGTTAAAGTATTTCTGGCGGCACTGCAAAAGTACCCCGTCGAGAGACCAAAATGTGAAGGGTACTTTGACACGAGGAGAGCCTGTGAAACGAACAACGGTCGTCACGCTACAAATCAATTCCTTTGTTAAATTATCACTTGCGACAAAAAATATGTTTTCTATAAGCTGTGTAGCAATTGCTAATAGTAGCTTATTCCCTGTTGAACTTAGTAGGATAACATTTTGTATTATTTTGTCAATTCATGTATTTTTACACATGTAAAAGTCAGGATTAGGCACATTTTGCTATTAATTGTGTAATTGGAAACTGTTTACATCATTCCGCTTCGGCTACTTTCAAAAATACAACAGTCAGGAAATACCAAAAGCCAGAGTATTTATAAGCCTTACTTCATCTATTAATTGAGTTTTTAAGACAGGAAAGGCAATTGCTTTAGAATTATCAAGCAAAGATTGTATAAATTCACTTCGAAGAGGTCAAAGTTTACAGCAGAGATCAGCTATGTGATTGTCGCATCGCAGTATAAATATTTATGAAATTGCTATAAAATAGCAGTTTATTCAAGCCCTGAATTCGAAAAAACTCGCTAAGGAAGACCTACCACAGTGATCTGATCTCCCACGCGCTACGAAGTCGAACAAGTAACAAAAGAGAAACAATTCCGTATTTTACCTCTGTAAATATGTAGTTCTTCAAGTTCCTAAACCAGCCGTCTAGCCAAATATACACTCCCTGTGCTTGAAAAACGTTTATTTTTTCTTGGTGAGGGGGAGGGGGGGGGGGGGGGAAGGGAGGTTCCTTGGGCGTGAGAACTCGCGGACGTTTAGAGCACAGCCTAATGCCCTTTTTTTCAAGTCACCTCATATTTTCTACTGTATGGTACTTTTCTTTGCAAATATCAAAAACGAGGTGGACAGTTACTTTAGTGTGTCCTAACTACAGCAAAAGGCTAACATTAAGGGTTGGAGGTTCCATCTATGATACAGTAGCAAGTAGTGTACACATTTTCCTACAAGAAACGACCGCACATGATCTTACGACGGACCAGCGCACAAAAAGACTGTTTTGCAGCCTAACCTGTTCCAAGCTCTAGAAAAGTGAGAACCGCGAAAACATGAACCCAAATTTAAAAGCACCCTCTCTCTGCACAATTCCACTCATTTTGTTCCCTCGGATTTTGTTTTGAAATTTGGGCATTCTCACTAACTGAGAACTTTGAACTGGCTAATGTTCAACAAGTTAGCGTCTATGTTGCATACTTTTAATTATGCCACATGAACATTAGCCAGTAGGAAACGAGAACTCGAATGACATTCCAGGCTTTTTGTGCTTCTCGAGTATCGTATCTGCACTTGAAAGACAAAAATTTGACTGTTTACTTTTGCAGTCAAGGAAGATGCTACGCGTAGACATAAAATGCAGGTGTGGCCCTATAAAGCTTGCAATGTCTACTCTACTTGCTACTGTATCATAGATGGAACCTCCAACCATTAATGTTAGCCTGTTGCTGTAGTTAGTAAACACTATAGTAACTGTCCACTTCGTTTTTGATATTTGCGAAGATAAGTGCCATACAGTAGAAAATATAAAGTGACTGTTGAAAAAAGGGCATAAGCTGTGTTCTAAACGTCCGCGAGTTCTCACGCCCAAGGAACCTCCCTTTACCCCCCCTCCCCCGCCAAGAAAAAAAACAAACAAACAAAAAACCCCGTTTTTCAAGCACAGGGAGTGTATATTTGGCTAGACGGCTGGTTTAGGAACTTGAAGAACTACATATTTACAGAGGTAAAATACGGAATTGTTTCTCGTTTGTTACTTGTTCGCCTTCGTAGCGCGTGGGAAGATAGTTCGGTTACCAGGTCCCACGCGGTTTTGATCACGCCTTAGTTTGTCAGAGTCTCACAGTTACAAGGATTTCAACTTTTTCCGTTTAAAAAGAGCTACTGGCGCTGCAGATCAGATCACCGTGGTAGGTCTTCCTTAGCGAGTTTTTTCGAATTCAGGGCTTGAATAAACTGCTATTTTATAGCAATTTTGTAAATATTTATACTGCGATGCGACAATCACATAGCTGATCTCTGCTGTTGACTTTGACCTCTTCGAAGTGAATTTATACAATCTTTGCTTGATAATTCTAAAGTAATTGCCTTTCCTGTCTTAAAAACTCAATCAATAGATGAAGTAAGGCTTAGAAATACTCTGACTTTTGGTATTTCCTGACTGTTGTATTTTTGAAAGTAGCCGAAGCAGAATACTGTAAACAGTTTCCAATAGGCCTTATCACGGTTTTCGACGCCATTTTGACGGGTAGGCAAACAAGCTTGAAATAACAGTGTTTGTATGGAAATCCGATGTCAAATAATTTTCATAAAACATCGCTTCCGAAAAATTCATCAATTGGAAACTTTTGGCACTAGAAAAGGGATTTTAAGAACAAAACTGGAGGGATGTAGCTGTGACAGAAAGCGTCCATTCGTGTTTTGAACTTTCCTTCACATTTGTCTGTATAGCGAACCAGCCGTGAGCTGCCACTAAAAATAGTTCGCGGGAAAAAATACAGGGAAATGTATGGAAAGTTCAAAACACGACTGGACGCTTTCTGTCACAGCTATATCCCTCCAATTTTATTCCTAAAATCCTTTTCCTAGTAATAAAAGTTTCCAATTCACGAATTTTTCAGAAGCGATGTTTTATGAAAATTATTTGACTTCGGATTTCCATACAAACACTGTTATTTCAAGCCTGTTTGCCTACCCGTCAAAATGGCGTCGAAAACCGTGATAACGCCTATTACACAATTAATAGCAAAATGTGCCTAATCCTGACTTTTACATGTGTAAAAATACATGAGTTGACAAAAACATACAAAATGTTATCCTACTAAGTTCAACAGGGAATAAGCTACTATTAGCAATTCCTGCACAGCTTACAGAAAACATATTCTTGGTCGGAAGTGATAATTTAACAAAGGACTTTATTTGTAGCGTGACGACCGTTGTTCGTTTCACAGGCTCTCCTCGTGTCAAAGTACCCTTCACATTTTGGTCTCTCGACGGGGTACTTTTGCAGTGCCGCCAGAAATAGTTTAACACAGTAAACTGCAAAGGTTGTGCTTCGACAATGGGTGTCAGTAAAACGCGGGGTCGGGGTCGGGGCCGGGGTCGGGGTCGGGGTCGGGGTCGGGGTCGGGGTCGGGGTCATTTTTTTTCTTTTTTTTTTTTTCCTTCATATTTTTTTCTTTTTTTTTTCTTTGTTTTTTATTTTTCAACATCACAGGTCATTTGTGGGTCAAATAAAGGTTAAAGGCAATAGAAAAAAGGTAAGTCTCTAAAGCTTACTAGCTTAGGATAGGTCATCGGTGACAACACTCGATACTGTTCCGTATTCTGGCGGACTTTGGTTCCGTGAATTGACTACCTTTTATTCTTCCAAGAAACGAAATGAGGCAAAAAATACAAGGTACGAGACATATATTTCCTTGAACTAACTAAATAATTCGTGAACTAGAATGTGCATGAACTTACTATGAACACCCCCGCCGCCTTCCATGATCGTGCTCGTTTATTTCCGAGAATGAAATAAACATGCGTTCGAATTCCTTTGTGAAGCTCGGCATTTGAATATAATGTAAAACATTTCTCTGGAAATCTTTCCCAAAAAAGACGCATTGACTGACAAAAAAAAAAGATTCAAAATACTTTAGAGACAATTGTTATTCTTGAAATACTTGTGCTGTAATATAACGAAAAATTGATAGTTTTATGCCGTCAATAAACTTGGGAAATTTCTACGAGAGCTCTGAAATCTCATTGCCGACATCAAAACTGACATGTAAACAGGCCTTATCACGGTTTTCGACGTCATTTTGACGAGTAGGCAAACAGGCTTGAAATAAAAGTGTTTGTATGGAAATCCAATGTCAAATAATCTTCATAAAACATCGCTGCTGAAAAATTCATGAATTGTCTTTTTCGGAAAGATTTCCAGAGAAATGTTCTACATTCCATTCAAATGCCGAGCTTTACAAAAGAATTCGAACGCATGTTTATTTCATTCTCGGAAATAATAGTCACGCGTGACATGGATTGAATGTAACAAACGAGCACGATCATGGAAGGCGGCGGGGGTGTTCATGAGTTCATGCACATTCTAGTTCAAGAATTTGTTAGTTCAAGGAAATATATTGTCTCGTAGAAGAATAAAAGGTAGTCAATTCACGGAACCAATGTCCGCCAGAATACGGAACTGCATCGAGTGTTGTCACCGATGACCTATTCTAAGCTAGTAAGCTTTAGAGACCTACCTTTTTCCTATTGGCTTTAATCGTTATTTGACCCACAAATGACATGTGATGTTGAAAAAAAAACAACAACAACAAAGAAAAAAAGAAGAAAAAAATATAGAGGAAAAAAATAAAGAAAAAAAAAAAAGAGAAAAAAAAATGACCCCGACCCCGACCCCGACCCCGGCCCCGACCCCGGCCCCGGCCCCGACCCCGACCCCGACCCCGCGTTTTACTGACACCCTTCGACAATATATTCATTTTAAATTCAAACTTGACGTACCAATTGGGTTTCTTTTGTGCTGAAATTGGATGAAATTTGCTAAATTTTTAAGCTTCCTAGATGGGGTTTCTTCTAGCGGCCGAAGCATATCCAATTTTCAAGCTTATCTAAATTTAACTAGTGCATTATGAAGAAGAGGGATGTGTTTGCATTTTGTAAACATTTCATTAATGGAGGACATCGCGTTTCTTTCTACGAGCGAGATTAAAATGGGTAATTTTCAGTAAGTTTCGTGACCGAAAGGACGCTAATTTGCCGTATTTCAAACTTTGCCCGATTTCGAAAAAAATAACACGCAGATGAAACTTTTAACGTTATTTTTGAAAATACTCCACTATAGAGATTATATGGGGAAAATGTGAAGGAATTCAAAATTTCACGAATGACGCCCGATTTTTGATTATTTCAGAAATCGGCTCTTAAAAGTTTTTGTGGTTACGATTGTCACAGATATCAATGAATGCGACAGTAACCCTTGCTTCAACAATGAAACGTGTGTTGATAAACGAAATAGCTTTAACTGCAGCTGTCCAGAAGGATTAATTGGATTTTTTTTCTCCTCATGGAGAAATTTCAGGCAATAAACGTCTTCTTTTGTACGATTTAAAGCAGGTCGAAAAATCCAGATTTTCCCTACGAAAGTTGACAAGTTACTGGTTTTGCGGCTTGTCAGCACAGAGTCACAGCTGCTTTCCATGTGGTCGTCGACAGTCTGCCAATGGAACGGAGATTATTCCTTTTTAAATGGTTTCTTTCATGAAAGACTCAATGAAAACGATCCACTAAGATTTAAAAATATTTAAGTATCGAAATTTTCAAGGAATTTCGTCGAAAAGGACCCTCCTGAAATGAGATTATTTTACTCATGTTCAAATCGCTACGGCAAGCTCGGCCTTTTGACGATGGAGACAATCCCGCTATGGCAGGAAACTATCATGATTCACGACGGCTATTCACAACGGAAGTTCTTTGACAATTTTTTTTTTTACTTCCGCCCACCCTCGTAGGATCTCAAGGTCGTATTTCTGTATCCTAAAGACAGTAGTTAAAATCCCGTTTAGTTTCAATCTCTTTTTTCCTCCAAATCATAACTGCGATGGTTTTCATTTATTATAAATTACTCCTGTTGGTCTGTGCGGATACTTAATTCAACTTGGGAAAACATGTTAGTTCTTAACCGTCTCACCGAATACACATTTACTCTAAGGCAACTAAAAACGTGCTTTCATTTGTCCGTATTCTGCAAATGCTGCATAGTTTAAGTAATTTTCCTAAAGAACAAAATGTCGTTGATGAGAAGTGAAAGTTTATGCGGAAGGACCGATCATTCCCAGGTAGCAAACGAAAATTGATTTGTGATAAATGAGAGGGCTGCAAACTATTATTAAAACGCACCCCCTTTGTGGTTCAATGGGAACTGTGTAGTGCATACATCTCAAGCGTCTGGGTAACTTTTCAATACAAAGCGAAATCCCAAAGACTGATCGATCATGGACATGTTTGTAAGATAAATACTTTAAGAAAATCTCTACCTTGCCTTTATTTCGATAGATGTACCATGCATTTTACTAGCTGTATGTTTTTTATGCTTCTTGTTTATCTATTATTTTTTTTTCTTCACTTGTTGTTTTTAATGTAGTTTTGCTGAGAGTTGATATACATTGAAATGAATTTTATAACTTAAGAAATACAGGGCTGGGATTTTGATGATCCTGGAACATCATGCAAGAGCATCCTAGACTCTGGTTTCTCCAAGGGGGATGGGGAGTACTGGATCAACCCTGGATGGAGTGGCGATCCATTGAAAGTTTACTGCGACATGACTACTGACGGAGGTGAGGATCAAAAACGTTCCTCTTTTCCTATTTTCTTGCGTAGGCGTTTAAACTACGCTCGTCGGCACGGCACATACGATGGAAGCTTTAGACTAAAAAAATGTCAGGAATCACAAACCAAATTTAATGCGATTTAACGACTTTATTATGAAGACGGTGGACTTGGAGAAATTATATTTCAAGGTTGGGCAGATTTGTTAATCTGAAATAAAATATATACCAGTTTCCTCATAAGAAATTAAAGTGACCGAACACAGTTTTCTAGTATACGGATGTTAGTAAACGTTATTTACAAACAAAGTAGTTCTGGGTGCCTGAAATTAGCATGGTGCAAGATTAACTAAGAAAATAAAAATAAATAAATAAATAAATAAATCATTTTATTTCGATGTCAATGTATTTAGCGCAGATCACCAACTGGGGACACTTTCCAGATCGAATTGGAATTTAAAATTGGGGGTTTTTGAGGAAATGTAATGGAATGTAATTTTGTATTACTATTGTTATGGTCTTAATTATTTCTATTATTATTGTAATTTTTTTAACATTTATATTCCACTGTAATTTGTTGTTCATTTCACATTGAAGACTGAACATGTCTGTTGTAAAACTCAGGAGTGTCGTGTTTTTCTTAAAATTAAGGTGGCCGAACACAGTTAGCGCGCGCTTAACAGATTCTGTTAGTGATGCTATTAAGCGCGCGCTAGGGTTGTGGTACGCAAATACGGCGGTCGATGAAGTGATCCCTCAATTTCACATGAAATGGATAATAAAGTTAAGTTTTGATCCTAAATAACCAAGTTCCTCGTTTCTGGACTCTTTTTCTTTTCTTTCCGAGCAAAAAAGTCATTCACCAAGATCTTTTGCATGCTTTTCATCTTTGCCATGAAACCCAATTAAAGCCACGCATGCGCATTTGAGCAAAAAATTGCGACTGGTTGTTTTCGTGGAAATGAACTGTTTCTAAGGAACCGCTCATTAAAATTTCGTGAAATTTGGCATGAAAATAGTTCTCTAAAAGCGTAACTCGCCTACAAAGAGAAACCTAAATCTAACAGAGGGTATCTTCACAAAACATTAAAATGCAAAATCAATATTTACAGGAGAGCTCTCTGTTAAAATTACATGAAAATAGTGCAACTGTGTCAGTGTTTTGTGAGTTTTTCTGGATACAAAAAATGGAAAAAATCTAATGAGTACATTTTCTAAAAATAAAGGAAACCTACTATTTATGGACATTTAATAGCTCGCTGCGTTGTCATGGAAACGGTACTTAGCTCAACATGTCGTACGAAAGTACATTCTTTCTTAGTTAGTCTTACACCATACCAATTTTGGGCGTCCAGCAATACATAGTTTCCAAATAACGTCTTCTAACACCTGTACACTAAAAAACTGTATTCGGCCACCTTAATGTATCTCTCAATCTCTCGTTGTCATGGTAAGCTGGCGAGCTATTAAACGTCCACGAACAATATGTTCCCTTTTTCTTAGAAAATGCACTCGTGAAATTTTGTCTATTTTGGGTCTCCAAGATAAGTCTTGAAATATTGACATGGTGACGCAGATTTCATGTAATTTGGAATGAGAGATCTGCTGTAAATATTGCTTTTGCCCTTCAATGTTTTGTGAAGACACCCTCTGTCAGATTTGGGTTTCTGTTTGCAGATGATTTAGGCTTTTAAAGAACCAATTTTTTGGGAAATTTACAGCCAATCCAAAAAAAAAACACATTAACTGAAAAAAGATTCAAAATACTTGGGAAACAATTGTTATTCTTGACTTTATGCTGTAATATAAAGAAACATTCATAACTTTATACCGTCAATAAACTAGGGAAATTTCTACGAAAACTCTGAAATCTCGTTGGCGATATTCAAAACTGACATGTCAATTTCAAATCTACGCTCACATTTCAAAAATACCGGTCACGCGTGACGTGATTGACTGTAATGGAATTGTAACAAGCGGTTTCTAAGGGCCACTTCATATGAGCCCGGTAACCGGGCTGGCCCAGAAGGTGGGACGAATTTTGTCTTCTGTTCATATGGGAAATTTAACCCCGGTTACCGAGATGAAAAATGTCCAAAAGGCCCCCAAAATACCCGTTGATCCGCGTTCCGATCCGCGTTCCGGTTACCGAGACCAGCCCTCCTTCTCATATGAATACATCGAATTTTTTGTAAAGAAAGGAGTGGCTAGGCGATATCTCGGAAACCGAGCCAGCCCGGTCGACCGGGCTCCTATGAAGAGGCCCTGAGAAAACAATTCATTTCAGCTAAAACAACGAGTCAATATATTTTTTGGTCAAATACGCATGCGTGCCTTTTATTTGGGTTTTACATGACACAGCGGCAAAATGACTTCGCATGCTCCGCAGATTTGTGAGTCGAGCGAGAATCGATTACGAATGCTCCACTTCAATCGCCAAATTCACACATGTTACCACAATATTTTTTTTTGTTTAATAAGATATGTGATGGAGGAAGTTCGAAGGAACCTTTCCCGAAAGCAAGTATCAATTAATACGCTCCTATTTTTCCTGCCGTTTAATGGTCATACATAACAATTAATCTCCTTTGACTTCAGGGGGCTGGCTTCAAGTCTCCAGTTACGTGATGCAAAGCTCAACACCTCCCTCTCAGCTGCAACTTAACACTTCACTCCTAGGAATAAGCAGCAATCAGACTTTTATCACAACAAGCGTCATGAGAGAGCTAAGAACATACTTGAACTTCACTCAAGTAAGATTTCACTGCAAGAAGGAAGGGGGAAGAACATTTCATATCGCCACGGCTCTTAACAGCACAGGTGAAGCTGCGGTCCAATACTTCAGCAATCAGACGGATGTTATGCCTGTCTCTTGTGGTTCGTATTTGAGAATGAATGATGACAACTCTAACTTAACTAGATCTTGTGATAGGTGGGGGAAGGAAGGCGGTATTTATAACGTTGGTAAATGGGGGCATGAATATGTAAGTCATCAAAATGTTGGAAACCCTGAAAACCGGTTATTCGATCACAGTGCTTTCGTAGGAGCTCTTTATCATTGGTTACTTTTCTTGCTGGGTAGGTGGGAGTGTGATGACTACAGGGTTGGAGTATCTTCTGGGGATTTCTGGAGAGTGTTTGTTCGCTAAGGGCTTTAGATTAGCGCCATACGTACTAGTACTTCTTTTTATTTGAAAGGGTTTACATATGACAGTGGCAGTGAAGTAGTAAGCTAAGTAATTTCAAAGCTTTCAGAGAAGCTTGTCTTGTAGCGGACAGTTACGTATTGAACAGCTGGCTCTCCTGAGTAATTTCAATTCTAGACAGATTCAAGTGACAGTGTTTTCTTCAATTGTAACTAAACTCCATTGTGATCTTATTAATTAGTTATGGTGATCACAAGGGTTTATGGTTTTGGAGCCAGCAACAACAGCAAAATGATCCTTACTAAAACGATTTCATTTTACAATAAGCACACAACTGAATAATAGTTTAGAATGAGATGAAAATTTCGGGCAGGCGGTATACAAATACTTGTCAGTTTCTTCTCTGTTTCTTTTTAATTTTGTTGTTATGTTTATTTATATCAAGGTATTTTTTTTGTAGTTTTAGGATATGTTTCAGCATTTTCAGTGTCATCGTCAATTCCATGTTACGCGTTACAAAGTTGGCTAAATGCTAGGGCTGATTTAGGCAATGAACAGGAATGTAATACTGACAAAGGAAAGAGATGCAACACTTACAAAATATGGCGTAAACGATACAAAAATGAATTTGTATAAGAGACTTGAATTAACATGTTGTATTTGGTAGTTTAATATGTTTTCCCCTCAAGGATATACGGGGCTTCTATGATTTTAACCTTGAATTTAGTGAGAGCATGATATAAAATAGATTAAAATCTTACAAAAATGCCGAACAGCATGCTTCAGAATTCTGAAGATGCTTGTAAACGCCAGAGGCCCTGTCCTTGAAAAGAAGTTCACATATGCGTGTTGGGAGATGTCTGTTGGACTCGCCAACATAACAAGCATTACGGTTGGTGCATGAAAAGTTATGAACCACATCGACCCTTTTTGGGACAGGGTAGTTGACGTCAAATATATTGTTACAATAGTGCTTACAGAGTTTTGTAATCTTATACTGAGTAGCTTTGGAAAAGTAATGTATATAAGGCAATTTGTACTAATGCGTAGAAGAATTGGATGCCTAAAGACCAGTGTCTTGGATAAGGGTTCTGTGTCTTGTTGAAATATATTGCCTAATCACTCGACATATTGGTTTGGTTTGGTAGGGAAAAGTTTGGTTGTTGCTGTGGTTGCTTTGCTTTTTTTTTTTTTTTTCCAAAATGATCTCTAGCTTGTTATTAAAGGAAACCTCCACTTTGACAACAACTTAACGGTGAATTGTCGGAAATAGTGCCTTAATTCTAAATTTTACTTTAAATAGCAGAAATGCCATTCAAGTGTGCTAAAAATTAGATATGATTATCGCCTGTTTTGGATTTTAAATTTCCCGGGCGCCGCCATTTTGGATTTATGACGTCATATGGTTGTCGCTATTGTCAGTAAGCAAAAGTTTTTTTGTGTGAAACAATTGAGCAACCGTTTTATGTCATAAAATCCAGGATGGCGGCGCCCGGGAAATTTAAAATAAAAAAAAAGGTGATTGTTAAATTGTTTTTTGACCGACACAGGAATATTATTTCCATGTTTTCCAACGAAATTTGAAATTAGATTGTATTTTAACAACTTAACGTTAATTTATTTCAAGAGTAGAGGTTTCCTTTAAAATCCTAGAAGGTATAGTTGCTAAAATTGTAGATTCTAAGATGCCCAAGTCAGTTCCCAAGCTTTTTCCTCGCGTCTCTCTACGATACAGTGAACAAAATGACGGGCGCTAAATTGACGAACGAGAAGGTTGTTGCTCCTTGGGTAATAAAGAGTCTGGACAATGTCCTTTTTAGTGCCACGACACAGAGCCCTGAACTGGCCTCAGACAAGATTTCAAAAAGTAATCGCATGAGGCCGAGTAGAATTAAAAATTATTTCTCACTTGTATTTTCAAAGTTTTTTTGAAAGTTAATTTTTCAAATCTTTTAATTTGTACCTGCTCTTATCTCAGATTCATAAGCAGAAGCTTAAACAAACCAATTAAAAATGAAACTCACTTGCAAAATTGCGAACAAGCCTGTCTTCGAAGAATTTTAGCTAACACACTGAAGGGAGGACTTGAATACATCGGACTCACTTTTTAGTGTGGATATCTATTTTTATCTTCGCCATCTTAGCCGCAAAGATAGATTAATCATTTCTGTGAACTAGAACAACCGTTTTAAAGAAAGCTTAGGTCCCTTTACTAGATCTAACATTTCCGTAAGCAATTTATACCCGATAGCCTTTCGACAGAAACTTTATTGTTTAACTAGAAATCTGGGAGGTGTTTTGTAGTTGGTCAACAAATAAAAAGTTTGACCAACCTTTTTAACTGCAATAAATGCTTTCATTCCTGTCAATTTTGAGTTTGATTATTCAGTATTAAACGCATTAGTTATTTCATTATTTATACCTCAGAAAAGAAATATATTACCGTCATGAAGGCTGGGGGAAATTGAGAAATGACCCAATTGTGCCGTTTATAAACGTTTGAGAGAGATTGGGGCTAGCTGAGCAAAACAATTAAAGGAGTCCATATGGGGGAGTTGGGGGAGGGAGGGAGGGAGGGAGAAAAATAGTTTTTGTCTTACAAACGACTACTGGTACCCCTTGTATTATATCTCCTCAAATTCGATGAGAAATGCGAAAAAAATTATATGTTAAGAAAAGTTAACAAAAATTGGAGATTTCTGAGGGTATGTTCTCTTAAATCCAGACAGATCTGTTTGGATTTGTAAGAACATACCCCCAGCAATTAAGCACATTCTGAAACTTTCTAGGCTGATGGAATATGCTAGTCCAGAACAAGACTTTAATTAGGGCTCATCGCAAGAAAGCAAGGTCAAAGAATACTACAGAACGTTTGTCTTTGAAATTAGACATAACGCTGACATTTAGACTGACATGAATCAGCCTATGTGTTGACAAAACAAGTCTGGCAATAACTTTTTTCGGCGCCTACGTACTCAGAAAATCTCACTCAAAAGCCGGTCTTTTTAGCGCTCAAGTTTAGCTTTCTAACACAGAATCGGCTTAATCAGAGCAAGAGAGTGTTTCAAATTGATTTTGCATGTTCATGCTAAATTCAAGCTGCATCGCGAATCACGCCTAACGAACATCTGGAAATTATCTATGACACTCGAGACCGGAAATCCGACCCAAAATCGCACTTCTCGACTAATCAATCACTTGCCTAACAACGCTACAGTTATAAGGGCGAAAAATAATCGAATAGCCTTTCAAACTCACCTTTTTTGAAGAGAAAATCCTTGGCATTTCTTGCTCTTGTTTCGCCATTTTACTCTAAGTCCCGGATGTAGAAAAATTTGAACGGGAAATATTTACAGCGGTTTTCAACTAGAAAAAAAAACTAAGTCTTTGCCCGGGTCAAAACTGACCGACTAAAAATCATCCCTAAGACCTACTTTCCAAAGACTGTCACCTCCTCAAGCAAAGCTCACAATATGTAACTCTTATATTAGTCTCTGCCTGAGTAACTGAAAATTACCCGTTTAGCTCAAAAGAGAACTAGGTAAGGAGCATATTAGACGAGGCAGGACGCTGCACTCGTAAGACTTCTTCCCTCACTGGACTTAATGATGTCCTCAGGAAAAGTTCGCTTCGGGAAGCCAAACAAAAAGCTAAGAGCGCGCCGAATTCGAAGCGAGTTCGTTGTGCCGTTAATAAACGTTTGAGAGAGAATGGGGCTAAAGGGGCAAAACAATTAAAGGAATCCATATGGTGGAGTGGGAGGGGAGGAAAGGGGAGGGAGAAAAATAGTTTTTGTCTTACAAACGACAACTGGCGACCCTTAGTATTATCTCTTGCAGAAAACTGTCGATCAACAACACAGGTCACCAAAGCGTGATATAAGAGTTTGTACGGCGTTAAAATTGGCATATGGTAGGGTAAGCGTGTGCTTAAGTTTCAAGCAAATTTTAACGAGGTTTTCGAAGTGCTCTCCTCAAATGACGGGTTAAATTACCTTCAAATTCGACTTCAAGTTTGCAACCTTGTCATTAACGTAATACAGTGATGCACGTGGACCAGCTGCTGAGAGATAAACCGCTCAAAAAGGCGTTTGAAAGCACTGAGAAGCCTTGAAAACAGAGCAAAGCACACCGGGTAAGCTTTTTCAGACTTTATTATAATTTTTGTGGGAATATTGTTGTCTAATTTTCGATTTAATTTTAACGCCATACAAACTCTTACATCACGCTTTGGTGACCTGTGATCAACAATAACAATGTAATACAGAGAGCAAAATTACTGAATGCTGATTTGTTGTAACAGAGGACATTTTTTTCTCAATTTTCCATTCGTCGAGGGCAAAATAACTTGATACTCCTGATGAGTCGAGCGGCGAAAATACTCGTTCCTCATTAGCCGAGCACGCCGGTTCTACATTCTGTTGGTTTCTCCATTTTGTGTCCAAAAAACAACGAGTTCTTTGAGGATCTTTGTAGTTCGACTCTTTAAGCCAACTTGTTTGTACCAAAAATACATTGAAATCAAGTGCCGCGGCTAGAAAGGAAATTCCTAAAGGTCAAGTTTCGTGTCTCTTACAAGAAACAGCAATAGCTTATTTGTGCCAAAACTTAAAACTTGCATCGGATTGATATATGTTTGGCTGAGAAACTTAAATCAGTCATGACGACCAAGCGCTTTCACCTCGCTACTTCTTCTTACAACGAATAATAACCGAGCATAACAGTGTCCTTATGATGGGAGAAAGGAGCAAGTCAAATTCAGCGAAAGAAATTACTCCGTAAGTTCCTTCTTTGGATCCACCGTTTCCTACTTTTATCGATCTATTTTCGCGGATTTTCAAGCGGTAAGAAGCTTCACAGCTCAGGTGAACAATTTAACATTCAGCTTTATCGTTGTTAGTTTACTCCTGATTTAAACTTATATTCTTTCTTCATTACATGTGTAAAATTCACAACTCAGTCAATGTTGCTCCAACTGAAATAAAAAAAAAACACATAGAAAACAAAGAACACAAGGAAATCACTCATTGCTGCTTGGCAGAGATCTTTAAGTGTATATACAACTGAATGAGAGCCGTGCGGTGGGAACAAAACTGCCCCGAAACGAAATGTTCAAGAATTAGTTTCTCCACGGACATTTGTCTTATCGAAACAATTGAAGTATATTTGTAAAGCTTGAATTAGGCCATTTCACGTTGTTGTTTTAAGGAGGACGGCAAAGAAATGTACCAAAATCTAAAGTACACGTGCGGAGCGATTGTTTTTGTTCATAATGTTCCAGTTTGCAGCGTTGTTAATAATTGGCGCCAGGATAAAAATGTTTGAAAAATCATAACTCAGTCAATATTGCTTCTGCTAAGACAATTCTGGCCTTTACAAAAATTTTAATACTTTAACACCTGGTTGTGGCCCGAAATATTTAAACGTGTTTAAAAACTTGTGCGTGTTTGTACAGTCCAAGTGCATGTAAGCAGAGCGGCGCAAATGCATTATTTGCATGTACACGGCTCCAAAACAAATGTTCAAAAACTAAGTTCTTTGCGAATATTGGTGGTATCAAAACGTTTAAAGTATCTGTGTAAAGCTTGAAACACGTAACAAAAAGAGAAATTATCTATTTTTGCCAGGAAGAAGGCATTTTCGTTTACAAATGATTTGTAAACGGCCGTCGAATTACACGTCATGATAATATTTTTTGCGAGGGCAAGTCAGCGGCCCGGGGAAAAATGTTTGGAAATTAAATACTGGGTCAATTCTGCTCCTATAGTAATAATTAAAACCTCTAAATAAACGTTTAAAATAGTAGAATACAGAAAAATACTATTTGGCGTTTGGTAGAATTATTTCAGAGCTTTGAAACTTGTGAGTGTTTACAAACACATGAGAGCCGTGCGGTGCGAATGAAAAAACACGGCCACGAAACAAAAATGTTCAAAAATTAATGTCTACATGAATATCGGTGGTATCGAGAATTAAACAATTAGAGTGTCTGTGTAAAGCTTGAAACACGTAACATAACGAAAATTTCTCGATTGTTCCCTGGAAGAAAGCATTTTCGTTTACAAATGATTTGTAAACGGCCGTCGAATTACGTAAGCTTAAACACAATAATTTTTGCGAGAGCAAGTAAGCGGCCCGGCGAAAAATGTTTGGAAATTAAATACTAGGTTTATTCTGCTCCTATAGTAATAATTCTAGTCTCCAAATAAACGTTAAGAAAAGGAGAATACCGAAAAATACTCTTTGGTGTTTGGTAGAATTATTTCACATAAAACACATGAGAGTCGTGCGGTGCGAATGAAAAAAACACGGCCACAAAACAAAATTTTCAAAAATTTACTCCTCCTCGAATATTGGTGGTATCAAAGCGATGAAAGTCTCTACAGTAAAGCTATTTTAGAGTTTGAAAGTTACCATAACTGATCAAGAGCGGGTGATGAGGCAAATGTGAGACTTCGTTAATTAACTTACTTTTACGGCCAGCCTGCTCAAGAACTTGCTATCCGTCGCTCTCTTCCACGTTGAACTCTCAGCTTTTTTATGTTCTTTCTCTCTCCCTCTCTTTCTCCACTTTCCACGTTCGAAATATCCAACGAATATATATGAATATTGACTTTGTATTTTGTGTTGTTTAGCATTTCTGTTGTTTTTCTCAACGCATTTCGCTGCATGTGCAACTTCCCGCGTAACAAACACGGGCACATTAGCATTGTGGGATTGCACACGGAGAGACGGTCGAACGGACAAAAGTGACGTAATAACCAAACCAAAATTTTCTCATCCACGGGTTACCAATATTTCTAAACTATGAGGCTACGCGCGCGCAGGGCTCCGCTAAAAATGGCAACACCCCTTTATTATGGAACAAAAATACACTAGTTTCGAATTCGAAATTGAGGACATATGTTTGTTTACGTAAGATTAATTACATAGTTACCGCCTGTCATCAATGAAAGTACAAAGAAAACCAGTCGAAATGCCAAAGGGCCAACGATTTAAAAGAATTGTGAGTCAATTTTGAAGCGATATTATCGGCAAGTGCGGAGCTCGTGTTTCGAAAATTTCATGAAAACTGTTAGGAATGTGATGAATAGGTCAACAAGAATATTATTTAAGTAAAAATTCAAAATCAAACCTGTATAAATTTTTCGTGATGTTAAATCGCAGAAGCGAGCGCTCAAACATTGAGAGCGCCAGTAGCTTAAATGATGATTTGAGTCATCCACTAGCTCCTCGCTTTGGTAAAAGTCTATCTGGGCAGACACTTACATGAACAGTACCATTAAACAAAACCCAAAATGTGTCGCTTCTCCATGCAAAACTGCGAAGCAGTGAACCACGGAGTGCAAAGCGTGCATCGCCTTGTACCCAGATCTAACGCGGCCATTCACAAAAGATACGCGCAAACAGACAACAACAACAGCAACAACAAAAAAGGAGAGAGAGAGAGAGAGAGAGAGAGAGAGAGAGAGAGAGAGAGAGAGAGAGAGAGAGAGAGAGAGAGAGAGAGAGAGAGACGAAACCTTGACTCGTTGATATACTAGCACGAGTATAAGTACAATTATGGCGTAATTTAAGATGGCGTTGAAATAGCGCCCGAACGACGCGAACGACAAAATGTATATCCACTTAATAACAGAAGGAACCAAAGATTGCGCCAGATTATGTTCAATTCGGCCGAACGTCGAACGCAATTATTCTGATAGTACTTTTCTAACACTGCATACAGTATTAGCCTATTTAGCCTACTGTGATGCGATGTATTTAAAGTGCCTATCACCCTTACACAGTTTTAATGAATTTCGAAATTAATACATGTCTGAGACGCTTTACGAAGAAATAAACCGTGTTTCATGTTTCGTTTTGTTTTTATCGGACGACAAAATCCCCCCAAATATCCCGTTTACCGCCATATTGAATACAAAAAACTAACAAGTTTGTGACGTCGACCCGGTATCTCGGCCACAGAGCATTTGCTCATTTGTCACTACATTCTCTGTACTAAACTTGGACTGTGCCAGGAAGGTATGTGGTAGGTGAATATGCTGCCTTCTCAGATATGTAGAAGCGTATAGTTCTGCACGCTATACTGTTCGATAATGATGAAGCATGGAACTGCAGAAAGAAGCGGATCGATTACATGAAACGAAAGCGGGCTAAATGGGAGTTGACCCGTAAACTCGTCAATATGCTCCAAGCACTTCACGAATGACGACTTCATGCGTCCATTCTGATTTATTGATGAAGTGAGTAACAAGTCCCGGCCTTAAGAGTCCACGTGGGCCCAAAGAGGATAAGTAAGTAAGTAAGTAAGAGTAACAAGTCAGTCATCCCAAGATTGAAACGAGATATCGGTATAAATGTGACGCCAACTGTCCATGCTAAAGCGGTGACCACAAGTCCAGGTGTACTGATTTCAACTAGTGCCAAACATCGCTGCGAACGAGCGGTAAGAAACGTTTCTATCTTTTATTTAAGCTTATAGGTACAGCCAAAACAAAACTACTGAAATAGTAAACTTATTTTAATTTATAATTGGTCTAGACTCTCAAGAATGCGAAGAGGCGAATGGAGTCTTTTACTTCTGAGACTGCTGTCTGTTGGCAAGCGGATGAAGGGCCACAGTGACATGATTAAGCTAGTTCTTTTTCTTTCTTAATTCTACGTGTGTAAATTTTGGAGTAGGCTTTCCATAAAGAACGCATCATTCTTTTTAAAAAAGCTTCAGTCTTGAATCTGTCTGTGAAGAACGAAGCTAAAAGTCAATCGAACATGTCGGTCGATTCGGACATGTTCGAAATGCTGCTTCAAAAGGTCGGCTTTTCTTACCTGGAAATCGAAATATTTTGAAAAATAACACACGCAACGGTTTTCCAATCGTTGTGCGGTTTTACTTCTCTTACTACCAGACCAATTTCAGTTAATAAACAGTTTAAAAATGATAAAAATATCAACTGAACAAGCTTATATTTACGCCACGAAAAATGCAATCCTAAGAGTTCTTTCCTCAGCGGTCCGCATGTTGTCGCGAAGTAAAATTTTTGCAGTGATATGGTGGTTTCGTTGACAAAAGGTAAGCCTCTAGTTCAAAAAAAAAATGTTGCTTATTTACGCTTCCATTAGCTACAGTAAAATATTCTTTAAAACCGAAATATTTCAAATATTTAGAAAATAGCAAGCTCCTGCTGTCCCGCAACACAGACCTCAGAGCGGGAGCGAAGCGAGGCGATAAAAAAACGAAGCCGTAACTAAACAGACTTGTATGTAAGGCTCCCAATTTAACGCGGCATAGCTTTCGAAGAAATCAACAATACTAAAGAAAGGATCAAAAGACAAATAGCAATAATCAGAGACACAACATTTTGCCACAAAAACAAACGGGCGGGCGCGGCAATACAAAAACTGTAAGATAAAGATGTAATTACACAGTTCAAATCCTAACAAAGATAACAACAATGGCGGTCGCTTTCGGAGGTTAAAGATTAACACACGGTTTAAATCCCAACTACAAGCTGTACTCACAAATGTCCTCTGAGATCAAAATACAAAACATGCTACAGTTAAGCACATGGTTTTGGTCAATGAATATCATACAAATCCTTCAAATCGTCATGCCAACCCACTGTAAACATACAAGAAGCTAAATTGATCAAAATACTGAGATAGAAGAGCTAAACATGCGAGTAGGAGTTGTGTAGGCCTTCCATTCCTATTTTACGTGCTTGATCGTCGCGTCAATCACGTAGCCGGGGTTGTAGTTAAATTCTGAATCATCTGAGTTGTAGCTTTGCTCGGATTCGGAGTCAGTGTACAGTTTTTGGGCTAAAAAAATGGCCCGAAGCCCAAACAGCTCGCGTAGAATTCACTCCGACTCACTGCGTTGTGTGCTTGTTATCGAGATACCGGGTCGACATCACAACTCACTAGTGCTAGCAGTCTCTAATGCGGCGGTTTTAACTTCGGAAATTGTCATTTCGATCGGATTTTAAAACTCGAGAATAACTTCAAATCTCTTTATTTAGCTTGTTTTCGCTTACTTTCTACATCTACTTTTGAGTAAAGTTTAGTGCCATCATAAAAGAAAAGCGAAAATTAATCCTGATCAGTTACAGAGAAGTAAAAGTCACTGAATCAATACCGATACTCGACTGGAAATTGTCTCCGTGATTAGAGTCAAAGACCTCTACGTAAGCAATATTTGCAAAATACAAATTTAATAGTTCTACTGAGCGACTCGACAAATAATAAGACGCCTTACCTCATTGCCTTGTTTATTTTTATTGAGCATGAAGTAAATATACAGAAGATACTCAAGCAGGGGAGCCACCACAGCAAGAGCCAATTACAGTGGTCCCCTTACATTTATTTTAGAGTAATATAAAAAAAATACATAAAACATGGGGAACACATACAATAATTACACAAAAAAAGACTAGAAACAACACGACGGCTGCCGTATCAAACTACGAGCGGCGTTGCATTTAGGGCAGATAGTCCTCCACGATCAAATATCGTCTTGATCAAAATTAGAGAGAGCATTGTAATACCTTATTCGTACTAATTCTCGCGAGGCTTTAATTTCGCGATTTTCACGATTTGTGAAAAATCGCGAAATTAAAGACTCGCTAAAGTTAGGATACACGAAAATTAAACACTCGAAATTTAATACACTTCTATAATTGCTTTAATCAATGATTAACTGCGTTTCTAGCTACATGGTAATTGTCATCAGTCTATTTATCTTCTACTTAAGCACTTTCTTCATCCGAACCACTCATTTCTTCTTCTTGTACATGTAGCTCTTTCGAAACATCTTTCGTGCAGCCATCGAACTTTGTGGCATAGGTAATTATAATCATATTTTTACAATTGACTTGTACATTGACTTTTATTAAGTACCATATTGCAGTAGCATTTGATTGATTTGCAGTATTTGCTTGATTTGTCTGATTATCAACGCTATTTCTATTACGTAATTGCAAATCATGATTGTAAATCAATCGTTATTTAAGTGATCATTCAATAAAGAACGGTTTTCTAAGTCTGTCTTTTGTCGATTTTCGCGAAATTAAATGCCCTAAATTTATCATTTTTTGCAAAATCGCGAAAATTAATGCTCGCGAAATATTCGTGTTCCAAATTCGCGAAATTAAGTGCCCGCGAAAATTAGCACGAATAAGGTATTCCATCAGCATTCTTTTGAAAGATTGAAGTGGGAATCTCTTTCCACCTAAGTTGTCAGGTAGTACATTCCAAATGGGACTACAGCGAATAAAAAAAGAGCGCTCATACGTTACCGCTCTGCATTTCTTAATGTTGAAAGAAAGTTTTTGACAGGAAACTTGGTTGCCTTCAGTATGCGTTATGAAACAGCGTTATTCATAATTTGGTGTACTTGGGAGGTCGTTACTTTTTGAAAGCGCTGTGCCATTTTTCTTCCCGACACACGAAATTACGTATATCGCAGGATATCTGTTATGTGCGGAAAATATTGAGTTTACCAAGACCATGTTTGGGCAGTGTTACAATGTATTGAATAATAACATGATGAGATATCATGTGATTTTCCACTTTTACACAATTGTTCAACGGACGAAAATTGAACACGTTCCTGTTCGTTCCTACAGAACTTACCAGTTGGATTCTTGAATTCATATCTCAATTCATGCCTTGGGCACAAATGAAGAGGAGTAAAGCATATATTTGGCGAAAGAGCGCAGTAATTTGTTGACAATATGGAAAAAATTCAACCGTAGCTTTCCCTTAATTGCTGAGCGTGGCCATGTTTACTGCTCTAGAGATGAAAATAATTTTATTGCCAAGCCGAAAAATTAATGAGCTCCAGACTAAATTTCTCTCTACATGGTGCTCGAGCCTCAGGCCAAGTATGTAATTCTTTATGGTATTTCGCATTATAGTCTTTGCAAACAGTGTGTAACAGTTGTGGCTGTTAAACTTTGAACGGCATCAGCCATTAGTAAAGGTTTCAACAGGGCTTAGAAAATCTAATCTAAAATCGAGCCTCAGACTACGCATGTTATTCTTTATACCATTTTCGCATTTCAGCTTTATATAGTCTTTTCTAAGTAGTCCTGGCTGTTCAACAAAGCAGAACATTAGCCATTAGTATTAGGACTTAGCATGCAATGCCATTAACCATTTCTAGTGCCTGAACTAAGGTTAAAGATGGGCTGTCTGTCTAGGGAAATTCACCTGAGCAGACCATCAGCATTGTCTATAGCGGGGCTTGGCCTACAATGTTGTGTGTAATTAATGTGTTTTTAAATCGCACTGCGCCCGGTCTATTAAGATAAGTCGTATTTATTCATAAACCAATAAACCAAAGAGACAGGAATATTGTGAATTGTGTAGCATGCCTAAAATGTGAGAGCCTTAGGCGAATTTAAAAAAGATTCATTACACAACTGACGAAACAATAGGACAACAACGGGCCCGACTGCTATCTGTCTAGCGCGGCTCATCGTTCAAGTTCATTAATCAGACCGGCTAATTGCTGTGGTCTTATCTTTCCTTTCTTTTGATATCAGGCTTAAAATACAAAAATGGAAACTGAACAATTAATAATGCAGTTTATTACTAATTAACGTAACATGTTGTCACATTGTTTTTCCTGTTTGGCTAGCAAAGTGATAGACTAATAAATACTTTTCTCGGCTTTTCCAAGTTGTTTTCATTACGTACTTCAATATGGCATCTCTGTAAGCTAAAGCACAGATTAATGTGACAAAATTACGAATAATAGAATTATTTTGTTGAATCACAATCCTACAGCCTGGTTTTCGCAAGCGTCCTGGTACCTTTCCACTCCGTTCGAATTATATTTACTCCTCGAAACATTAAAGCATTTGTAACCTGCATTATTTCTTACTCAACTTGAAGGAGTGTACGACGAGCTCAGAACCAAAACCTTCCGAACAGAAACCAACTTATCACCGGTAAATCGAAACAAAGTCGTCAAGTGTGCAATTTGTTAAAACCGGTTCGAGATGATATTTTCTGTTTAACGAAAATTTAGTTAAAAAGCCACCCCTGGGTGGGTTGTGGACATTTTTTCGCAATAACCCGCTCGGAATATCATGAGATATCATGTGACTTTGCCTTTTACATATGTCCAAAAACGTTCCTCTACCTTCGTACAGTGCTTACAAGTCGGGTTTTCGAATTCATATGTCATTTTCCTGCCTTGGATACAAACGAAGAGGAGTGAAGCATACCTTTCAAAGTCACTGGAATATGAGTTTGGCGAAGGAGGGGAGTAGTTTGTTGATAAAATTAATGGAAACGGTCTAACCGTACCTTTTCCCTAATTGCTGAGCGTGAGCATGGTAACTGCCCTTGAGATGTAAATGAATTTATTGCCAGGTTGAAAATGAGCTCCAGACTAAATTTCTCCTAACATGCTGCTCTAAAATCGAGCCTCTGGCCAAGAATGTAATTCTTTATGTTTTTTCGCATTATTTCATATAGTCTTTGGAAACAGTTGTGGCTAATAAACTAAGAACGGCATCAGCCATTAGTAAAGGATACAGCAGGGCTGACTACGCAATGCTATTAACAATTTCTAGTGCCCGGAAACTACATTAAAAATGGACTCCCTGCCAAGCAAATTCACTTGAGCAGAACATCAGCATTGTCTATAGCAGGGCTTGGCATGCAATGTTATTAGTTGGGTTTAGTTCTGTTGAACTGCACGAAAGATAGAAGCCCTTCCAAGCAGCTTACACGATTCACCTCAGCAGAGCTGCACCTTCATATAAGGTTTTAGTTGTGAACCAAGCGATATTTTAATCGTCATGCCAAAATTGAAAGTCTAGTACTTACGTTCAATCTACCGTGTTCCAAAATTTTGGGAGTATCTTTAATTAATCTATTAAACGGTAAGAAAATCGTCGGAACCAAACACAAAACACAATTGAATCTCAACGCAAGCAGAGATTACATAATTATTCTTGTATTTATAACGCAATGGTCTTGAAAGGGGCCTTTTTAACTCCATAATTTCATTTAAACAATTAGTTCAAAACAATATCTTTTTGAGGGATTATCTCAACTGCCATATTGAACGCCAAGTCCGTAGGTTACAGCATGGCTTAGTACGCAATGCTATTCACAATTTCTAGTGCCTAAACTACATTAAGGATGGACTTTCTGCCAAGCAAATTCATCTGAGCAGAGCATCAGCATTGTCTATAGCAGGGCTTGGCATGCAATGTTATTAATTGTTTTAGTTGAACTGCACGAAAGATAGAATCCCTTCCAAGCAGCTTACACGATTCAACTCAGCAGACGCTGCACCTTCATTTAAGGTTTTAGTTGTGCACCAAATTTCTTAAGACTGCCTCCAGAGACTGAAATTTTGGTTCACATAATTCCATAGTTAGTAGCCGAGACTGGTTATGAAAGTCGGCAAAAATCAAAAGCAAAAACAACGTTGCTGCAATTTAGGTTGAAAGCTCCCTGACAGTGTACAACCTTTTGTTTTTTGGTCGCACATTCAGACTGAATAAATTAAAGGTATGTTTCTATTGATCAGTTTTTTCAACTTAATTGGAGTGCTATTGAGCGTTGTCACCTTTGTACACCTTCAAGGGCAAAAAAGGCCAACAAAAACCTAAAACAAAGGAAGAATGTGGCGCTTCATAACCATTGCCCTTTATTAACTATGATGATTCGAATCAGTGACGCTGTATAATGGCATCAACTAGAGCTGACCGCCGACTGATGTTCTTTATAGCCTTCGCTGTTTTAGTTGCCTGCCTGGTAGCGATTGCCGCTTTAGTTTTAGCTGCAATATTGATATCAATGGTGAGGTCTGGTAACGCCTCGAGAACAGCTTCTAAAGTTGTTATTAAGGTACAAGGTAAGAGACCCAAAAGGCTTATGAGTTAATCGTCATGCCAAAATTGAAAGTCTAGTACTTACGATCGATCTACTGTGTTCCAAAATTTTGGGAGTATCTTTAATTAATCTATTTTAAAAACGGTAAGAAAATCGTGGGAACCAAACACTAAACACTAAACAGAGATTACGTAATTATTCTTGTATTTATTACTGAATGATCTTGAAAGATGTATTTTTAACTCCAATACTTCACTTAAAGAATCAGTTCAAAACAATCTCCTTTAAAGGTTACTCTCAACTGCTATATTTACTGAACTCCAAGTCGGTAGCTGGAATGTATCTAATCTTCAAATAGAGCTATTCTTACTCTTACGGAAGTAAGCTTCCTTACTGGAATAAATAATTCCTTATAACTGCAAGAATATAGGAACTCCAATATACTGAACGCGCCAACTATACTCCACTTAATTACTTGTTTTAACTTTTCCTTGCTCGTCCGGCTTTTTCAGTCGCTTTTCTGTGAGCTAAACTGCGCTGCTTAATCATCTGGAGTTATAGGGCAAAAGTATTATCATAATTTTTTTAATGAAAAAGAATCTTATCGCCCGTGTTTCACAAGCGTCCTGATACCTTTAAGAAGCACTCCGCTGAAAATTTACCTCTCGAAACAGAGCCTCTGTAACCTGCATTATTTCCTACCCGACTTGAAGGAAAGTATGACAACCTCAGAGCCAAAAGCTGCGGCACAGGAACAAACTTATCACCCGTTAATCGAAAACAAAGTCGTTAAGCGTGTAATTTACGGAAAGTTCGACATGCTTTTTTTTTCTTAACGAAAATGTAATTTATTTTCATGTTATATTTTCAGTAAGAACAACGTACTGAAACACTATCGTGTATTTGATGTGTTTTTAAATCACGCTGCGATCTATTAAGATAAGTCGCATTTATTCATAAAAGAATAAACCAAAGAGACAGGTATATTTTAAATTGTCTGGCATGCCCAAAATGTGACAGCCTCAAGGCGAATTCAAAAAAGATTCATTATAATTCTGGATAGATTACTTCTAATACTTGCTTTATCCTAAAACAAAACTAAAAACCTAATAACCTGAGATACTTTGATTTTGCACATAAGCCTTTGTGCTTCTCTTAAAAGAATTATAACCTTGTAATGATTTCAATTCATTTGGTAAATTATTCCAAATATGAGCCCCCTATATTTTAGTGAAAATTTCCCATAATTTGTCCTTTTCTAATCAATATATACATTTGACGCTGAACGAGATATTTTAAAAAAGTCATTAACCGCACCAATTTTTTTCTGTATGGTAATTATCGGTTTCAGTCTAGTTTGGTAAGTGATTGTCCATATTATGCCACAATACGTGAGAAATGGATACACGATAGTTTTTGACGTTCTTCGACCATCAGCTTTCTCAATTCATCGTGGGAAGGGCGTTTTTAGTGGTGCTCGGTATTGTTCGTAAAGTAGGCTAAATCTGATTGATGCCACATAGCCCTGGAAATAGCCACACACACTTAAACATACATATCAACACCAAACTTCATGCGGACTCAACAAAAGATCTTTTCACCTCTATTATTGAGTGCTAATTTAAGACCAGTTATAGCATTCGTAGGATTACCCCGTCAACACCCCAGTTCAAATAAACTAAAATAATATACTGATATAGTGGAGCCCCGCTCTACAAAAACCTGCTCAACACAGAAGTCCGGCACGGATATTACGGACAGTTTCGTTTGTCACAACGAAAGCTCATATATATTTTTAATAAAAATGGGCTGAAATAAAGTATTGTTGTTGTTGTTGTTGTTGTCGTTTTCACAGATATCAATGAATGCTACAGTAATCCTTGCTTCAACAATGGAACGTGTGTCGACAAGCTAAACAGCTTTAACTGCAGCTGCCCGGACGGATTTATTGGCAACCGATGTGAAACAGGTTAGAGGGAATTCCACGCTATTCGCAATGAATTTTATAGTGATGGAATTAAAATTTATATGTGTTTATGATTTGCTGTGGTTACGATTGTCACAGACATCAATAATTGCAAAAGTAACCCCTGCTTCAACAATGGAACGTGTGTTGATAAGCCAAACAGCTTTAACTGCAGCTGCCCACAAGGATTTATTGGCAACCGATGTGAAACAGATCAGAGGCAATTTCATGCAATTTGCAATGAATTTATTGTAATGGAATTAAAATTTCCTTGGGTTTTTGAATTGTTGTGGTTATGATTATTACAGACATCAATGAATGCGACAGTAACCCCTGCTTCAACAATGGAACGTGCGTTGATAAGCCAAACAGCTTTAACTGCAGCTGCCCACAAGGATTTATTGGTAACCGATGTAAAACAGGTTAGAGGCAATTGCGTACAATTTACAATAAATTTGTAGTAAAGGAATGAAAGTTAACTTGTGTTTTTAAATTGTTATGGCTACGTTTTTTACAGATATCAACGAATGCGACAGTGACCCTTGCTTCAACAATGGAACGTGTGTTGATAAGCCAAACAGCTTTAACTGCAGCTGCCCACAAGGATTTATTGGCAACCGATGTGAAACAGGTCAGAGGCAATTGCATGCAATTTGCAATGAATTTATTGTAATGGAATTAAAATTTCCTTGGGTTTTTGAGTTGTTGTCATTACGATTGTTACAGACATCAATGAATGCGACAGTAACCCTTGTCTCAACAATGGAACGTGCGTTGATAACCCAAACAGCTTCAACTGCAGCTGCCCACAAGGATTTACTGGTAACCGATGTGAAACAGGTTAGAGGCAATTGCGGGGAATTTACAATAAATTTGTAGTAAAGGAATTAACATTTATATGTTTTTTTATGATTTGTTGTGGTCACGATTGTTACAGACATCAATGAATGCGACAGTAACCCTTGTCTCAACAATGGAACGTGCGTTGATAAACCAAACAGCTTCAACTGCAGCTGCCCACAAGGATTTATTGGCAACCGATGTGAAACAGGTCAGAGACAATTGCATGCAATTTGCAATGAACTTATTGTAATGGAATTAAAATTTCCTTAGGTTTTTTAGTTGTTGTCATTACGATTGTTACAGACATCATGGAATGCGACAGTAACCCTTGTCTCAACAATGGAACGTGCGTTGATAAGCCAAACAGCTTCAACTGCAGCTGCCTACAAGGATTTATTGGCAACCAATGTGAAATAGGTTAGAGGCAATTGCGTGCAATTTGCAATAAATTTGAAGTAAAAGAATTAAAGTTAACTTGTGTTTTAAAATCCTTATGGTTACGTTTTTACAGATATCGACGAATGCGACAGTAACCCTTGCTTCAACAATGGAACGTGTGTTGATAAGCCAAACAGCTTCAACTGCAGCTGCCTACAAGGATTTATTGGCAACCAATGTGAAATAGGTTAGAGGCAATTGCGTGCAATTTGCAATAAATTTGAATTAAAAGAATTAAAGTTAACTTGTGTTTTAAAATCCTTATGGTTACGTTTTTGCAGATATCGACGAATGCGACAGTAACCCTTGCTTCAACAATGGAACGTGTGTTGATAAGCCAAACAGCTTTAACTGCAGCTGCCCACAAGGATTTATTGGCAACCGATGTGAAACAGGTCAGAGCCAATTTCATGCAATTTGCATTGAATGTATTGTACTGGAATTAAAACTTCCGTGGGTTTTTGAGTCGTAGTGGTTACGATTGTTACAGACATCAATGAGTGCGACAGTAACCCTTGTCTCAACAATGGAACGTGCGTTGATAAACCAAACAGCTTTAACTGCAGCTGCCAACCAGGATTTATTGGCAACCGATGTGAAACAGGTTAAAGGGAATTTCATGCAATTTGAAATTAATTTGAAGTAAAGGAATTAAAGTTAATTTGTGTTTTAAAATCATTATGGTTACGTTTTTTACAGATATCGACGAATGCGACAGTAACCCTTGCTCCAACAATGGAACGTGTGTTGACAAGCCAAACACCTTTAACTGCAGCTGCCCAGACGGATTTATTGGCAACCGATGTGAAACAGGTCAGAGGCAATTTCATGCAATTTGCAATGAATTAATCAGTTGTAATGGAATTAAAATTTCCTTGGGTTTTTGAGTCGTTGTTGTTACGATTGTTACAGACATTAATGAATTAATGGAATTAAAATTTCTTTGGGGTTTTGAGTCGTTGTGGTTACGATTGTTACAGACATTAATGAATGCGACAGTAACCCTTGTCTCAACAATGGAACGTGCGTTGATAAACCAAACAGCTTCAACTGCAGCTGCCCACAAGGATTTATTGGCAACCGATGTGAAACAGGTTAGAAGCAATTGCGTGCAATTTGTAATGAATTTGAAGTAAAGGAATTAAAGTTAACTTGTGTTTTAAAATCATTATGGCTACGTTTTTTCAGATATCGACGAATGCGACAGTAACCCTTGCTTCAACAATGGATTGTGTGTCGACAAGCTAAACAACTTTAACTGCAGCTGCCCAGACGGATTTATTGGCAACCGTTGTGAAACAGGTCATTGCAATTTGCAATGAATTTATTATAATGGAATTAAAATTTCCTTGGGTTATTGAGTTGTTGTGGTTACGATTGTTACAGACATCAATGAATGCGACAGTAACCCTTGTCTCAACAATGGAACGTGCGTTGATAAACCAAACAGCTTCAACTGCAGCTGCCCACAAGGATTTATTGGCAACCGATGTGAAACAGGCTAGAGGCAATTGCGTGCAATTTGCAATGAATTTGTAGTAAAGGAATTAAAGTTTACATGTGGTTTTTAATTTTTGTGGTTACACTTTTTAAAGATATCAACGAATGCGACAGTAACCCTTGCTTTAACAATGGAACGTGTGCTGATAAGCCAAACAGCTTTAACTGCAGCTGCCCTGACGGATTTATTGGCAACCGATGTGAAATAGGTTAGAGGCAATTGCTTCCACTTCGCAATAAATTGGTAGTAATGGAATTAAAGTTAACTTGTGTTTTTAAATTGTTATGGTTACGTTTTTTACAGATATCGACGAATGCAACAGTAACCCTTGCTTTAACAATGGAACGTGTGCTGATAAGCCAAACAGCTTTAACTGCAGCTGCCCTGACGGATTTATCGGCAACCGATGTGAAATAGGTTAGAGGCAATTGCTTCCACTTTGCAATAAATTTGTAGTAATGGAATTAAAGTTAACTTGTGTTTTTAAATTGTTATGGTTACGTTTTTTACAGATATCGACGAATGCAACAGTAACCCTTGCTTTAACAATGGAACGTGTGCTGATAAGCCAAACGGCTTTAACTGCAGCTGCCCAGACGGATTTACTGGCAATCGATGTGAGATAGGTTAGAGGCAATTGCTTCCATTTTGTAATAAATTTTAGTAATGGAATTAAAATTTCTTTGCGTTTTTGAGTTGTTGTGGTTACGATTGTTACAGACATTAATGAATGCGACAGTGACCCTTGCTTCAACAATGGAACGTGTGTTGATAAACCAAACAGCTTTAACTGCAGCTGCCCAGACGGATTTATTGGCAACCGATGTGAAATAGGTTAGAGGCAATTGCTTGCACTTTGCAATAAATTTGTAGTGAAGGAATTAAAGTTAACTTGTGTTTTTAAATTGTTATGGTTAATTTTTTTACAGATTTCGACGAATGCACCAGTAACCCTTGCTTTAACAATGGAACGTGTGCTGATAAGCCAAACGGCTTTAACTGCAGCTGCCCGGTCGGATTTATTGGCAACCGATGTGAAATAGGTTAGAGGCAATTGTTTGCACTTTGCAATAACTTTGTAGAAATGGAATTAAAATTTATATGTGTTTTTGCGTTGTTGTGGTTACGATTGTTACAGACATTAATGAATGCGACAGTAACCCTTGCTTCAACACTGGAACGTGTGCTAATAAACCAAAGAGCTTTAACTGCAGCTGCCCAGAAGGATTAATTGGATTTATTTTCTCCTCATGGAGAAATATCAGGCAATAAATGTCTTCTTTTGTACGATTTAAAACAGGTCGAAAAATCCAGATTTTCCCTGCGAAAGTTGACAAGTTACTGGTTTTGCGGTCGTCGACAGTCTGCCAATGGAACTGAGATTATTCCTTTTTAAATCGTTTCGTTTTCATGAAAGACTCAATGAAAAACGATCCACTAAGATTAAAAAATATTTAAGTACCGAAATTATCAAAGAATTTCGTCGAAAAGGACCCTCCTGAAATGAGATTATTTTACTCACGTTTAAGACGCGACGGCAAGCTCGGCCTTTTGACGTTGTAGACAATCCCGCTATGACAGGAAACTATCATGATTTAAGACGGCTATTCACAACGGAAGTTCTTTGACAATATTTTTTTACTTCCGCCAAACCCAGTCGTCGGATCTCAAGGTAGTATTTCTTGTATCCAAAGGACAGCAGGTAAAATCCCGTTTAGTTTCAACCTCTTTTTTCCTCCAAATAATAACTGCGATGGTTTTCATGTATTATAAATTACTCCTGTTGGTCTCTGCGGATAGTTAATTCAACTTGGCAAACCTGTTAGTTCTTAACCGTCTCACCGAATATACATTTACTCTAAGGCAACTAAAAACGTGCTTACATTTGTCCGTAATCTGCAAATGTTGCATACTTAAAGTAATTTGCCTGAAGAACAAGATGTCGTTGATGAGAAGTGAAAGTTTATGCAGAAGGACCGATCATTCCCAGGCAGCAAACGAAAATTGATTTGTGATAAATGAGAGGGCTGCAAACTATTATTAAACGCACCCCTTTGGGTTCAATGGGAACTGTGTAGTGCATACATCTCAAGCGTCTGGGTAACTTTTCATTACAAAGCGAAATCCCAAAGACTGATCGTTCATGGACATGTTTGTGAGATAAATGCTTTAAGAAAATCTCTAACTTGTCTTTATCTCAATAGATGTACCATGCATTTTACTAGCTGTCTGTTTTTTTATGCTTCTTGTTTATATATTTTTCTTTTTTTACTTGTTCTTTTTAATGTAGTTTTGCTGAGAGTTGAGATACATTGAAATGAATTTTATAACTTTAGAAATACAGGGTTGGGATTTCGATTATCCTGGAACATCATGCAAGAACATCCTGGACTCTGGTTTCTCCAAGGGAGATGGGGAGTACTGGATCAACCCTGGATGGAGTGGCGATCCATTGAAAGTTTACTGCGACATGACTACTGACGGAGGTAAGCAATTCCTATTTTCTTGCGTAGGCGTTTTAAAAGTCTGTTACTTCGACTACGCTTGTCGGCACATACGATGGAAGCTTTATACTAAAACAAAAAACATTTTTTTTAAGACAACCTCAACATACAGCACGGTGACATTTTTCCAAATGTTCTTGCACATGACCCCAACAACAATCTTGCTGCACGCCAAGACATAATGTGTGCATTCAATGAGAGTATTTGGTAACCCTTTTTGTTTTCGGGTGTCTTGTAACGTGAGGTTGGAACAGGTTAACTTTCCCATCCTTTTACAGAAAAATATCATGAATCACAAACCAAATTTAATTCGATTTAACGACTTTATTATGAAGACGGTGGACTCGGAGAAATTATATTTTAAAGTTGGGCAGATTTGCTAATCTGAAATAAAATCTATATTAGTTTTCTCATGAGAAATCAAAGTGACCGAACACGGTTTTCTAGTATACGGATATTAGTATTAGCACAGCACTTTATTTCATTATCGCGATCCTGGGGGATCTTCCCATTGTGCTGAGACGTCAATACGTATATAGTATAATGACGGTTTCTGATTGGCTCAAAAACTGTCATGTAAGCATGACAGCACGGCACTTAAATGGGTTTCGGCGCGCACAGATCAAAATTTTACTTCTGTGAATGAAAATGCGACGTTGGATGGTGTTGTTTATTTCTTTTCATTTGAGTTTACAAAGCTTCTGACACTGTTCAAGGACCACTTATAATGTATTTTTTGTGGTGAACATGTACCATGGTACAGCGGATACAACTTTTTTCTTGAAGGTAAGCGAAAAAGGGTGATTATAAATTCGATGAAGAGAAATTTACTTAAGGACGGTGCCTACTATTGTTACTGCGCATGCGTACTGCGCATCTCGAGATACTCGGGTTTCCTATGGGTTGTGCCTATTAATACAGGGATAATTTTGCGCGGTTTAAAACTATACGGAGAAAGCAGAACTTAGCAAGTGCTTTTGGTATCTCAAAGGAAAATTAGGGGTAACCATGCATTTTTCAGAGATAATTAAACTTCAATTTAGGAAAAAAATCCCATACATTGCTTTATGTTTTAGCGCTTTTTAGAGATATTATTGCTTAATTATCTCTGAAAAATGCGTGGTTACCCCCAATTTTCTTTTTGGATTCCAAGAGGCCTTGCTAAGATCTGTTATTCCTGCATATTCATAAGCCGCACAAAAATACTTCGGTATTAGTAGGCACCGTCCTTAAAAGACTTTCTCGAGTGTGAAAGCGGCCACGGTAAATAACAATGAGCTTAAATTCCAATAAATGATGGCATTTTCAAAGCAAAAGGATCTGTTTCTTTTCTGATGTCTCTTATCTCTGGAAAAAATTGCTCCAAGAGCGCTGCTGCGTTCTCTTTTATGGCTCAGGTTTGTCAATTTGATCTTCTTGTCGTAGCGCCGAACGGCAGACTCGGTAATTTTTACAGTATTCTTCGCCGCTTGGTTTCTTTCAAATTTCTAAATCTCCACGGCATCTAAGCTAGGATACCAATGCTCTGCTTTCGTTTTTGGGAACTAGTATGGTTGCTTTTTTATTCTTGCTTCTGGTTGTGAGGTTTATTCATCACTGTTTTCATGTTGTTGTTTCTGTCTCAGCGGCAACAAATTTTCGATAACATTTGCTGGTAAAATGTTCAAACCTACTAGCTCGTCTATTTCATCAATGGTAGGTGCTTTATGGACTGTAAATTTTTGCATTTTCTTTGTTTTGACGTAAAAATTAAAGCCAAAAATTTAAATAACCCGCCCCGAGAAAAAATTTCGCGCACGGATATTACCATGGCTGCAGTTTAACTGAAGTAAGAATTTATCTTTCAATCAGCGCACGATTTGGACTTTATCCGTTTACTCTCTCCAACAAAATGTCAGGTATCGCGATAAAAAACTAAATTCGATTTTGAGACGGCAATACGACTTTATATTGACGGTGTTGGGAGAAAATATATTCTGTATTGGGCTCCGTCGCTTCGCGACTCCGCCCAATACGGAATATATTTTCTCCCAACTAGCCGTCAATATAAAGTCGTATTGCCGTCTAAAAATCGAATTTAAATTATAGTGTCAATGTATTTGACGCAGCTCAGATCACCAAATGGGGATCGAATTGGAATTTAGAAATGTTGGTTTTTGAGGAAATGTAATAGGAATGTATTTTGATATTTGCTCTTGAGCTAGGTACCGTTGTCATGGCAACCTGGCAAGCTATTAAACGTCCACGAACAATATGTATATTTTTTCTTAGAAAATGCACTCGTGAAATTTTGTTCAGTTTTGGTCTCCAAGAAAAATACTGACATGGTGACGCAGCTTTCATTAAATTTTGAATGAGAGATCTGCTGTAAATATTGGTTTTGCACTTTAATGTTTTGTGAAGACACCCTCTGTCAGATTTGGGTTTCTGTTTGCAGATGATTTACGCTTTTAGAGAACCAATTTTTTGGGAAATTTACAGTCAATCCAAAAAAAGACGCATTAACGGAAAAAAGATTCAAAATACTTGGGAAACAATTGTTATTCTTGAAGTACTTTATGCTGTAATATAAAGAAACATTTATAACTTTATACCGTCAATAAACTAGGGAAATTTCTACGAAAACTCTGAAATCTCGTTGGCGATGTTCAAAACTGACATGTCAATTTCAAAACTACGTTCAAATTTCAAAAATACCGGTCACGCGTGACGTGATTGACTGTAATGGAATTCTGACGAGCGGTTTCTAAGGGCCACTTCATACGAGCCTGGTAACCGGGCTGGCCGAGAAGGCGGGATGAATTTTGTCTTCTGTTGATATGGGAAATTTAACCCCGGTTACCGAAATGAAAAATGTCCAAAAGGCCCCCAAAATACCCGTTAAACCGCGTTCCGACTTGTCATTGACCTTACAAGCCATGCGCAGTTGAAAGTGTTTCGTCCAGGACAGTCCCGGTTTGCGGGCTGGAGTGTTCATATGGGAAAAATTTCCAGCCCGGTTACCGCGACCAGCCCGCCTTCTCATATGAACACGTCGAATTTTTTTTGAAGAAAAGAGTGGCGAGGCGAGATCTCGGAAACCGAGCCAGCCCAGTCGACCAGGCTCATATGAAGGGGCCCTAAGAAAGCAATTCATTTCAGCTAAAACAACGAATCAATATATTTTTTGGTCAAATGCGCATTTTTGCCTTTTAATTGGGCTTTCATGACAAAGCGGCAAAATGAATGCGCATGCTCCACAGATTTGTGATTCGAGCGAAAATCGATTACGAATGCTCCACTTCAATCGCCAAATTCACACCTGTTACCACAATATTTTTTTTGTTGAATAAGATATGTGATGGAGGAAGTTTGAAGGAACCTTTCCCGAAAGCAGCTTCCTTATCTATTTTGATCTGGGCTTATCCCCACGAAACAAAAAGAAACAATGGGAATTTTAAAAATACCGCCATTTGGCCGCGTAAGATTGCTCACACGTGACGAGCATGCGCACTCATTTTGCCGCTGTGTCGATTTTCACAGCAAAGAGGAAAAACATGTAACTTAATTTTGTGAGCTTTGAATTGATAAAAGAAAAAAGCTAAATTATGAAAATGGGTGAGAGGAGCCACAGATGACTCAGACATCAGGTTCCATTTTAAATTTTAAAAACCTTCAGGTGTTGCCTTCAGAAAAAATTAAATCCTGTTAGCTGATTGTTTTACCTCTTAACAAAATGACAAAGTATGAAGAAGTATCAATTATTACGCTCCTATTTTTCCCGCCGCTTAATGGTCATACATAACAATTAATTTCCTCTGACTTCAGGCGGCTGGCTTCTTGTCTCCAGTTACGTGATGCAAAGCTCAACACCTCCCTCTCAGCTGCCACTTAACACTTCACTCCTAGGAATAAGCAGCAATCAGACGTTTATTACAACAAACGTCATGAAAGAGCTGAGAACATACCTGAACTTCACTCAAGTAAGATTTCACTGCAAGAAGAAAGCTGTGGGAAGAGCATTTCATATCGCCACGGCTCTTAACAGCACAGGTGAAGCTGCGGTCCAATACTTCAGCAATCAGACGGATGTTATGCCTGTCTCTTGTGGTTCGTATTTGAGAATGAATGACGACAACTCCTCCTTATCTAGAGCTTGCGATGGGTGGGGATGGGAAAACAAGACTTTTCTCGTTGGTAAATGGGGGATTGGACTTACGCATTATATCCACCAACTTGGACTTCCTGAAAACCGGTTGTTCGATCACAGTGCTTTCGTACATGATAAATATCATTGGTTACTTCACTTAACAAACAGGTGGGAATGTGATGATCTCAAAGGTGAAGTAACTTCTGGGGACTTCTGGAGAGTGTTTGTTCGCTAAGGGCTTTAGATTAGCGCCATACGTACTTCTTTTCATTTGAAAGGGTTTACATGTGACAGTGGCAGTAAAGTAGTAAGCTAAGTAATTTCAAAGCTTCCAGGGAAGCTTGTCTTGTAGCGGAGAGTTACGTTTTGAACAGCTGCATCTCTTGAGTAATTTCAATTCTAGACAGATTCAAGTGACAGTGTTTTCTTCAATTGTAATTAAACTCCATTGTGATCTTATTAATTAGTTATGGTGATCACAAGGGTTTATAGTTTTGGAGCCAGCAACAACAGCAAAATGATCCTTACTAAAACGACTTTATTTTACAATAAGCACACAAATGACAGTTTAGAATGAGATGAAAATTTCGGGCAGGCAGTATACAAACACTTGTCAGTTTCGCCTTTGTTTCTTTTTTATTTTGTTGATATGTTTATTTATATCAAGTTTTTTTTGTAGTCTTAGGCTATGTTTCGGCATTCTCACATGCCATCGTCAATTGAGTGTTACGGGTTACAAAGTTGGTTAAATGTTAGGGCTAATTTAGGCAATGGCCAGGAATGTAATAACAAACGAAATAGATGCGACACTTACAAAATATGGTGTAAACGATGCAGAAATGAATTTGTATGAGAGACTTGAATTGGCATGTTGTATTTTGTGGTTTAACTTGGGCTTTTCCACAAGGATGTATGGGGCTTCTATGATTTTAAGCGTGAATTTAGTGAGAGCATGGTATAAATAGATTAAAATCTTACAAAAATGCCGAACGGCATGCCTCAGAGTTCTGAAGATGCTTGTAAACGCCAGAGGCCCTGTCCTTGAAAAGAAGTTCACAGATGCGTGTTGGGGGATGTCTGTTGGACTCGCCAACATAACAAGCATTACGGCTTGTGCATGAAAAGTTATAAACCACATGCGACCCGAGCCTTTTTGGGACAGGGTCGTTCACGCCAAATAAATTGTTACAATAGTACTTACAGAGTTTTGTAATCTTATATTGAGTGGCATTGGTATGAACAGGATTTTGTCAGTTCCCAAGCTTTTTCCTCGCGTCTCTCTACTATACAGTGAACAAAATGACGAACGAGAAAGCGGTTGCTCCTTGGGTAGTAAAGTGTCTGGACAATGTCTTTTTCAGTGCCAGGGCACAAAGCCCTGAACAGGCCTAAGCCACGATTTCTAGTTGTAATCATACGAGGCCGAGTAGAAAAATGAACTAATTTTCACTTGTATTTTCAAAGTTTTTTTTTAAAGTTTTTCAAATCTTTTAATTTGTACTTTCTCTTATCTCAGATTCATAAGCAGAAGCTAAAATGCAACAAATTAAACATGAAACTCACTTTTAGAATTGCAAACAGAGATAAATGTAAGCCTGTCTTTGAAGAATTTTAGCTAAGACACCGAAGGAAGGACTTGAATACATCGGACTCACTTTTTAGTGTGAATATCCATTTTTATCTTCGCCATCTTAGCCGCAAAGATAGATTAACAGTTTCTGTGAACTAGAATAACCGTTTTAAAGAAAACTTGGGTCCCTTTACTAGATCTAAGGTTTCCGTAAGCAATAAATACCCGATAGCCTTTCGACAGAAACTTTACTGATTGTTTTACTGGAGATCTGGGAGGTGTTTTGTAGTTGGTCAACAAATAAAACGTTCGACCGACCTTGTTAACTGTAATAAATGTTTTTATTCCTGTCAATGCTAAGTTTTATTATTCATTATCAAACGCAATAGTTATTTCATTATTTCCACCTCAGAAAATAAATATATTACCGTCATGGGGACTGAGGGAAATGGCGGAATGACCCAATATCTACCATTTGGGATGGCATCATTAGCAGCCGACAACAGTATACGCAGTATACGCAGAACCACAATAATTATGAGTCAGTCTCCGTTAAAACGTTCCGGCCGTTCGGACTTGAAAAATGGATTTCGCTTATTTCTTGTATGTTGAGAGACATTCATGTACTTATCCCAAAACTACAATCCACTTGATCGGATCCTTTAAGTATTCCGAGTTTCAAGGGATTTTTGCTTGACCCCTGAAAAGTACTGAAAATTATTATTATCGGGGTTTAAATTTAGCACAACTTTGAAGAGTAATTTAACAAGAACTTACAAACTCTATAAGAAAAAAAACACCATAGTCAGTTATATATAACACCTATTAAATTTATCAAAGCGACGTTTTCGAACATTGAGCTTAAATCAAGCCCCTTTGTGCTCTAATAGAGCAAATGTTGAAATAAATACTTTTTATAGATAAATATTGTTTCAGGGTCAAGCAAAAATCCCTTCAAACTCGGAATACTTTAAAAGGATCCGATCAGGTGGATTGTAGTTTTGGGATAAGTACATGGTAGTCTCTTAACCCACATGAAATGAGCCAAACTCTATATTGCAAGTGCGAACGGCCGGAACGTTTTAACGGAGACCGCCTCTTAATTGTTGTGTTTCTGCGCACTGTTGTCTCTGCTGATATCATCACAGATTGTAGATTTTGAGTCATTTCTCCATTTCGAATTCCCCCAGTCTTCATGACAGTAATATCTTTCTTTTCTGAGATGGAAATAGCAAAATGACTAATCCGAGTGCCTAATGAGACTGAAACTAATGAGATTGTCTTTTAAATTGCCTAAATAACGGAGCTCGGCTAGGATTGATATAAAAATAAATATCAAAAAGTACTAAAGATGGTTTTGAAAAACCCTAGGGCCACAGTGCAGTCATCTGTTGGTTCCTTGCTCAGCACATGGCCGATCCAGTTCCATCTCCTTCTTCTCACTTCATCGCTGATCTTCTCTGCTTCTGCCATTTCGAGAACCGTCTTGTTTGAGATGTGTTGCTGCCATTCTGAAGATCTTTCTGAGGCATTTTGTTTGAAAAATTTCAAGCTTGTCTTCCTCTCCTCTGGTCAGATTCCATGTCTCGCATCCGTACAGTAAGAGTGATTAGACTAGGCTCTTAAAGAGGGAGGCTTTGGTCTTTCTGCTGAGGTCTGTTACTCGCCAGATGTTGTTGAGTCTTCTGAACGATGCACTGGCTAGTGCTGTTCTCCTCTTGATGTCTGCTGTGCTTCCGCCGTCTTTGGTAACGTTGGCGGTGAGGTATGTTAAGGTGTCCAAATTCTCCACTTCGCTGTTTCCTGCTGTCAAGTTTTCTTCCCTCTTGCTGTTGGTTCTCACGGTCTTGCACTTGTTTCCATTCAACTTCAGGCCAACTCTTGCTGCGCTGTCTTCAAGTCTGTTTGTTTTCGATTGTGGGTGGTTCAGGGTTAATAACAGGAGGGCTATGTCATCTGCGAAATCGAGGTCCTCAAGAACTGTTGTGAAGTTCCATCGAATCCCGGTTCTCTCCCCTTCCACCGTCTGCCGCATCACCCAGTCGATCACGAGGAGCAACAGGAATCCCGACATGCAGCAACCCTGCTTCACACCCGTCACCACTGGGAAGAAGTCTGTCATCTCAATGTCGTCAATGACAGCGCACTGGAAATCCTCGTAAAGGGTCTTCACCATCTGGATGAGTTTCTGAGGGATTCCATACTTTTTTATGATGATCCAAAGGCTGTCTCTATGCACGGAGTCGAACGCTTTTGCAAAATCCACGAAGTGGATGTACAGTGTAGCATTCCATTCTCTGGCCTGCTGCAGAATGTTTCTGAGGACGAAGATCTGTTCTACAGTTCCTCCGCCTCACCGGAATCCTGCTTGCTTTTTCCTAAGAGCGTGGTCAGTCCCTGCCTGGATTCTGTTGACTAGGAACTTGCTGAGCACCTTGCTTGCTAGAAGTAGCAGGGTCACTCCCCTCCAGTTGCCACAGTCCCGCAGGTTTCCTTTTTGGGGGATCTTGCATATGAGTCCTTTGGTCCACTGCTTGGGTACTTTTTCTTCTGTTCATATCAGGTCGAAGATGTGCTTGAGCTCCTTACTGGTACGGTCTGCTCTGGGTCTGCTTTTAGCATCTCTGCTGTGATCTGGTCTGTTCCTGGTGCTTTCCCGTTCTTGAGGGCTTTCATTGCTGCTCTGATTTCCTCTAAGGTCGGCGCCTCGACTGAAATGTCCAGCTCTTCTACTTCTATGTTTTCATCTTCTGGTGGTGATTCTGGCGTGGTTCTGTTCCGTACTTCTTCAAAGTGTTCTTTTCACCTGGCTAGTCTTGCTTCTTTGTTTTTCAGCAGCTCTCCGTCCTTGTTCTTTGCCGCCGCTGCTTGCCAGTTGTTCAGGCCTGTCAGCTACTTTATGATGTGGTACAGCTCCGTGGATCTTCCATTTTCTGCTGCGTTCTGCGCTCTCTCTGCTCTCTGCGCCATCCATCTCCTCTAGTCTTCTCTTACACTTTTCTTGACTTCTCTGTCCTTCGTCCTGTACTCGTTTCTTATTCTGTCCTTGATTCTCTGTAATTGTGTGCTGTCAATCTTGGTCTTGGTGTCTCTCCTCTCGTCGATCAGCTTCCAGGTGTCTTCACTCATCTAAGGTTTGCTCTTCCCCTTCCTGAAACCAAGCACTTCTTCTGCTGACTCGACATACGCTTTTCTCTGTTGTTCCCACACTTTATCAGCGTCTATGGTTTCTTCTCTATTCTGCCCCAGCTTCTTCTTCATGGTTTCATTGTAGGTGTTCTTGGCATTCTTATCTTTCAGTTGTCCCACATCCAGTCTCGGCTTGACTCTGTTTTTCTTTTAGTGTGTGTTGAGGCGCAGGTTCATGCGTGTCCTCACCAAGTAGTGATCACTGTTCACATCGGCTCCTCTCTGAACCTTGGTGTCTAAAACTGGAGATCTTCATTGGCCATTGATCAGAAGATGGTCAATTTGGTTGTTCACTCTACCATCTACTGACACCCAGGTTGCTTTGTGGATGTCTTTGTGGGGGAATAGGGTTCCTGTGATGGTGAGTCCGTTCATCTGGCTGAACTCGCACAGTCTCTGTCCGTTCTCATTCTGCACCCCCAGTCCATGCCTGCATGCCTATTGTTCTTTCAAAACCGGTGTTGTCTTTCCCTACTTTTGCATTTAGGTCTCCCATGATGATGCAGAAGTCGTTCTTGTTGCATCCATCCATCCAGCGTTTCTTGCAGCTCTTCGTAGAATAGTTCTTTCTCTTCTTCGTCTCTCGTAGTGGGGCATACACCTGTATGACTGTCACTCTTCTGAAGCTGGTGTAGAATCTCGCTATCATGATTCTCTTGCTGACTAGTGTCCATTCCATGAGTGACCTCTCTGCCTGCTGGTTGAACATGATGGCAACTCCACCCTTATGCAGTGTCTCGTCTCCACTGTACATGACAGTCTGACCCGTGGCCAGCCTCATCCTGCCTGCTCCCGTCCACCGGCACTCACTGATGCTGAGAATGTCCAGTTGGTACCTTTCCATCTATCTCGCGATCTGTGCTGTGGCCCCACCTATGCACATTGTTCTCACATTCCAGTGACCGATGGTCAAGGTTTGTTTGGGTGTCGCTAAGGATCTAGTCGAACGCTGGGCTTCCCAAAAGCTTGGACCAAACATTGTCATACTGCCACTGTGGGCGGATCCCGCTTCACCCGGTTCTCGTTGCAAATTGATGTCCGTTGCTTCTGTAACTTGTTAATTTTCCCGGGAGGAGGTAGCTGGCCTCCTGCCCAACCCCCAGACTTGGAGGGCCAGGGTTTTTCTGTCGGGGTAGCCTGCCCTTAGACTGCGTTGGTCCACGATGATTCCCCCATCCGCCACCCAGGGGATGCGCCTCCTAGCCGTGCAGCCCCAGCCGAAGGGAATATTCGAATGAAAGGGACAAAAATATTTAAACGTTCAATGGTTTATCTTTCTATTTATGTTTTACTGTAATGCTGATCTAGCTCTGATCAAATGTTGTTTTCTCCTGGTATAAATTTGGTGTAAGCAGGTGTTCTGTTTTGAACTACTTCTCAGGAAATTTATCCTTCTGTCAAGAGTGTTTGAAATTGGTTTTTCCTCAATGACAATACATTGTTTACAAAAGGTCAAGCCGTTATTCATCGTATCTGAACTTAAGTTATCTTCCGCTAGAATTGGCCTGGAAATGGCCACCCTACTTGTTTTTATCGTCTCTAGTAAAGATATTCATTGTTTCTTACCGAATTTATACCAGCCTATATTTTGTCATTAAAGTTAGTTTTCACTGTACTTATTTGAATAATAATAATAATAATAATAATAATAATAATAATCTTTAAATCTTTTTGTTTGAAAGTGACTATCAATGTCGATACTTTTTGTTCTGTAACCAGGTAACGCATTTTTAATAAGGTAACTTTAAGTTGTAGACACGTACACTGTAATTTATGAAAATAGGCGTGAACTTGTAGTACCGCCTTTCTTCTTAGAAAGTTGTTGTTTTGCAACAACAACGCTGGACACTGCTTGAAACTAACACCTAGTATATTACAAACTCATGATTGTCAATGTGTAATTTTTTATCGCCATCGATACAAATGTTCATTGTAATTTTTATATATCTCCCGTTGTTTTATTTTGGTTGAACATTTCGGAGAACATCACAAAAACCTTGAGAGAACGGTTCATTTTCCTCATCAAATAAAGGGAAGGTATCTATTACCAATTCCGATACTAACCAATCCTAAAAAGGCTTACGTTAGCCTACATTAGTAGTTGATGGGTGTTTGACGGTAGGTTGTCAATCATACTTTGCCCAACATAAAAGCAACACGAGAAGTTCTTCTGTAGAGAATGTTGTAGCTGAGCTGTAGAGTGAATTTCTAAAATACAACGTAGCCATTAAGGACGGTGCCTACTATTGTTACTGCGCATACGTTCTGCGCATCTCGAGATACTCGGGTTTCCTACGGGTGGTGCCTGCTAATACAGGAATATTTTTGCGCGGTTTAAAACTATTCAGAGAAAGCAGAACTTAAGAAACACTTTTGGTATCTCGAAAGAAAATTGGGGGTAACCATGAATTTTTCAGAGATAATTAAGCTTCAATTTAGGAACAAAATCCCATACATTGCTTCATATTTTGGCGCTTTTTAGAGATATTATTGCTTAATTATCTCTGAAAAATGCGTGGCTACCCCCAATTTTCGTTTTGGATTCCAATAGGCCTTCCTAAGATCTGCTTTTCCCTCATAGTCATAAACCGCACAAAAATACTTCGATATTAGTAGGCACCGTCCTTAAGTAGCGCGGGCATGCATAAAAAAAGTTACAATTCCGATATAGCGAAAATTGACGTTTTCCACGCTTTTTGATTTTTTTTTTTAATATCAATCCTATCCGATAACATTACAAGTGTCACGCATCTCCAAGGAACTTCCCTTTCACCATTCATTATCGAGTAACGGAGATGCAGAGTTACTGCTCTGTTACAATGTATATATTCTTCAAAGACACCAACGGAAAGATGCGCAGCGACTCGTGATCTGACAATCTGCAAAAGTTATCACGCTTTCTCTCCTTCAGCAGTTATAATTATATTTGCCGTATGGATAAACAAAATTTTCAAACAAAAACAGAACAATCACTACAGCTAGCAACCATGACACCCAATATAGAATTCTCCAGACCGGTCCCGATGACGTTTTTTGTTGTTGACGCATCTGGATCTTTATTTTTTTTTTGCTCTTGCCATTCTGACTGGCTGCCTAACCAGTTTTTGTGCCCCGCATTTCGAGGCAATCCGCATGGCATGGGCTGGTTGGGCATTAGGCAAAGGTTACATTTATCTTGTCAGATTCTAAGCTGCAGTGAGATTATCTGTACCAGTTCAAGATGATAAGCTTAAATTCTGTGTTCGTTTCGATCAACTCGGCTCGCACATGGCTCAGCGCCGTGTGCGGTGAGCCATGTGCGGTTACAAACTTGTCGGGGTAATTTTTCGCTAACTCCTGGAGGTACATTGCCAAGGTTTTTTAGCTTTCATCCGCTTTAGACAATGTTAAGAACAATCTTCTAGCCTATACGCAACACGAACCACGTTTCAGAGGCAATAATAAGACGAATTAAATTTCCATAAATTTTGCCCCTTCGTTTGCCTCGAAGCAGGCTCATTCACCTTTGTCAAGAAAGGCTGCCTATCTCAAGGTTCTGGAACCTTTGTAGAATAGAAGTGTGTATGATACTTGTTTTCTAGTTTTTATAATTTATTTTTTGATTTATCTACATATTAGCCCATGGTAGGTAGGTAGGTAGATAAGGGGACATTGCATCCCTCATCAGGTCTGTCTGCCTATCCCACAACCCAATAAAAATTTTCGTTTACCCACACTGATTTAAGGATGCACGCCTGTGCTGTAGAAGATTAATGCTGTGGCATTTGAGGAATACAATTTTGCTCGAACGGACATCGTCTCTGTGCTAAAGAACTTTGTAAAGACCACCAAATATTAAGTCTTTTAAGCTAGCCTTTAAAGCTCGATAGAGTCAGGTCAGGTATAGAGTACCATAAGTTGACGATCCTAGTAAAATATGAGTCACGGAAGCAGGAAGTTCTGGAGTAAGCGTTCTTTAGGTAATCGCCAGTAACACTTCAGCAAGTACACCCCCGACTGATTACAACCAACGGCAAACCGTCTACATTCACTAAACTATGCCTACTTTTGAAATAAAAGACCAAATCTAGCCAATTTGTGGTTAGGAAAGAATTGAAATATTGTTTTATTTCGATTCTATGGGGTTTGATTGCCCTATTTTGTAATGATGACTTTCATTCCGTATCTGACCTGAACAAAAACATCTAGCAAAAACTCACAACGCAGCTTAATTGCACATTTTCAAGTTAACTTAGTAGCCAATAAGATTTCGATTTGTCTGGATTTTAAGATCATCTGAGAAGTCTTCGTTCCTTGGTGCTGACGAACAGGAAAGCGGCCTCTGGGAAAGAGACCCCTTCGTACAGTCTGAAGTAGCAAGAGTTTTCGCGAAACTTTCGGCTTTTATCGCTTGTTTACCCTATGCGCGAATTTTTTGTGATAAACGTCCGAACTTTTGTAGAGAAAAACTGTAAAACGTCGAACAATGTTCGGGAAATCTTCCCACTAAGGCTAGATGGGACGACAATGCTCCTGTTTCCTATAATTCCTAGCCTCCTGTTGTGTGTTTTTCATCGCGACCAATCCGTTTCAAGCCACTAAAAATTAAGGACAAAACACTCAGAACTGAAAAGAAAGAACGAAAAAAAAAATACTTCACAGGACTAAAAACACTTCCCGGGATCACAGGACTAAGTGCACTTTCCGGGATTAGAAACACACCCCGGAATTAAAAACACTTCCCCTGAATAAAATGAAAACACTTCCCACAGTTGAACAGTCCCCTAGAAGGCTCTAAATTTGGCATGTCCGCAGCGACGAGCTATGCGGGATCTTTTTCAGACTCGGATCAATAAAAGATTGGGCAATTTTTATGCATAATTTTTTCAGTTTAAATATCCAACTTTTTGTTTTCGTCTTTTTAACTGCCGTAAAAAAACAGTCTTAAGGACAATAATTTGGTTACCAAAGATCGATTTCCTGCGTTTTGTACTTTGCTGACTGGGTCTTTTTTGAACTCAGCCCGGGCAAGGCTTGGTTCTAAATTTATCAAGCATTAAAACCAGCAATGTCAACGTATGAACCTCTTTTGATAAAATTTGGATAATGAAATAGGGATTTCAGAGCGAGCACAGCTTTGATTTTTGAACTTTTGTACACTTTTTATGGCAAAACAATAAACTGGACTGAACTGAACTTTCGACATCGCGAGTCTTTGACCGTGAACAGTGTGCACTTTTTATTTTCAGTTCATATTCTTAAATTGGTTGAATTTAATATTTTCGTCTTGCAGGTGAACTTAACGCTCTTTATTCTTCTTGTTTGTACTGCGAACCTTTTGTTTGATTCAAGGAACAATTGGATAGAACTCCATAACGTTAAAACGGGAGCGGCGGAAGAATATTCAATAGCGCGTTGACACAATCTTTCACTGGATATTGTCGTGAAGAAAGCACCTATGCAACAAAGGCTGAGCTTCCAACAAAGGGATAGCTTTTAAACCATACACACTGGTTGTGATGCTTGACAAATTGACAACTAAGTCTGACTTTGATAACTCAGCAAGCTTTCTGATCGTCTGGGCAGTACTCCTAGCGTAGGGACCGTTCTGGAAAGTGTTTTTAGATCTGATAAGTGTCTTTTATCCTGGGAAGAGGTTTTCAATTCTGGGAAAGGCGTTGTCAGTTGTGAGCCACCGTACAGACTTCTGATTTGAGAAAAAATCCACAATAGATAATAGCAAGCTGTAGCAGGAAATTTGGAAAGACAAACCGTCATTTCCTAGTTCTTAGTCCCGTCCGTGGGTTTTTTGCCGCGCGGTCATTCCGTTTCGAGTCACGCAATCCCAACACAATCTCAGTGACGTCGCCAAAAACGAACTCACGCGCGATGCCTTGGATCTGAAGCAGTACATGAGATAGGCTACCCACAGTAGCTCACAGTTAAGGATCTGATTTTGAGAAACAACTCCATAACAGTAAAATTAAGCAAAGATTGCAAACTGAGGTGTCCTTGCCAAAGAAAACAAAAACAATCTGATGTGAGGTAGAGCCGGCACTTCCTATTGACGTCATCCCCTAACGCAGTTACGTTAGAGTTGATACTGAAACAAATCAATCCTGGTATGTTAGTGCCGAAGTCTTACTTATTTTCGACGAAAACGTCGAGTATAGAGAAAATTAGAACAGCTTTGCTGATAGCCTTGCAAATTCCATAACTAAGAAAGACAAAACTATCTATTCATGACCACTGTGGTCAGTTGTTGAATCACACCCAAAACCATTGATTAATCATCTCCCACTTTTTGTCGATTTCTGCTCTCCCTCAGTGGTCTGCGTGCGTAATTTTCATATCAGTTTCCTTCAGAAAGGCAGCTGTCAGGGATTTCCGCCAATTTAAGCAAGTATAAACAAAGCTTCATTAATAAACAGCTACTCATTTATTAGAGAAAAGCCATTTCTGCAAAGCCTAAATTCGTTAACAGCTTTTTAGTCAAGCCCTGGCACTGTAAAATTAAATACCGTTATTACTCTCTAATAGTGGACTATTTGGATGAATATCATATCAGTCACGAAGTCTGTTGGGAGAATTTACACTCTGTCAAAGGAATCTGGTTTTAATTTCATGCTTCAGTTAACGCGACCTAATTTTCTTCCGTTGCTTTCACGTTAGTTATTCTTCGACGTCGAAAAATTTCATCTGTTCGCTGTGAACTCAAAGAGATGCTCCCGGCTACTCCGAGTCGTAATCCAAACAAAATCGAAGATTGAGATGCAGTTCCCTGCAGTAAACGCCACGATCAAATTATCGCCAGTGAAGAAAGAGAAAAAGACAACGACAGGGAATCTCTTTGTTGTGAAAGAAGTGAAATCCGCAAACGAGCGAGCGATCACAAAGAAAACAGCTGGGTCGAAAGTTATCGAGATTAGCGTCCCTAGAGAAGCCCTCAAATCCAGATCACGATATCAACAAAACTGTGCTTTACCGAGCGTGCCGCTGATAGAAGTCAACATCAACAAACATGGCTTTCAGGTGAGAATCTTAGTTTTAAATGTTGACAGGACGGTAACAAACAGCGCAATACAGAGGTCACACAATACTGTTTCTCGCTCGGCCTAACTCGGGCTGAAAGGCGTTTGTGCAATAATTATGCTGAGTTAGCTCAATATACCGGCGTAAACTACGGCACAATGGCTTCATGAGACCACAGTGCGCTGATGCAAATGCTTTAGAGTGAAGTTTTCGTCGGCAACTTTTAATAAACATTTTCACTTCTGCACTTATCGATCGTGCAGTTTGTATGTATCTGATATACACCATATCTTGTGTATATCCACTTGCTTAGGTAAGATTTGTCAAATTGGACGATTGGAAGCCATGCGTGATGACAAAAATATGACGTTCGCGATACGAATTATATTTGTAAAACAGCTCACGCGAAAAATGCTGTAAAATAAAAAGTCCTCAGAGCCAGTGTTTGTTTAAACATTATTGTAGACAATGGGCAAACGACAGAATGGGACTCATTCTAATATATGTATGTCTGAAAATACTGTATACGATAAACTCACGAGATTTTGTCGGGGTATTTTTAACATCTTCTGTTGATTGTGTTGCTAAAGGTCAATTGTAAATTTATATAATCCAAAGGAAATGATACGTGCACAAAGGAACAAATAAAATCCAAGACATATTTCATGTTTACAGTTGGAAAGAAAACAAAAGATCATATGGCAGCTTGCGTAATGATAGATCAACTAATTGCCGTGAAGTCTAAGGACCATGATTAGAATATTTACACACGAAATTTTACATAAGTTCGTCTTGCTTTGTAAACTGCAGCTGGTATACTGTATTCAAGTGTTCCTGAAATATACACCATTACCGCAACTCACGGCTGGCTTCAAGTCAAGTTAGGCCAGTTTCCGGCTTTCCAAACTAAGCAAGTTTTACAATTCTGAGAAAGTCTCTTTAATTAGTTTTAATTAAAAGAAAACGTAAGTAAAACTAAGGGCAATTATAACACCTTAAGGGAAGTATTTTCGAGACCTCAAGAATGATTTCGCCCTGAATTTTAAAACGTAAATTCGATTTACAATGATCGATGTACTTACAAATTTGTGAAAGTTCGATCACGTAAAATAAATGGCTGCTTACTTAATCAAGCCTTGTATCTAATTAATGAAACCAAAATTATTTTCAAGAGAATAAATCCGATTAAGTTATTTTCAATTGGATTTAATGATTGATATAAGCGGACTTATTGCTTTGAATTCTTACCACACAATAGGCGCGCATTTCAAAGAAAGGATTTTATTGTTTATGGCTTTGGGTTTTTAAAAACAAATGAACTTTGAAGAATTGGAATAAAAAACTGTGGCATTTAGACGTTCTTGTGGCAGGCAAATTACTTTAAACATTTAGCAAATGATCGAATTGTTTTCAAATAAAAGTCGATAATGAGGAATAAGAACCTTTTTGTAAGCCATTGGCCCGGGCTATTGGGCTGAGATTGGTCAATTAAAAGAACATGCTAAGGAAACGCACCAGATGAACAGGTAAGAACAATTTTGTTTTGTCTACTTTTTTTCACATGGAAATTTAAATGAAACTGAATTCATAAAAGAAAAAACATGACCGGTTTGGTCTGAGCCAACACAAAGTCCCGATTTGAAACGAAAAATACTCACCCTATTACCGACAACACACATGGTAAAGGCCCGTTTTAAACTGTTTCAACATTTTCTTCAACATGCGTTCAACGCAGTTGTTGAACCAAATGTCGGGGGCGTTTGAACAGGTCGTTCAACATTGTTGGCAGCCTAAAAAAATGTTGAAAGCTTGTTGAAAGTGTGTTAACTCAAGTTTAAATTTCATTCAACATCAATTCAACATTTTCTTTGTTCTCAGTGAAAATGTTGAATGGCGTTGAAACCGTTTGAACACCCCGTTCATCCAACATTTGTACAACTCGCATCCGTTCAATTTTGTTGAGCGAATGTTGGGTAAATGTTGAAACCGTTTAAAGAGGCCTAAAGGTGTACAACGAGGTTTCTTTATTGCAACTAAAATTAAATGTACTTATTTCTCCATAATTTTGATTGATAAGATTCAAGGTCAAAGTCGTACTGATTTACTCCTGATTTACTGCAATACTTTACCGAGTTCCTAGCAAGTAACTTTAGATCATCGGAAGGAACGTTTTTGGGTTCAAATCACCCAAAAACTAGCTAAGAGTATTCACACTTCGCTGAATGTAATCTCAAAAATAGACATTACCGTTAAATCCCGGTTACACTAGAAGCCTATCTGGGTTGAGTTTCTCGAAGGTCCGCGGAAATTCAGGTGTGTCAATCAGTCAGGGTTCTTAGCTGCCACTTGCCGAGCATTCGTCACGCCAAACGGAGTAACTATGAGGTGTTTGCTGTGCCCAGTTTTACAAAGAAGTGCATTATTTTTCTGTGTTGGGATTGAAGGAGGGTTTTCGACAAGCACACGTCAGTAAACGTCTGGTTATTTGCTGGGCCAGAATTTTACGAAGACAGCACAATTTCTGCATGCTTGTTACGCCAACGCCGGCATTCTTGATCACATGAGCTTTCCTATCAAACTAAAGGGGATATCTGGGTGCGCCAATACCGCGCTTTGTCCAGACTGGCTGAAGGGGACGAATTAACTCCAACCCCAAATTCAGTTAACGATCTAAAATTGTCTTAACATCGAAGTAAATGAATAACTAAATACCGATGAAGTTGATTCAGTCATTGTCTAAATCCAAAGTTTTCAAACTACTTTGCGGAATCATGACCACCCCTGTAGGGTGACACCAACTGTGGTGTGCCGAAAACAATTTTCTTGTTTCTACAGTTACACATATAGAGCACCAGGACATGTTTGGTATAGAAACAAAAGCCGTAAATGATAAGTTGCACTGTTGTTTCGAGTTCTCTCATACACCCATGAGACACAGCATTGCTCTTATTTCTGTAGAGCTTTTACGAAGCACGCCAGTATGTTATGTAATGTTTAAAACACGAGCAGCAGTGTTTTATCGGGATTTAAAACCACGAGGCGCAGCCGAGTGGTTTCAGTTAGACCCGATAAAACACGTGCTGCGAGTTTTTTGAACGGCTTCAAAAACATTCCTGGAAAAGCGTGTGTCAATAGAGTTCATAACAACAATTATGCTTTTGTGAACGTTTGAAATTAGGATACGAGAAAAACATTTAACACTGCATACTAATAAGGAGGAGATTTTATCGGATATACAACCACTGCAGGTGATGTTTTATCGACCATTTGATAGGTCAATGGACTTAAGAATTATTAACGAGTTTTTGAAATTTTCTTCACAAAATCACCTTTGCCGGGACATAATTAACTGTATTTCTGTAGAATATTGTCGAACTGACATGTAGAACTTTCGATTCAGCTACCAATCCTAACTGAACCGTCTACTAAACTCGAGAAGGCTTTTTGTTTTCTTTCAAGTATGACATGGTTTTCATCCCTTTTGGTCTTTGACATTGCATGGCGTGAATATTAAACTGAGGAACGTAAGGGCTGGCGTGTGAATCTGCTCCAGCAAAATACGTCCCCCACCCCCTCCCCCCCCCCCTCCGTGCACTATTCAAACCACGGCCCAGTTGAAAACGTGGATGCTGTCCTATATCGATCGCGTTTTAAGTTGAAATCGCAAATTCCTTCCGTGATTAGCCTTCTGCGATCTCTGTGTGTTTAGGATGTTTTTCCAATTATTTGCTTCGTATTCCTCATTTGGTATGATTACGCCAATCTATTCTTGACGGGCTTGGATTGTGGGAAGCAAAAAATTACTGTGTGCAATATTTCGGTCAATGACTAAACCGCTCTCGTATTTCCTTCTCTCGCCATAATCTGAATGCTTTAAGAGTCTTAATTATAATTACCATTAGGAGGCAACTTAATTCCTTGTTAAACCCTCCTTATACAATGTCGATTCAGTTGCCGTTTTTTATGTTTCTGCAGTATTAGAACAGAAAAATGCTGCGAGTTTTCATACCGGCTTTGAAGGAAGCTCTATAAAAATGAAAAAGGCCATTTTTTCATGGTTTTGGACAAATCCTTGCCGACGAAGGCAAAAAATTTTCACGATTCTTTAACAATTGTATTTTATAATGTTATACCAAAGCGACTCCTCCATACTTATAGGTAACGAGGGGTCCCGTGCCAAGAGACGAAAATTTAGTGTTATGGCAACTTTTTTAGTTCATAGAGTATCTCGTGGATTCTATTTCTAGCCGAGAGAACCATTCTTTACTTCAGTCGGCGAATCCTGGATAGTAGAAGGTGCGGGAAGCACTTTATCCTTTCCTAGAAGCGAAGAGCTTTCCCTGCGTGAAAGTTCACCCAAATAATGTCCAGCGACCAGTGCTGTTTTTTAAAGCCCAATAAAGGTTACACTCTTTTTTTTGTAACAACGTCTTATTTTGGGGCTGATGCTGAACGTTGGTTTTTTTTTTTTTTGGCAATTTGTCCCTGAAAAAGTTCTTAAGATGTTCTTAAGTTATCTGTTATAGTATTTCAATTAATCTATGCGGACGTGACCAATTCAAGACACCTATTAAAGAGAAATATGTGCCGTAATTTGGTGTCAACTTGGACTGTGTAGACTGAAGTTTCAAATGTATTATTTTATCCGTATTTCAGTATACTGTTCATTTTAAAAAAACATTTGATCAAAATAAAAATGTTCTTGACTAACTCTCAGCCTGGGTAATGTTCTTAGTATGGCTTTTATGTTCTTAAATTTTAGTTAATCGCGGCCTCAACGTTCTTATAAAAAGGTTCTTTTAAAAAAGAGTATATTGTGTTCAAATATTTTTGTGTTTTCCCAGGCTATCACCGGTTTTTGACAAGTGTAAAATAAAACTGCACAACTATACAGGTTTTGTGAACGAGTATGAAAGAAAATACGTCTTTCATCCCATGGAAGTTACTCTTTAGTTTGAAAACTGGGGGATCATGGGAGATAATGTACACCATATCACTTGGGAAAATATCAGTTTTAGTTGCGGTATTTTATTGTTACGTGACGCACTATGACCAATCGCAGGCGAGGAATAGTATTTGATAGATTGTAAGAACGTTTTGGCTTGTAACTGTACATCAATCCGTGTGAGTGTTTGAAAAATATCCAAGGGGTTGTATACTAGATCATAATTCACTAGAGTAAATGGCAGAAATAGAAATGTTTCAGCCATAAATAATTAAGCTTTCTTATAACCCAGGAATTATCTTAACTATTAAATACCTCTTACTCTCAATCCCGCCGTACCGAAGTACTAAGAAGGAATTACAACCTTACATCAAAACGTCATCTATTTACAAAGAGCGCTTCTTTTCTCTTCAGTCAAACGTATTGGTGTAGATCCATCAGTTTAATTTCGCTTAGGTGGAGGAAAGAATTCAAGAGGATGTGAAAATGTGTTCGTTATTACCTGGGATTGTTATAAACGAAACCCCGATTTAACGAATTTGTGGGAAATAAACAAAATCTTCGTTTTATCGGGGTATGGTTAATAATATTTCATTTAATAGTTTTTTTATGAAGTTTACCGCGGCAGAACTGATAAGAAATCTGTGCGAGGTACAGTATCACCATATTACAGTCTTTTACAATGAAATACGCCAGACTAAAGGATTCCTATCTCTGCTGGTCTGTCTGGCAGTCAGTCGGGTGATGACATTTATTTGTTATATCCTTGGCGGAGTAGATTTCAAGTCCGAGCATTCCTCAATGTATTCGCTATAACCCGAGTTTTGTTCCTTGTACATTTTAAGCCCTATGCGCACAAGCAAATTTTCGTTGACAAAATTTCTGTATCAAACCCTTTTTTTGGCTAGTGTAGACTGAAAATTTACCAAAATTTTCTTCGACGAAACCCTTTGCTGGAAAACTGGCGTGCTAGTCTTTTAGTTTGGTAAAAAATTGTAATATTCAGAAATTTGTTCGTCTGGACAGGTTGGCAAACAAAAATTTGTGAAAGGATTTGAAAAAAAAACAACAACAACAACAACAAAACAAAACAAAACAAAACTGTTCCCCAGAATTTTCATTGAAGCGTCTGTGGCATCATGGCGGTACGCATGCGCATTGCTCGGCCAGATTCAGCCACCACTTCTCTAGTTTTAGAGCCATTGCGAAGTGGGGAAAGCCTGTGGAATACAAAAGCGGAATCATATCGAAACAAGGACACGAAAATCGGTATTTCACGGGCGAATCAACCATCTTCGCTTTCCACCCCTTCTACTCGCATCATATCGTTGCATCAAAAGCAACAGAGCCAAACCACACGCCAAGGCTGTAGTCCGTCTACATGAAAATGGAGCCATGTTGTTACCTAAGCACCCTGGCCTTTGCACTAATTTCCTTTTCCGCTTTCCAAATGAACACACCGGCGCATTGGAAGGAATACTTGTTATAAATCCTTACATACGGGCTAAATAATTTCCAAAGAAAATTTTCTCGTGTGCACGAAGCTTCACTGTAAACTTTGACCGGCAGTAGGAATTTCGTTCGTTAATACCGGGGACTAGTTATGATAAAGGGGCTCGTTTAATCGGGCTTCCACTGTATTGGAACTGCAGATGAAAGAATAAATAAATGAGAGACGATTACATTTGTGTACTTTGTGAGTAAATAAATTTTCCGAAAACGATATTTGCCTCCGTTGGCCCATTGAATGGTTTTCAATTGGGTATTGTAAAACCAAACCTAAGTACCGTTTCAATTAGAATATACCCCCCTCCCCTTCAAAAATGAGTTCACTCAAACATACGCACCCAAATCCGGCGGAAGCAAGTCTTCCGGTCGATAACTTAAACCTCCCAAAATATAAATCCAGCGTCACTCTTGGGTTGGGTTTTTACAACCTGTTCAGTAAGCCACAGTTTTAATTTTGAGGCCAATTATTTTTAGCCTTCTCGAAAAGAAGCCTTCCCCCCAAAATATGCATATGTGCATATTGCATTCCTGTGACAATGTAATATAGAGTCAGTTACAGACAGTTCGGAAATTTACGGTAAACACTCAACCAAAGCTAGTAAACAACATAATGAAGATCAAAACGAAGCAAATAGGAATTAGAGGCAAATATCTGGAAATAAAAAGCTCCGAAAGCTGAATGCGTGCTATCTGAAATGTAAGGAAATGTTGTCACGCGTGAACAAGGAAATAGCGTGACCTTTTTTAAATTTGTCTCGGGGCCAATCTTGGTCCCCAAGCTGTCACGGAACATGATAAAGCTAAACCAAAGCCAACACGACATTTCTTTGGAATCTCCTCTAGATCTGTTTTAAATTTCCTTAATCCTTTATTAATTGTCAGTAATGCTTTTTGTAAACAAACCAGCTTGAAAAGTATATTAGGCTACCCTTTTTGCAACTTTTTTTGAATACCATGAAAGTAAAGAAGCAATATATTAATTTTATTTTAAAAAGGTAAAGCATCCACTGGGTAAAATTAGTTACAAATAAACTCAAGGGCACAGCGACGCCCAATTTTCAACATTCATAATATATGCGAACATGATGGGAATGAATCATTATATACTGTCTTCCGAAGTAATGTAAATAATTTATTGTTTAGACAGGCTATTTCACCATGCTATTCGTGCCACGAATAGCAACTAAACGAGTGTCACAGTTCGGCCTTTGTGTTCAAGAGCAGAAGAATTTTTGGCTGCTGAGTAATGAATCATTTTTGAAATATCCGCGAAAATCCGGAAAGTTTCCGGAAAGGCCGAGTGACAAGCTCGTGTTCTGATTGGCTTACTCCATTGGTGGTGGTTCCCAGTGCCTTCCGCGCCATGTGTGGGAGGGGGATTGAATATGCGCATCCTGGCGATGAAACCTTCCCCTACATCCCCTGCGATTGAACAGTGAAAGTATGAGCTTTTTCAGTTACGCATGTTTTCAGTGCCGGAATTTTTAGTGTCTTTTTGTAGAATAAGAACTTTTGAACAACTGGAGGAGATCTTGGCGGCTAGTTAAGTTTTGAAAGCAATATGTCGGACGAAGAAAGGCCACCGGCCCCTCCTATGCGTCTGACTTCCACGAAAGATTCTTCGATGTCTCCTGCTTCGAAACCTTTGCCAAGCGCTCCTGTTGATGAAAAGAAGAAGAAAGCGGCCACATTTCGATTCTTCCAGAACAAGGGAGACGAGGATAAAAAATGTATGTAGCTTGCTTTGCATTTCAAGTCTGCTCTGGCCGGATCGAGGAAGAATATTTTGTGTTATGGCGTCTATTCGCTAATGTGATAACATGCAACTATGTTGTAGATTCGAAGAAAAAGCCGGAGATCTCGTACCCAACGCAGTTTGAACACACGATTCATGTGGGATTTGATCCAGTAACCTCCGAATTTACGGTAAGTCATAAGCTTAAGACGCTTAAACTGAATTTCACTCACCGAATAACATCTCAGTTTAAAACGAAATCGATCTGTCAGCTGTCTTCGCTGCGTGTTTGTACCTAGTGTTTTGAAACGCTCTCGCTTGCAATTGTTTCCGACATCACGAACCATCTCAACTCAGAAACATACGAGGTTTCGCGTAGACAGCGATCAAAGTTCCTTGTTGTTCTTCAATTCCGGTTGAGCAGGAAAAAGATTGCGCTTGTAATGAAATTCGTGTTGCATTGGTAGTTTGAGGCCTTGGTCAGTTCTTCCTGGTTGTATTTTCGTGGCCCAGATCATCGACTATTTTACTGTCAGTGCATATTTTTTCCCTCTGAATCAGTGTTTATGTGTTGCGCATTTAACATATTTTTACTGTTTTTATTGTCTGAAGTTTCAATACTTTTTGTTGGTGTACTTAGTAGGAGGCCGCAGGTAAAGGTTTGGAATATTGATCAGTGTAAAAACCTCAAATCCGATTCATTGATCAAACCATTCATAGCTTATAGAAGCAGATGTTTGCGTGCTCTTGAAAGTCTCCAAACAAAACTCTTTTTGCCGTCAACACGGTCACTTTTAGAGCCAAATAGCGTGTAAAAACAAGTGTATAAAACAAGATCCCCAGTTTTTGAACTGGTGAATTCAAAAAAGTCAAAATTTCCCTATTATTTTAATATGCCGACAGTGAAGTTCGACGTGATCGCGAAACCTTATCTCTTTGATTTTGTTCATATTTACATGCAGTTTATCAGCTCTTGTGAAACTGAAAAAGAAATCATTTTTATATCATTTTGAAGCTGCTGCGATGCAAAATTCCGAAGTTGTCAGAACGCCAGATGCAGGTGCAAAATTTCATGTTTATGCAACCAATAAAAGATTTTCCTGTTGTAATAAATTGCAGCTTATGAAGGTATTGCTCGAAATTTAGCTTCAAAGGCTGCTGAAGATACTGAGTGATTTTAAGGCCTTTTTTTCCTCAAAGGTGGCATTTTACAAATTATAGATCATGAATTTATTCCATTTGTGAAGGTGGGAAAGTCTCACTTTTATCAAAAGTTAGAATTTTAGTTTCATGCGTACATAATTAACTAGGCTATAGATTGAATTCATTTAGACATGTCACAATTGAAAGTAATTCACTCTCGATATTTTGTTGTTATCAACACTTATGTGACAGAATGTCTCTAAATTGATCCTAAAAATTTCCTATTTAGGAAAAGATTTAAATAGGTCTTTTATGTTGTTGATTTAGCCAGTGAGATCATTTTGTTTTCATAAATTTGTCTGGCAGATTTGGAACAGTGCTTCAATTGGCAGAGTTGCTGTTGTAACTATATGCTAACTTGTTTGTATTATTGTGGAAAATATAGATTCTCACTTCTGCTGTAGTTGTTCATGAAACGAATTGGGCTTTTTATTATTATTATATTTGGGATTTCTTCATGTTGTTGTACATGCACGATTTTAAACCAAGAACGATCTTTTAAACAAACATTTTTTGGAACATTATTTCGACAGTAGTTCACCACAAAATTAATTATTTCATAGTCTGATGCTTAATACCATTGTTTGTTACTTTCTGGCATTGCAGTTATTGATTTTCACTGTTTACGTTCTTATATAGCACATATCTGTTAAACCAAATTATCTTTTTATTGTATGTGATATGAAAAACCAACACACTTACAGTGTAATTTGCATTTGCAGCTTTTACCACATACTGCATGTACATGTAACTTCTGTTTGTGCAGATAGTTTGTTTTATTTTTAGAAGGGAGAAAATTAACATTAAAATTTCCGTGGAAGCATCATAATTTGTAAAATCGTTATTTGAAACGTTTTTTTTTTCTTAATAATTCCACAACCAAGTGTCATGAAGTCTGTTATCATTAGAATGGAGTGCTACAACATTTGTACATGCGGCTTTCACTCTTTTGATCTTGAAGTGATGTTGTCTCACATACATGTATAACTAAAGAGGGTACTATAGAAATACAGTGAAGGTAATGCTAACCCTCTCATCTTATGCCATATGGGTTTATTTTCGTTGTTTTACTTGCATATTGAAACAGATTGTAAAAATGAAACTTGCGAAACTTGTGAAAAATAATTTACAGATAGAAAGTGCACAGATGTTACTTTTGTGCAGACCAGCGTACAAACAACGTTGTGCTTTGGCCATTTTTGGTGCAGGCACAATCAATAATCGTGAAATTTTGCCTGTAATAATTCGAGCCGCCAAATTTGCTTGATTTAAATCGTTTCAAAATCTAAGAATAAGAACTGCTTAGGGGTTTATTTACACAGAATACAACTGTATGATTGTTCGGGGTCTGTAACATTTTTATACAGAATATCTCAGTCCATTTACATGAAACCCTGGTGTAAGTCTGCGTACGTGTAAGGTACACTGTAACAACAGAAGTCAAAAAAGCAGGAGTGGTACAATTTTGGATCTGTACCACTCTTAAACCTGTACCAGCACAATGTACATAAACACTTTGTATTACTTAAGGAGTGTTATTATTGAAGTACACTGTATGACAGAACATGCAAATTTTGTTGTGAGTGCAGGTTTTATTTTTCCAAAATTTATACAGTTGTACCTGTTACTGTAAGTTTGGATCTGGTACAAGTTTTGTAATGGTGCACTTAATAACTTGGCAAGTTTTAAACTGATTCTGTGTTTAAACAAAGCTGTGCAATTTATTATCAGTGCTTAGAACAAGATTTAGCCAGTAGTGTGTCCAGCTGTTCTATAGACTCCCACTTTTGTAATAAAGTGCAGTGAAATCACACTTGTGTTCTGTAAAAATTTGTAGGAGACATCCCTCTTGGATACAGGGTACCTGTTTTTTTAATTTTGGAAAAACAAAAAACCCTCCTTGGGGATAATAGGAGTGAGGCAGTACAGAAATTTACATTGGTATTTAGGATCGTTCTATTCCTCACATACAAACTGATGATGAATGATGATGATGTATGTCAAGTATTTTTCAAAAGTCTTATTTGCTTATTTTAGAGAGTCAATGAAAACTCCTGCCTGTTTTCTTTTTTCATTTAAAATAATTAAATGGTCAAATTGTCTAAATTGTTTCCATGGAATGAAAAACTCTGAACATAAAGAAGTTTGGTGCAAAAACAGTTTTATTAGAAGATGTTTCCCAGCAAAGAATGTCACTAAGTTCTCGCCTGTTTATTGTTACAATGTATGAACCAGATTATTCACTTATTGATAATAAAAATCAGTCATTTGAGGTGTTGTTCAAATAAACACCATAAACCATAGCAGACAAACACCTTTCTTTTGGCATTTTGATTAAGAGTCACAGAACTTTTTTATTAAAATTTGTCTTGTGGGCAGGGGGTGTTTAGCCACAAAGTTGCACACGTCTGCAGAGGGGCAGCTGCATGGATTGGAAATGTATAGTACAACTTAAATTTGAAGAATAATGCGGCCGTGCTTTAATTTATAAATATTTCATTGCAGAATCATTTTTTCTGGCATAAGATTTGTAGCATTTCTGAAACTTTCACCTCATTATCTGAAATTTAAAATTTTGGGGCTTAATCAAGATGGGATTTTTCAATGATATAAAATGTCAGGAATTAAACAATGTTTTGAGAAGTTTGACGGCCCTTCATCATGTTCCTTGATGATGTTCTCTGACTAAACTGAAGTTCACTTTAAAAGATTCAGGGACATTTGAGCCAAAAAAAAAAAAAATCAGCCTAAAATTCAACATGCATGTAAGTGCTCACACTGGAGGGTGATGCGAATTACCAATATTTACACTTTGTGTGCGAACGGCTATTGTTGTTTCTTTGAGGAATAAATCGATTCCTTGAGATTCTTTTTGAGTTTGCATATTTGAAAACTCCTCGTTTCTCGATACTTGATCCTTGATTCTTGCGTCTCGAAACTTGAACGTCTCGACTTTCGAGAGACGTGAGAATCAAGTTACGAGGATCAAGTCGAGACTGTCAACTTACTTTTAAGTGGTTCTGTAAGTTGGTTACGTTGCCAGCCTTTCAGTTGACATGTATGATCCTGGGCAGTTTCCTGCTAAACAGAAGATTCTGCTGGAATTCACTGTAGTTACTTTTGTGATGTAATAGACCCTTCTCCAAAATGGCGGCCGAAAATTCAAATAACTTAAAATTAAAAACGTATACCAGCACTAGAAAGAGCACCTTTACTTTAGTAACCCTGCAAAGTTTCAGCGTATCCGGTGTAATATCGGCTGAGAAAATGTAAGTTGAAAAATGAAAAATTTAAAGACGTTTGTATGACTAGGGGTATGACGTATACCCCAGGTTACACAAACGTCTGTAAATTTGTCAAATTTCATCTTACAGTTCCTAAGCTGATATAACACCTAATATGCTGAAACATTGCAAGGTTACGAAAGTGAAAGTTCTCTTTCCAGTGCTGGTATCAGTTTTTCATTCAGTTCAATTTTTACTCATTCAAATCTGTTGCCACCATTTTGGAGAAGGGTCTATTACTCTGTTGTGGCATTTGATGGATGACGGTAACACTTGATTGCGTTATTGACAGGGTATGCCAGAGGCATGGGCCAGGCTCCTTCACACATCAAACATCACCCAAGCTGAGCAGAAGAAGAATCCTCAGGTTAGTGGTTATTAAAAACTCTATAATCCAAATTGATTGTAAGTGGTGTAACTTTAATTATTTTTTGTTCTTGATAATTACGTTAGCATCTTTGTACAATGTAAGTGTGAAGCCGTAATGCAATGTTTGGAATGTAAAGGTAGTAACCTTTAAAAGATTGTTTCTTTATGCTGAGGAGACCATATTTTTTAATTGGGGACTAATTTTCCCTCAATTTATGTTTTTTTTCCAATTAATATAATTAGGATTCAACACTGTACGAATTGTAAGTACAAGTAATCAATTAAGAAGCTTTGATACTAACAAGCTTGAATTGCAATGTAAGTTCAACTTGTATACAAGTTATATGTTACAAGTTAGGTCCCACATGATGTTAAGCCCTTTGTAATTATAACTTAAAAATTGTGGCAAAATGCAGAATACTACTCATTGCTTACTAAATACAAGAAACAGTTACTGTGTTAAATTATGTACTTCCTCCTCAAACCCAAACTAAGTGAACTTAAACTCTCACTTGAACACTTGAACTTGTAAATTCTCTTGCCCCTCAAATGTGCATATAGAAGTACTTGTACATTGTATATGAAAAAAACCCTCTATCTAAACACTAAAGGTTTATGATATTTTGTTGTTGTTGAATAAGCGGTTCCTTTTATTTCAGGCTGTTCTTGATGTCTTAAACTTTTATGAAGGAAACATTGACAAGGAAACAACCACAAAATTTATGACAGTGTCAAAGCCTTATGGTAGGTGACATTAAATAAACACAACAAACAAGTGCTGATCCCCTTTGAAGATCATTTCCTTTCACAAACAGTGAGTGTTTAGTCTGCACATACAGTGTAACACAGTGTTTTCACATTTCTAGCATGTGTACCTACAAAATAATTAATTAACAAATGAGGCATTTTCCAAGGTTCTTTTTGAAAAACTTGTTCAAATGGTTATTTGTGAAGCGTGTGTAAGGTGGTGATTACGAATTGATTGGATAATGGTGGTTTGCCTGCTTCACCCTAGCTTACAGACCTGGAAAAAAATCCAGAATTCTTAAACTGCTGCACTGTAGTGCTGGAATCACAGGGATGTATAAATTATATAGGTGGTTAGATTCTATCAACAATGATTATAATGGGCTGAGTAAAGGGAACAGACTGGTACATGTACATATACGCTCGACACACACCACACTGTCAGTTCCATCAGTGATCTAAGCGATGGCCTGCACCAATCATTTGCAAGTTTGAGTGAACTTAGGCGCACCTTCTTGTCTTCCAATTACTGTTAACCAGAAATGAGTTTCGTTTCACAACCTTTTTTCCAGTTTGTCACACTTAAGTTCCAGAGAACTTACCTATGTTCTGGATAGATAAGGAGGTTGGGGGGTAATTAATGAAAATGAATATTTGGTTCTATCAGCAAAGTTGATTATTCAAAGGTAATTTAACCACTCTGCTCAGTATCTTCACGGTGATATCAACTTTGTTGATAAAACCAAACTTTTGTACCCATGTACCAGATGCGCAATTCTTGAAAGAAGTGAGTTGAGACTGTTGACTTACTTTTGACCCATACTTAACCTGTGTGTTTTAATCATTCTGCGTACAAGAGAGTTTTATATGCTCTATAAACCCTTAAACAACTGTTGAATGTAACTCTCTGTAAATTAAACGTGGGTGAATATTCATTTGAAAACCTCACTAAATGGAAACAAATAATATTACATGTAACTGGTTATTTTGGATATTAATTTTTCTAAATGCAAAAATTTATCCTTACTGTAGCTATTAACTTTTTGATACTTTCATACTAAGTTTCTTCAAGATTAACTGCTTGAATGTATGATAATCTTATTAATTCTTGAGGGGAAAATTTTTCAGCAAAAATGGTGATAGTGTGGTTGATGTGCAGCATATATTTTGTTATAGCAACTTCTAGTAAGGGACAAAACCTTGCTTCAACAATTGATACAACGCCTATCTTACGCCACTCATCACCGTCAACTTCCAGTAGCCCACTCTACTATTCATCTGCCTTGGACGACACAACAGAAATGAAAATAACATGTTCCCCATTTAGTTGTGCTTCGTCTAAGAACAAACATTCATCGAAAAGCAGCCTGAAAGTTATAATTAGGCGGCATTCAAAGAAGCGCAGGAAATCTTTACCCACTACTGGGTCAACAAGCAATGAGCCAAGGAGAAAAGCAAATCGAGACAAGCGACAGCTATCGTCCCCTTCACCAACTCGTGCTCTTCTCAAGTCTCAATCAGACACTTCAAGTTCGTTAACTGGGTCATCGCCAGGGTCTTTAGCTGACGAGCTTGAGAAATTGAGTGTGAACTCAGAGTTATCTCCCACTAATAAATACTTACAACGTGTCTCCTCTGATTCTCAAGGTATTTCTGTCTAGTCCTAACTAACTATAGTAACAGTTGGTAAATAATAATTGTTAAAGTCTTGTAACAACGAAAATGTTAATAGGCTCTAACCGTTCATCAGTATGAACTAATCATTTGCTGCTCAGCTGTGTGTCACAATTAGACGTACACTAATTTGTTTTGTTTAAGTTTTAATAACGATGCAGTTTTAACGAGAAGGCAGATGTGTGGGCTACTGGAGTGTTGGGTCGTTAGCATCATTCTCACATGCATCGCATCAACTGTGCATCCAGCAGATAGTTTGACTGTCAAAAGAATACTTTTATAGTCTATTTATTGCATGCATGATGATAGCATGATAGTGGTTATCAAGGCTATGGTTCAAAATTCTTAGGCGGCATCTGACTTCTTTTTGAATCTGTAACGTTGTTGAACCAAGAATAAAATAATAAAATATAATTTCAGTGCAAACAAGTTATTCTTACTTCCTTGTACTTTGATACTCTGATGCTACTGTCTAAACTGTTACGTTTAAGAATGCTTTTCACAGTTGAAATTTTTTGCTAAGCTGAAAACCCATTTTCCCCTGATAAATAAACCTTGAAGAAAACTCAAATGGCTTTAACCAGATATTAGTGTTTAGATGTCTTGAGGAATTTTTTAAAATTTTGCTTTTCGTTCATTAGTCGCTGAACTACTTTCATTTGTGGTTGATTGCATAATCATTGACTTTTAACTTTTTAAATGTATACATGATCATAGTAGAGCAAAAAACCCAACAAAGGACGATGTTTTTATAACACTATATAACTGAGCAAAGATTCTGAAAACTAAAAATGAACCACATGAATATGTGCCAACACTTAATTTATTGGCCAAGTTTTACTTTTTCACCCCTTTGAAAAGCAATGCACTGAAGTAAAAAAAAACCTATTTTTACAATTAAATAAATTGTAAGTTACACATCGTCAGTTCTTCTGTAAGCTAATTCATGTCTTTGTCGAGTTCTAAAAACTGGGTCACTTTATTCCCAATACTCTGATTGCACACAGAAACAATGAATGCAACACTGTAATAATCCACGTATTCCAGGGTATACAGTAACATCGATAAAACAATCTGAACAATTTATTGTCTTTATGATGTGTTCGCATTCTGAAATGAGACCAGATAAGTTAACCCTTCTGTAATATTATTATAGTGCACGTTTAATAACTGGACATCCAGCCTTGGTAGTAGTAAGGTCATCATTTATTTCATCTGGTGTGTTGTACAGGTCAAACACAGTCGCCTCGCCCAGGAGTTGGTGAACACACGTATGCACCGCCTCTTCCACCGCATGCCACACCAACACATGTAAGTGGAATGTTCTATGACCCCTAATATCAAAGAACAAATTCTCCTATCTTGTCCCCATACTTTTCTTATAAAAGTATTGGGGAGAAGAAAATTTCACCTTGGTTGATCATATCCTTAATTCTCATGATCTCAGGGGTTGAGTAAACAATGGTATTACAAGGAGAAATGTGATGCTGATCACTGTTAGGGTTAAGGTCGAAATAGATATGAATCAAGAAAAAAATATGAAAGGTGAAGTAATTGGGGAATTTTAATTCCATCTTGTGATTAATCTCTGGTTAGAAGAAAAAGAGATACATGTTATAAAAATTTAATATTTAGTGGTCTGCAATAAGGTTATAGAGGGTTGCCATGGTTAAATTTTTTCAACATCAGCGAGAAGTCAAAGAATTCTTACATGTACATTTGAAATCGGGGTATATTTAGCGAAAAATTGGAAATATTAAATTTTTGGCTAGCCACCAGGTTTGAGAAATGGTTTCCTCATTATTTCAAAAGACATTTTTGAAGGGGTTGATTTCTGTGTCTTCATTGCTGGCTTTATTGGCAAACAATTTGTCTTCTGCTGTCCTTGAAAACTGGTCTGTGGTCAGTTGAAAGTCAGGGAGAAGTAAGGAAACATTTACATGTATAAGTATAAGTGGCAGCCCTGCAGTTAAAAGCCAAGGTGTACAGGGTTCGTACAGGTCCTGGAAATCCTTGAAAGTACTTGAATTTTAATCTAGTATTTCCCAGGACTGGAAAGTCCTTGGAAATGGTATGAGTTCCTGGAAAATCCTGGAAATCTTCAAACTCAAGTAACAAAGTTTCTTGAAAGTCATTGAGGAGCAACCAGATGGGAAGATCTAACAATTTAAAAATACTTACTGTGCATTATGGTTACTGAAAAGAGGCCTGGAAACGTCCTTCAAAAGTCCTGGAAATTTGTTTCTGAAAAAGGGTACAAACCCTGGGTATAAAAATTTCGGTCTAAATGCTGCTCAATAGAAATGTCAGTGAGTTCTTAAAGAAAAAAACCTGATGGTATTTATAGAATTCATTTGTGGCATTTTCATTGTTACATTGCAGCCATCGGCAGCAGAGAATCACAGTGAGCAAGCAAATGAAGCTGAACCAGATGTGCCACCAGCCATCCCCTCACGACCAGAACACACTAAGTCTAAGGTATTCACTCAGTACCTCAGTTGAAGAGATGTTGTGTAGTTCCTTGTATAACAAATATGTTCGATTGAAAATCGTTGTCCCTTGCAATGTGTAAATCATAAATGATGCAACCTGATGGAATTATGGTGTGATCTAATTGTAATTATAATTATTTTGAACTACTGTATGTTAAGTATACAACAACAGAATGATGCAAACTTGCTTTTAAAAAATATAGTACACAATAAAAATGTCAATTTAATTGATGTTTTATATTTTTTGTACTATTAATATTAACTATACAATGACAGTATTGTGTCATCTGTTTATAGGCTAGGTATGTAGCCACCTCTTTTGTCTTAATTCTGACTTACCCATGTACCAAATTGTTAAGTATTTTTGTATTGTTTTAGTACATTCCAAATGAAGTTGCCACAAAGCCTTCACCCAAGGAAGAGGAGAAAGGTAAGATCAAGTACATTAATTTCCTGATTTTGGTCATCAGGAAATTAATTTTGCTTAACAAGGTGTTTCAATCCGCTCTCCTTGTGGTACATACACGTAATTTGTCAACTGATTGGCTTGATGGGAAAAATTTGCAAATGCCAATTGGCATACATGTACAGCACAATCCAGTTCTCTCCAATTAAACTGTATCTTAGCATACAGACTGTTTAACAGAGAAAATGTAGTTCTGTGTTTTATGTTTTGTTATAAAGGCCTGAATTCAACAAATTGGCTTATGATTTTTGTTGACAATTGGAAAAATTAAAATGAAGACATTCATGATCCTTCTTGATTCCTGTTTCAGTTCAAACAGAGAACAAAGCAATCACTCATGCTAATTTGCTTGAAGGTGGTTCAGTTTTTACAGTATTTTATTATTCCACTGTTATGACATTTCACCAAATAAGGCCAAGAGAATGTGCAAAATATAAGACCATAATACACTGAACAGAGCGAATATGGACAAAGACATTTAATTGGCGTTCTGTGTTTACATCATTCGCATGTGCCGTATACTGATGGACAGATAATGTCGGGTGTATTTAAACACTCTTACAAGAAAAGAGAGGCCAAAATAACATTAACAAAATCTTTTTGCTTTCTGGAATAATAAATCTCTTATTCAATGGTTTTACATATCATTCGTGCGGACATTTTGCTCATTGCTAGTATTTTTAAATACTACGCAACTCACAAAATATCCGCACGTATTATATGTTAAAGCATCGAATAAGATGTACAGGTGTATGTATGTGTATCCCTTTTTAAGGTTACATTCATTTGACATTAACTTGTGAACACTTGTGTTTTGTAATAATAGTGGAACTATCTGAGTGTAGCTATTGCAGTTGTCAGTGGTTTGGCTTGCAAATAAGACAGCTGACTCATTCTTCAACCTGTTATATTGACTCTCACACTATTTGCATGCCTTTGTAAAAAGCCAAATATCAGCAGTGTGTTCAAATGTAATCACAGCTATTATATTCGTTCCTGTGGCCAGCAAGGCCAGATTGTTTGCTCAGATCTTGGCCACATGTAAGCTGTAGACATTAGGTCCTCATGTTTTTGTTGGTTTGGATTTTTCCAGCCGCTACACATGAACAGCATGGACCTGCAAGAGCGCAAACAAGGGACAAGAAGAAGAAGAAGATGTCAGATGAGGAGATTCATAGCAGACTACGTAATGTTCTTGACTCGCTCTTTTTTCTACAATAAATTATATGTATTTCAACATTTTTGCTAATTAAAAATTGATGCATAGTAGCTTTAATTTCCAGGGATATAGAAAGCATAGCTCCATTCTGTTGTGTTTTGGAGGTTGAGGAGGTCGTTGTTGGCATTAATTTTAAAGTGAATATCTTCAAGTGACCAACTACACTGAGCTAAACATGAGTATCTTCTTTCACCTGGCAGGTACCATAGTTAGTGTTGGAGATCCTAAAAGAAAATACACAAAATTTGAAAAGATTGGTCAGGGGTAAGAAACCTTTTTCTTTTCAATTTTTTTTTCATCTTTTCGTCCTTGCTTTTATTTGATACGCATACGTACAATCATAAATAAGTCATAAGTAGTCGTAGTACTGTATATGAACCCTTTAAAAACAATGTAGTGCAAGTAGCACAAAATAATATTCTATTATAAGTAGTATAAGTATCGTATTGTACTATAGTGTGGGTATTGTATTGCAAGCAGTGTACATGTAAGTGTTGTAGATAGTATAAGTGTCGTATTGTTAGTAGCATAAGTATGGCATTGAATTGTAAGTAGTATAAGTATTTTGTAATAAGTAGTGAGTAGTGGACATATTGTTTTGTAACCAGCGTTCTTGTATGTGTTGCAATTTAAAAAAAAATTAGAAAAGAAAAAAGAAACAGAAAAACTTCAAGTATATTTGGATCATTTGACTGTACAGCTACTGTGAATTGCTACACTGAACATGTAATTTGATTTGTGTGATGTGTACCATGGCCTTTCTTCCTTAAAATATTGCATTAATTTGTGATTAATTTTTTTTGCAGAGCTTCTGGTACTGTTTATACAGCCATTGAAGTAGCTACTGGACATGAGGTCAGTAACTACTGGGGGGAAATTTACCGCATGTAAATGTACTCATTAAAAAAATACATGTACACTGTATGATGCTTGAAAATCCAAAGCTTGTCAGAAGATTACAGAGTAATTTTTTGTTGTCTTCTTGGCCTTCTTATAACTACAAAAAAAAAAAAAAACAGCAACAACATAAAACAGTCACAAAGCATTGATAAGGAGTTTATAAGGAGTTTGTGCAGTTTCTTTTCTTTGACAGCTTCATTTTGGGTTAAATGATTTTATCCCAGTAACCATGCTCTTTTTTTCATTGGTACACATTATCTGAACATCTCATTTCCTGTACCATTTACTGCTGTCTCCCACCCCTCCCTTCCTGGCTGCTACTCTGCACTTGTTTCTCCTCCCTCCCATCCCCTCTCAAATGTTATTTTGTCCCAGGTATCATCTTTCACTCTCCCTCTTTTCACCTAATTGATTCCCTGCTGATCTTGACAGCACTAAGGGTTTCTTTGTTGTATTTTTTTTAAGGTTGCCATCAAACAGATGAACCTGTCACAACAGCCAAAGAAGGTGTGGTTTTGAAAGCAGAAGTGCATACTTTTTCTATGTTAATTTTCATTTCATTGTCATTGTTACACATTAATTTTCGTAGAATTTATTTGTTATGTGAAAGCATGAACATTAAAGAGGAATATGTTTCTAAAAATTAATGATAATGATGATGACCTATATTTATGCATAATGTTAAAGCATAAAGTTTAAGAAAAAGGAAATAATAGTCAGTGATAGCAATACTAACTACTTGTAACAGACCCATTCTTGTGTTTTTTCAGGAATTAATTATCAATGAAATCCTGGTGATGAGGGAGAATAAACATCCAAACATTGTCAACTACGTGGATAGTTACCTTGTAGGAGAAGAACTTTGGGTAAGTTGTCAGGGTCCTGTATCTGTCGCAGCCATGGATCACGAGGAACCTTATTTAAGGTTGTGGCCTGGAGCAAAAAGAGGGGCTAAGACCACCTCCTACCCCACAACTTGTCAAGGCCCCAGCACTGGGTTGCATCCTTTCCAGAACTCTGAAAAATGAACAGTGAATTTAAGTGGTCATCCAGTTGTCTCCAATAAGTAAGAGACTACAGGATTTGTATGCTCCTAGGAGATCCCTCAAAGTAAAGTTTTCGTGATCTGTACTTGGGATACTGCAGGATCTTGGATGATTTTGAGGTTCATTTAAGATCTCTATCCTGCAAGATCTAAAATTGGATCTGATAGGATCCTGTACAGTCTTCAGTAGGATGCTATAAGCTCTTATCAAAATTAATAGCACCTGGAACAACATGTGGTACAAGATCCTATGGGTGCTCATCTGATGATCCTCTACTGGAGTTCTACTAGCATACATGTATTGAAATTATCTTTGAACTTTGCATATACTAATATACCCTTGTTTAGTAGAGGAGAAGGGTGCTATTACATCTTGGCAATGTATATGTAACTGTTACATGTATAATTAATTATTCCACGAGCATGCATTGGATATAAGATGATCAGTGAGGAGTGTGGTGCTGAATCGGCTATAATCATCTCATATCCAACAAGCGTGAGTGGAATAATTGTTTTATTAAAATTAATCAAAGAATATTTTTTTAGATCTTGCTGATTTCGCTTTGCAAGAACAACCAGAAGAGAATTTAATGGTCGCTACTTCTCAGGCACGGTATAATGGCTTATATACCATGGCCGCTTAACCAATCAAATCCCTGGTATTGCATCATGCAATGATCCAGTTTTTTATCATTATACTTATATCCAGTTTGTTTTGTTTTCAGGTTGTTATGGAGTATTTAGCCGGGGGTTCTTTAACTGATGTTGTAACAGAGACATGCATGGATGAAGGACAAATTGCATCAGTGTCTAGAGAGGTAATGGCATTAGGGATCTGAATGATGTTATAGGTGTGTTATTTTAGCTCTGATTTTATTCCTGTTACACTGTTTTCTACAATCAGGGACAAAAGGATTGGGACAAATTTGCATTTACAGCATGTCCTTACACACATGAAAGAAACAATATACAGTGTACGCAGATGAAAAATCTTTGTTATCCAGACTATTCCCCTTAACATTGTTGAGCCAGTGTAAGAAAAATAGGGACCTTCAGCAGAGACGATGCCGCCGCCGCCAATGAAAATAGAACCCAAACGTTACATTCACGTTTTTTGAATAAATTCGCGAAAATTTATGCTAATTTAGTTTGCGTAATGTGGCCAAACTATCCAGAAGCTAATGTCGAAGGGGCGGGAAAATTAATCATTATGCATTCACGGTCTCCATAATACCTTGAGTGTGGTCATTTCACATTGTTGTTTTGCAGAGGATGGCAAAGAAATGTCCTTAAGTGTATAATGCACGTACAGAGCCAGTGTTTTGCTAATTAAAACTATTGTTTTTGGACGTTCTTGTTGACATCGTCGTCGTGGCTGCTTAAGGTCCCTATTACCTTGTGAACTTCAACATTGTCTTAGGAGAGAGTGTGGGGGGAGTAAAATGCATTCTAAACGGATAACATGGCTTCTTTGGTTAGGTCACAATAAATTAACAGTTAATAGGTAAGCATATTTTATAACATTAATTTGTTCCAAGCCAGGGGAAGGTGACTTTGAGTCTTCAGTTGAGTTCACAAAAAGGCTACTTTGTAGGAGCTGTGATGATGAAAGAGCAGACTAAATTATATTTCTAACTAGTAATACCTGCCGGTAGAGTGCCAACGAGTAAAAACTGTCACAGTTGCTTTGCGAATAACCAGACTACAAAACATTTTTCAAACTGAATCATTGTTTAATAAAGCATTGCAAAACTCTCATGCTATTCTTTGTTGTTTAGAATGTCTATAAGATCTAAACTTGTGAGATAGATTAGAGATGAAACATCTGCGGCCCTTGCATTACCTGTTTGAGTTTATACAAAAACCAATTAAAACAACTTTAATGTGTACAAGATTAGCTATCAACCTGGAGATAATAGAATTTTACAATAAACATGAGCTTTTCAAATCCAATTTTAATTATTGAATTAATGAGCCGCAAGTATGGTATTTAAAAGAATGGCACAAAGCTAAGTTGCAATTGACTTGAAATATTTCTCCTGCATTCAAACAGCTCCAATGTGCATCTCCCTCAAACAGAACCTAAAAATCAACAAAAAAACCCACTCAATTTGACTAGAAAACGATGAAATCTAAAATATTTTGTAGATCCCTATAATTAGGGATTCGTTTTGGTCCGCACTGTATCAGTTTGGAATGATATCTTTATTGTGCATATTATGTTACCGACCACATGAATTTACATAACGACACTGACCTACTATTGTCCGTTTTAGCTTGCAATTTGAATATAAAATTATCATGATTAAAGACCGAAAGGTTACTTTAAGAAGATTGCTCCCTCTTCAGAAAACAAAACACACTACAAACAGTTAAGATTTGAATTCTCTTACCTCCTCGATTGACAGAGCCGTCGGAACTTTCGCTGCCACCAACGGAGCAACAAATCTGCTATTAGAGCTTAACATTTCCACACTGTCGCGCAGGATCGAAAAATAAGATGGTGCGAAGGAAAAATTCGATTGCTCCTAAACGTGAAAACTTCTGCAGTTTCCTAGCGCTTAAAAAGATCTTTGCTATTTTTATACACCATCCTTATACAATAAGACGTATAAACCCTGCTATTCTCGAAGACAACTAAATTCGCCACTTCGGCCGCCATATTGTTTACAAAATTTAAGTTCGCGCGTGTGTAAGAAGAATCTGGGTACTAGCGCTCACCGATCGTGATACTCCTGATGTGATTGGTTTAGATAAAAAATACCGCGATGCCATTGGCTAGCTCGAAAACGATCACCCATGATGTCACTCTTACATTACCTTATCCTTACCTTATGCTTACATTTTCATTCGAGATTTTTTCTGCCTGTACCAAAACCATCTCGCGCGTCGGCTTTATAATGCTGCCGCCTCGTCACCCTTGCGTCCTCGCGAGGGTGACTCGTTGGCAATAATTATTAAATAAGAATGATGTATTATTCTAGAAAGTGACACAGGCATACTCAGAAAAAATAAATCTGAGTGCTCCTATCAGGAGTCGAACCTAAGCCCTTCCGATTGCTAGTTTGGATGCTCTTTCACTGAGCTACAGGAGACTTGTGGGAGCTAAGGCCATTAAACTAGGTTCATGGGACAAACATCCTGCATACTGCTAGGATTGGAATGTCGAACATGTGGTATAAGCCTGGTGAATGAATGAGAATGATGTATTATTCCACAAAGTGACACAGGCATACTTGGAAAAAAAAATCCGAGTGCTCTTATTATTATTATTATTATTATTATTATTATTATTATTATTATTATTACTATTACTATTACTATTATTATTATTATTATTATTATTGTTAATTATTAATTATTAATTATTATTATGAAATAGTTAACTATTATTAAATAGTTCTTTGAATCATTTTATAATAATTATATTTTATTTTGTTTTATCAGTGTCTCCAAGCTCTCGAGTTTCTGCACAGCAATGGTGTGATTCACAGAGATATAAAGAGTGATAACATTCTTTTAGGAATGGATGGTCAAGTGAAACTAAGTGAGCACTGTTGTTGGTTGCAACATTTTGCTGTTAGACAAGATTCTTGTTTTTCCCAGGGACACTCATGAATATCAAAATGGTGTCTGAGCAGGTTGCAATTAAAGTCAGTTTTACATCTTACCATTCGGGCAACCTATAGCTAGCATGTACAAGCTCAAAAGTCATTTCAACCAGCCCCAAAACTGTTTTGATGCGCAGGATTGATTACACAGTTCTTCTGTCATTTGAATTCCTCAAAAACTTCACTTGCCTGCCGGGCAAGTTAAGAACAAAATTCACTAGCCCAATAGCAAAATCCACTAGAGCTATCGGACGCTACTTTTTTGCACGCTGCTGAGTATTCATTGTACATTAGTTGCTAAAAATGTTATCTATTCACTTTTTCAGCTGATTTTGGTTTCTGTGCGACTATAACACCCGAGCAGTCTAAACGTTCCACCATGGTAGGAACACCTTATTGGATGGCTCCCGAGGTCGTAACAAGGAAACAGTATGGTCCAAAGGTAAGTTACTACTCTGCAAATTGAGTGTCTCCAATTCAAAAGAAATTACTTTGATTTAATCATGTGTAAATTCATGCCTGATATCTTCAAAATTGACAGAATCTTTTAGCTTTTATAATAATAACAAATAACTTAATTAACATGTCAAGCAACAATCTAGCAGACGGGATTCCCACTGCTAATAGAGGACACCTAACTTTCTAAAATACAATCTAAAATACAAAACGAATTAATGATATCTCTCTAACATACCAACTACTAGAACTCTATTCATAATTATAAAAGTAACAGGTTCTTATGATCTTGTAATCTTGTGGTTTTTAATTAACTTGATATTTTGAAATCTAAGTATTCTAGTACTTTAGTATTTCAGTATTCAATATTTTACTATTATGTTAAAGTATTTCAGTACCTTGGTATTCTATGTTGTTGTAACTTAGTTTCATAGGGCCAGAAGGGAGACTACAGCCTTAACTGTAATATTATTGTGCGCCCTATTGCAATAAAAGTGTTACGCTATCAGATCTTGCTGGCCTAAGCGAACAAGGGAGAGACTTTTATACTTTTTAATATGAAGGAAAAAGGCATTGGAGTTAATGACTTTGAGCCTGAGACCATCAGAACTGAAAGTATGGAAGTCAATATTTTAATCAGGGCCCCAAGACTTCCTTGGTGTTGAAAAATATTTGAGACTCAATTCATGAGGCATAGGGAAACACTTGGAGATCCATGAAAATGAACGAAAGTAATTATTTGCCACACATACAGACATTCTTGTGTTTGTTGGTTTTCAAATTTTGATTAACCCAAAGATTACTCAGCAGGCTTCACAGTGTATATCAATAACATTTTATTTCTAAATGCATTTATCTGATGCTGTTATTTCTTAGGTGGACATCTGGAGTTTAGGAATTATGGCAATTGAGATGGTTGAGGGTGAACCACCTTATCTGAATGAAAATCCTCTCAGAGTAAGTCAGAGCTTTGAATTACATGTACTGATAAGGTGCATTTAAAGGGGAAGTATCACAAATTTTCCTGTCATTTCAAAACCTAAACTATATGTTTGTCTGTCAGCAGAAACAAAGAAATACATGTAGTTGTCAAGTTTGTTATAAATTATCACCCCAGTGCAACAAAACTGTCAATTAGTGCCTTTGGCCAGAGACAGAGTAGGCTGGTATGGATTGAAACTTGAAAAATGTTGGGCTAATGTTTTTCAGGCTCTCGCATTTTTTTTTCCAAAATGCGCTAGAACCGATCACGAGTTGTTCCTTTCAAGAATTGAGTTGATTTCTGTCCTCTCGTCATTGTAGAATTATTTGGCAGCTGATTGAAGGTCTTATTTCATCATTTTTAACAAAAGATACCAAAAACCCCATGATACTTCCCCTTTAAAGGGGCAGTGTCACCTATTTGTGATGTTACTTTGAATGGCCAGAAAACACATTTGCATTGATGGAATCGTTAAAATAACGGTTCAGTTTTGTTTACAGTAACTCTACTATTACACAGAAACTAGTGTTAGTTATCTTTGGCCTCGGATGGCCGAGATTGAAATAGATTAAAACTTGAAAAAGTTGGCCGTTATTGCCACGATAGTAACCAATACACCAGCTAGGAGATCAGATAATGAACCCTTTAGGGACTTTGATTAGCATGAAATCTCTCCTCGTAATACCAATGCTTATTCAACCCCTAAGGTCGTGAGAATTAAAGATATGATCACCCAAGGTGAATTTTCGTGATATTTTAATGACTTCTCCCCAGCACTTTTATAAGAAAAGTATGAGGACAAGATGGGAGAATTTGTTGTTTGATATCAGGGGTTAAAGGGTTACATCTGAGCTCTGTTTTTGCACTCTAGGCCTTGTACTTGATAGCTACAAATGGAACACCAGAACTAGCGCACCCGGAAAAATTATCTCCAGTATTTAAGGATTTCCTGTCACAGTCGTTGGAAATGGATGTAGATAAGCGGCTGGGAGCCAGGGAACTTCTGCAGGTATGCAGTTTTTATAGGCTTATTTACTAATACCATTTCGTGCAGTATTTCAACCTGGAGCTTCTGTGAAACAAAAAAAAAAAGGTTTTTCGCCATACATTTCTTTGGAGCAAAACACACAAAGTGAGACATCTGGTTGCAAATAATGATGGAAGGTGACCTGTTTGAATCACAAATATGTAATAATGTGTAAAACGGCGTCTGTAAAGATTCTTGTACAGACAAGACATCTACAATTTAAGACATTTTTGTGCTTGTAGCAAGAGCGACGACCAGCGTCTGAAACTGTGCTTTTCTCGAGATGTAAATCATACAGCTACGTTTCTTATTTTGTTGATTTTATTTTGCAGCATCCATTTTTAAAGCAGGCCAAACCATTAGCCAGTCTGGTACCACTTATTCTTGCTGCCAAGGAAGCCAGCTCCAGAAATTCATAGTCAACTATCAATGCTTGCTAATTCGGTTCGAGAGAAAGCGAACATAAATTCTGTAGAGTTTATTTTTTACACAAATGTTATTTTTTATTGGTTAATTTCAGTGACAGAGGCTTTTAAAAGTTTTTGGTTGCTGCTTTTTTGTGAGCATGTACAGTGATGAAATAATGCATTTTAGTTCTTTTTTTTTTATAATCTATCCTGTAAATTTTATTCAGTAACATTTTGTCCAATGTGAGGATCAGCCCAAAGTAGATGTGTTCATGGAATCCTCTTTGTCTTTTGGGAAATCTTCAAGATATTCGTTAATATTATCTGATAATTTAATTTTTGAAGGAGCAGGGTGAAATTATGGAATTCTGCTCGCAGTAGTGAACCTCAACACAGGTGGAAGGCAAATGTACGCCTGTTGTATACCAATAAAGCCGATGGCGTTGAAATGACTACTTGTTGTGTACTCCGCCGCAAAACTTCGAACAAAATGCCGCCATGGATGTAGGGTAGTTTCACTTTGCAAACATTTGCTCCAATTCCTCGATGCAATCAAAGATCGAATACCGTAAACTACCGCTCATAAGCCCTGAGCTTATACAACTTCGTAAGTAAGGGGTTTTAGATGGGCTTATAAACGGAGGGGGCTTATATCCGGGGCGGGGGGGGGGGGGGGGCTACCATCGGAGTAAAAAATCCGTTTTGAAACGAGCTATAGCAGTGTTGATCGAAATACGTTTTTCATTTACTGGGTTTAAATTAAGCTTTAAAACGTTAATATTTGGAACAAAATTAAAACTAACAACACGAACGAAACTAGCGGGGGGGCTTTTAATCGGATGTAATTTTTGGTGTACAGGTAGATTGGCCTATGACCGGGGGGCTTATATTAAGCGGCAGTTTACGGTATTCTCAAATAGTCAAAGGGGTTGGAATGAGCACTACCCAACATCCCCAACACATGAATGGCATGTAACCCAAAGCAGGGGAGGGGCAGTCCAGACTTCCACCTATACGGTTAACCCTCTTGAAATCAAACAAAGAAATTCATTCCTGTCTCCGAAGTTATTACAATAATCGTACTCTGAAATCGCTTCCCCAAAGATACACAAATTACAAAGAATCTGAAACTCTCTGTCCTATCGCACTGAGGAGCTTCGTCAGCACAACTGATAATGCATCGACTTGTTTGTCAAGGGTTCCTTAGGCCACTGTCAAAATCTGGTTTAATATGTATTTCAGAGACCTTCGCCTCCTTTCCTGTTGATCTCAAGTTTCCACTGTTTGATGCGAATAGCCTCTTTACGACCAAGGCCCCCGTGGTATCGACGGTGTCCCATTGTATGGTGTGGCCCGATTCAAATTACTGCCGATGTAGTAGCCTGTGAGGGGTATACAGAGAGCGTGCCCTGATTTGGGGGCCACAGATGTTAGGCCTCGCTGGGTCGTTCGTCTCAGTAATGCTGTGTCGGAGGCACCAAGATATTTCTTTTCACTAAGAGAAGCAAGTCAAGCGTAAGAGGCGCTACCGAGTTACGGCTTGATACTTAATTCAGAAGCCGCCCAAACGCTCATAACATAATCTAACATAGGTCTTATGCCCAACTGCCGTGGAACTTCGCGCCCCCCTGAATATAGACAAGGCTCTTTTCTCGAGGCGTAGCAACTCGTTCCTGTGGAAAGGTGTTGCAGAAAGCAGGAACAGCGTGGTCTGTTACAGACCTTACACTGGAAATATAAAAACGTACTAGATCATGCGGTGGGACCCTAGCTCTCTTTAGTTGAATTGAGAAATACAACCTCTTACTGGCCTTTTTAACTTCTTCGGTTATATGATCGTTCCAGGTAAGGTCGCTTGCTAACTTAAGGCTGGTTCTCATATGATCGCTACGATCGCTATGATCGCTGCAAAATGCGACCAGCGATCCCAGCGATGATAACGATCGTAACGATTGCTTTGATTCTCATATGATCGCTACGATCGCTAACATGTTTCTGAAGTTATATTTTTGTGTTCAATCTGATAGGATACAAAGTCCAATGTTGTAATGACTTATGGGATATTTCCAATCGCTACGATCGCAGAAACCAATTCTCATATGGTCGTTTTGATCGCTATGATCACTAGATCGCGCAACACCGATCGCTACGATCGTCGAGATAGAAATTTTTCTATGTTAGCGATCGTGATCGCTGTGATCGCTACGATCATTAAGATCGCTATGATCGCCGAACAGAGCGATTCTCATATGATCGCTGGTCGCCTTT
>NW_028145609.1:207500-300000 GCF_977016875.1 Pavona decussata
ATGATTAAGTTACCAGATTTTGCCGCGAAAAATACAGAAAGCTATCACGTGTAGCGAGTGTAACAAAATTATGTTATTAACCTCGACTCTCAGCCTAAGCAATGTTCTTAGCATGTTCTTAAATTTTTGTTAATCTCAGCCTCACGTTAAAAAAAAGTGGTTCTTATAAAAATACTATAATAATAAAAGAGTGTAGAGCATGATGTGACCAGCCTAATATAATCTGTAATGTCTTAATTATTTCTATTTCATGATAAATTCAGCCATTACTGTATTTTTATATTTAATCATCTTCGGAGACCCAGGGGCAGTTAATCGGGTGGAAGGAATTTTCGTGGGCAAACAAAAATCCCTAATAATAATAATAATAATAATAATAATAATGATAATAATAATAATAATAATAATAATAATAATAATAATAATAATAATAATAATAATAAATAAACAAAAAATAAATAACGGCTAGGCTTTTCTGAATTATATTTCAACCGTTAAGTAACCAAACTGGGTAAAATAGCATAATAACTACATTTACTGTATACAATTAAACTTTTACGTCAATTTTAGAATTAATATACATCAAGGCTGCTTTAGCTGGCTTTGAGAGGGTTAGTAAAAACATTCCCACTTCAAATCCTTTGAAAAAATAATTAAAACAACTTCCAGTCTCAAAATAATTCTATGTTTAGTATAAAAAGAGTATATATCCAGTATATATATAAGCTATAAACAAACGATCTTGTCTGCTTTTGGTGGAATCACAACCTGAATTTTACTTGTGTTCCGTAAGTTCTTAATGTAAGAAGTCCAGTCCCAGGTACTTAATTTCCCGTGTATGTAATTCCCAGAAATCACGAGAAAGCTTCATACTCACCGTCGATCGACAAATCACGGAAGTAATGTAAGGTAACGTTCTTTCTTTTGAACTGTAGTTAAACATTCGGTTATGTCTTGCACCAAGTCGTTACAAGAAGCCATAGAAGAATTCCGATGCTACAGCGATAGCACGGCGTCATTGTTCAAGCGAACCTCGTCTTGTTTTCAAGAAATCGTAAAGTGTTTCGACATTGAAGCAGATGACACTCAAACAGCGCCCATTCCTTTCAACCAACTGGATGATGTAGAGAGAGAACTTCAAAAGAGTCCATCAGTGTTCTTCATCGGCGAACGAAACTGTGGGAAAAGCTCGATTCTTAACGAGCTTCTACGACAAAAGTCTCTTCCCGTACATGAAAACCCGTGTACTGCTAGAATAGTGAGGATCAAGTACGCTCAGGAACCGTACGCGACCCTGGTCGGATCGGATGGCAGAGCCGTCAAGACAGAACAGCTTACTAGTAAACGTCTCCCTGAAGATCTCATAGTAGTTTCAGACCAAGACAGAGAAGACGAAAATGTTTTGAACGCGACTGTGGAGGTTGGACTGAATCACACACTTCTGCAAAGTGGAATCGAGTTGATTGACTCTCCGGGGAAGAACGAGTCTGATGTTTTGGACAAGGTATTAGATGACTTTCTACAGAAGGGAACCGTACCTCTGTTTGTTTACGTTATCGACGGCAATAATAATCTGAGACCCTCGGTAAGTACATATTCCCCTCAAATTTTCGATAAAAATCTGATTACATTGACTTTAAATACTGCAAATTTATTTCTTCACGGCGGGCCAAATTAAACAATTAGCCATAGTACGTCAAAGCGAGAACTGAACGAATCTTGACGCGTGACTGCGACGAAATGATGGCTTTGGAGCAGTATTTTGCTGGTTGTCCTGTTTTTACATTGCTTTACCATTACAAAGAGGTTTAAATAATAAATTAACAATTAATAATTTGATAAAGCCATTGAGGTATGACCACAATGAGATCACCAATTACCTTTTGTATACCTTCGCGTTTATTATGCTGTGTTTAAGTGATCGATTGGAGTCTGTGGATGAAATCCTGTGACTAGTTAAGTGAAAACGTCGAAGCAGCACTTTTATGTTGCTTCAATATATTTATTCATTTCTTTCTTTATTTTTTTGTGAACAAAAATAGGGTGTTTTTATGGGGGAGGGGACAGTTGCATGCGAACTTTCCTTTCAGAGGGTAAAATCCCGGAAGTAGCAGTTCAAGTCATACAGGAAGTTGGCAGGATGTTCTTTCCTAATTAAGCTTTAGAACTAACTTAGGTCCTAGACAGCGTTTAATTTCAACGGCAATTCTGTACTGTTTTACTTTCGGATTTGGAAGCGTAAACCGGTCCGTCGTGTATTGGCCGAACAACCGTCTTGAATGTGCCTGGAATGTGATCTCGAACGTGCATCTCTATTTTAATTGAAAAGAGCTAGCGAGGACTCTGGATTTTAATAGGACGCACTTCTTGTTCAGCAAGAGAATAAACTTACAGGGTACAGTCCCGACGTAGTCAATCGAACGTTCGGTAATCGAACCCAATCGAACCCAATCGCTCGATTGAGTTCGATTGGGTTCGGTAATCGAACTTAATCGAACTCCCAAAAAGTTTAGCCAATCGAACGTTCGGTAATCGAACAGTTCAACAATCGAACATAATCGAACTCAATCGAACATAATCGAACACCTCAACAATCAGAAACACGAACCAGTTTCGGCTTCTATTTCAAACACGAGTACAACAGGCAAGATGTCGGACAGGGCAGAGTTTAAGCCTACTATTCTGGAAGCGGTGGTAAAGGGCTACCACGAGGGCTCTTTCGCCGTCCGTGTCGGGGATAAATTTGTTGTCAAGTAGAAAAGAGGAGATAGGGGTCCGGCAAAAAAAGACAGTTTACATGTTGTACTGAGCCGTTCATGTTATATTTATGTTGTGAATGAATCAATTTCGAATCAGCTAAACAATAAAGATTTTAGTTCATTGAAATATGTTAATGTCTCTCACACTTGCTCCTCTAGTTAAAACTCAGTTAAAGAGTGAATTCCTTTCAATTCTACTAAGAGTTAATGCTTATCAATTTTGTGTACCATTTTGCTTTTCTACCGAACCCAATCGAACTCAGTCGCTCGTTTGAGTTCGATTGGATTCGGTAATCGAACTGAGTCGAACTCACAGAAAGTTCCAGTTCGATTATGTTCGATTGCCGAACCAATCGAACTCCAATGGAACGATTGGGTTCGATTGGTTTTTGGTTCGGTTTCGTTCGATTGACTACGCCGGGTACAGTTGGTCACTGATTGTCCTTCAAATTGAACATTTAAATGGACTAAATACAACAGGTAGCTCTCTTTTCATATTATTAGAAGATAAGAGTCTTAAATTGTGCCCTGCATCCTAAAGCATCACTTGAGTAATTTATTCCAAGTGAGAGTTGTTTTATACGCAATCTGAATTAGCCAAGAGGCTGAAGAGGTTTCACTGTACGAAAACTATTCCATAAATCACCTTTACATGTGAATAAAGCTTAAATTTACTTTTTTCTTTACGGTACATAAAGGCGGCACTTTACTGTACCTACCGTGCTTTAAAGTTTAGTAAATCTGCTATGTCAGTACATCTGCTATTTCGTGCGATGTCTTGAACACGAAAAGCTTCGACAACCTTTGGAACCTCGATTCTCGCTCGGATATCACTTGTTACAATTCTCGCTTGGTTTATAGGTTTCATCCATGCTTGCACTTATGAAATATTCCCAAGATATGAAGAGCACATGTGTTCTTATTGTATTTAAGGATGTGGAAACGCTGACATATTTGAAGAACAGATTTCCTCAATCTCCAACTATGTATGTCTGCAACAAGGTAGACACTACACAAGGAGCACAAGAGTTTGACAAGCGCGAAGATGACGAGGATGGTAGTGATGATGACGGCAATGAAAGTCGAGAAGTTAGCAAAGAAGAGAAGGTGTTTAATCAGCTAAAAGAAAAGGAGTTTGTCTCCGGTGATTCTTGGCAAAAGTGTCGTGTTTTCCATGCGATTTCCGCCAAAGAAGTTAAAAAAGAAAGAGTGGGAAAGAGACCGTCAGAGGCCACCAGGAGATTTAAAAGGTTTGAATCCAGCCTGCAGCATCTTCTTGGAACGGTTATGAAGACACATTCAAGACGAGTCGTGCAGAAATTGTTGGTTCTTCAAGAAAGTTTCGTGAACGTCGTCCAAGTGCAGAGAACTATGATTACTCAAAGGGCTTTTGTTCTTCCACAGATTATCAAAAAGGGCAATGAAGTTGAGATGAAAATATATGAATCACTCTCAGCGCTCACGTTCGCCTCGAGAGAATCAAAAAGTACAATCGTGGAAAGCATACAAAGTTTGAAACAGGAGTTTACACACGAAGCTGAATTGTACGAGGCCGTAAATGAGCGAACTCTTGAACACGACGCTCAAACAATGTTAGTGACCGAGCTCTCTGCTCTGTCAATGAGCGATCTTGGACCACTGCTTAACGTTGACTTTGTTTTGGAGCGATTTCTTAGTGATATGAAAAGCAGCATCCTGGAGAGGACATGCAATTGCCTTGGCATTTGTGTCGAGTCGGTGATGAAAGACTTAGTCAATGGCATCACCAAGGCTGTCATAGACTTCAACGAAGATTTGGCTAATCCGACTGTTACACGGATTTTGGAAGAAAGTTATGATATCCAGTTCCCGGCAGTAAAGGCAAAAACTGATGAACTGCTTCAAATTGTTCTGAACGGGCTTCTTGACTCTATTAAGGAGGCCGTCAATGTTGCCTTAAGGCAAGAGATCTCGGGACCTCTCAGCGCAAAACAATTTTCAACTTACTCCAAAAAAGACGTTCAGAATAAAGCAGCTCGTCAATCCATGGTGCAATCTCTCTTGGAGACAATTAACGAGGAACACGTTGCAGAGTCGGTTCATGAAGCATGTTCTTGTCGTCTTCGGAAAATGCATGAATTGTTCGGAGCTGCCATGACTTCACTCGAGTCCTTGCAAACAGACTTTGCCAATTGCCAAGTAGAATCGCGGCTGGAAGAGTTCCGTGTTCATTTTACACCCCAGATTCGTACACTGGCTGTTGAGGGGATGGCCTTGAAGAATATGCAGAATCGGGGCCCCGTGGAGCTCGGTGTAAGGATTGCCGAGACTCACCATGGAGTCATCTATGACTGCATCAGTGAACGTTGGTGCAGGGCTTCACCCAGTGGCCAATGCGCTGTAAAGGTGCTGAAGAAAGTAGATTTCAGCATAGACTGTTGGAACCAGACCGCAGTGGATTTGGTCAACATGATGTAAGTTCAACGCACCATTATCATTCGTTAGCCTTAGTGGTTATGCTTTAAGTAAATGCTGCTTTAAATCATGACACTAGCAACAGAAAACGCCAGAACAAATTCTTGGGTCGAATGGATAAAGGGGAGGATGATCACTAATTCCAGACAATTTATTTACAGAATACACCTGTATCTTTTAAATCCAAGATGTTCTCGATATTTTGTTAATTTTTTAGGGACATGATTCACAAACTTCGCGGCTCTCATCGAAACTTGTTACGCCTGTTCGGTTGGGTTTTCCCTAAGCCCGATATGTTGTATGTTGTCATGGAGAAGGCAGAGAGGGGTCTGCTCCGTGCTCTCCAAGAGGGATTGCCACTGTTCATTAGGATGTCCATCGCACTGGATGTAGCTGAAGGGCTGAAGGCTATCCATGATATCAACTACACTTACGAGGATCTGAAACCTGGAAACGTCTTGGTAAGAATAGGCGGCGCAAGCGCATGCAGGGGTGGGAGGTAATAGATTAGTTGTTTGCATTAACCTTGGTCTTTCAAAATTCAACGCCTACGCTGATGGATCCTGATGGGGACATCGTGCCGTGTCCTTTCTTTAGATATTAACTTAACTCCATGATCCGGCAAGCCTTTAAGGAAGCGATCAGCGTGGGAGTAACCCTGAAACAGGGAAGTGTCGCTCCCACGGGAGGAGGCAATTTACCACACTGAAAGTGAAGATTACAGCCGGCCATTCGTGCCACTGTTAATGAACCCTATCTAACCCTAGGGATGGGGATGGGGGGGGATTCTACTCGCGGCGACGTTGAACCTTAATCACTTTTATAATGCTTGGGCAAACGTCATGAGACTTGACAACTTTTTTCAGAAATTTGTCTTGGAAGAATTTGATTTGGTCGGTTAGCGTTCATTGACTTTGATCGATGTTACCATGGCAATCAAATTTTTGTGTCTCAATACGAAAGCTTGAGGTGTCAGTCCAATAATCTCCTCACAGAAAGTATTTGCCTTCGGTGATGTTTATTGTGCTTTACAAGGTGGCTCTTACTTAAAGACTCTGGATAAAATCCTAAATATGACCATTCGAGTTAAAGCTACTGAGCAGTACTTTCTCGCTGAACAATGTGGTTTTGACGTTTGAGTCTATAGATGAAATCCTCAAGTGCTACCATACTGAGCAGTACTATTCCTATGGTACTGTTTATTATGCTGTAAGAAGATGGACTTACATTTGAGTCAAGTTTGACCATTTAAATGAGGCCCTGTTAGGGGGGGAGGAGGGTGGGAGGGTCTGAATAATCCATAATTCTGGGTAAATTTTGGAAACAATCCATATCTCATTTTTGCAAAAATATATATCCCTAAAATAAAATTCTACAACGATCTATATGTAGTTAGTCCTAATTACCTTCTTATATCGCACGGATTGTATTTCCATAACCCTGATGAAACACAGGGGTGGTTACCGAGGCTGTAACCTTTGAACAAATGAGTTATGAAACTGTTACGACCTATAGTACACAGGCATCGCGGGCTCAGAATTTCGACCAAGAGATCTCGCTGGAGATAAACATGTGTCTAATACCCTTTTATGTAAAAATAGTTGATGCAATAATGGCCGATAATAATCCATAATTTTAAAATGCAACACAAATAATCCATAATCTTTAAATTTAGTGGCCAATAATCCATATACCTTCTCTAAACCCCCGTCCCTGGGGGGGGGGGGGGGGGGGTGGGGGACTCCTCGGAATTCTCGGTAGGGGTGTGCCGCCCGGTTCTCCAAACCCTGACCCTATTTCAGACCAAAAGATGCCATTTTCCACACCCGTTTTCAGACCTGGTTTGTAGCGTAATAAAGCTTCAGTGCCGAAGTCAAGAATTGGTAAAATTCACTCAAAAATTCAGCTCGAATGATACATTTTGGATACTTCTCTTTCTAAACTATTCCTTGGGAGTTGAAAAGACAAATACGTTTATACGCTCTCGTGGTTCCCTTAAAAACCATACCCGGAGTAAGACCATAATGGTCAAAATCTATGACTCAAATTTCTGCAAGGCTGATCGGACTGCGTAGAAAACTTAACACGACAGCGACAAGATAGAGACCAAACCGAGAATCAAAATGCAACCGTGGACAGCTGTTTCGAGCTGGTTGGCTTTCATTAGCACGGTGTAGCACAGCAAAAGGTAGAACAGTCCGATCAGCCTTGCAGAAATTTGAGTCATTTATATTTTTGGCTGATTAGATCTTTTACAGATCCTGCGTATACTTGCAGCATCTTCGTTTGCGGTCCCTTATTTATTGTTTACTCTATCAAAATCTATACCCGTTTTCAGACCAAAACGGCTAAAAAACCATACCCTTTGGGTCGGCACATACCGTATTTTCTCGATTAAACGCCCCCGGCGTTTATTTAAAATTCGGCAGTTTTGACCCGGCGTTTTTTCGAGGCCGGCGTCAAATCGGGATCCGGCGTTTATTTTTAAATGGAATTTTCAAACATTTTTCCAAGTTGATTTAATATTACTGATCCTCGAAAACCTAGGGGCTGTTTGTCTGTGCTGGACAATTTTCCCCTGGATTGACCGAAGTTACAGTATTATGGTACCGTACATACGGCACGTGTACCATGTTGCAATCAAGATTTGTATCACTAACAAACAGCACATAAATAATATATGAATGATGTAGGAACAAGTAAATGATATGAGCACAAAGTTTTCAGTTTATAAACGGTAATGTCGGCAACGTCCTCCTCGTTTGTGTCAGCTAATGTGTGCAAACTGATTATTTCAATTTTAATTCTGTTAATTTCATGTTAATACGCGCCGGGACCCCGAACAAGCGCCGGGGCCCCGATTAAACGCACCCGGCGTTTATTTAAAAATCGGAAGTTTTGACCCGGCGTTTAATCGAAGTCCGGCGTTTAATTGAGAAATTACGGTACCAATATAGCTTATATAGGGGACTAATCCTAAAAGCCTAACAGGGCCTCTCAAATTAAAGTTATTGAACAGTACTTTCCTGTGGTGCTGTGTATTGTGTTGTACAAGGTGGCTCTTACTTTTGAGTCTGTGGATGACATTCTAAAGTGTGACCATTCAAATGAAAGCTACTGAGCAGTACTTTCCCGTGGTGCTGTTTATTATGCTGTTCGAGGAGATTATTACCCTTGACTCAGTTATTAACAAAACTCATTAACAAATCTCGTAAATGAAAGAGTTACACAACCAAATTTTCGTTTCTTTATAGCTAATGCACGATGGAACAGCAAAGATCAACCTTGCTAAACCCGAGTTTCCGTACAAAATGACCCCACTTGGTGCACCATTTCATATCTCGCCGGAAATGTACCGTTACCATGGTAAAGGACAGCTCAGTTACCCTTCTTACGACATCTATGCATTTGGAATGCTTCTGTGGGTACTCTGCGAGGGGTCTGGGAAAGCGCGGCCGGAAGTGTACGATGGCCTGGAAACTATTGAAGCAATGAAGGAAGCTGTGAAGAAAGGTATCTTGCCAACGAGGCTGCCGATGATGAAAGATGCATGCTGGGAATTGATGTCGGCGTGCTGGAATGCTAGGGAAAGCATTACAATGGAATACGTTGTTTCTCAATTAAAAAAGATACGGGAACGTTGCAGGGTTTAGTGATTATTAGCAGGCTCTTTTGTGTCGAATGAGTTGACCGCAGTCTGGTAAGATTGATAGAGCGAGAGTCTGGGTCAGCATCTTTTCGCTAGCCGATATTTCTTTCGCCTTATCTCGACTTACACGGAGCCCGTTCGTTGTACAAGGGAATTAGCAATAGAGAATTTATGAGGTCACATCCCGATAAGAGTAAGACTTGTAGAGCGTCGCAGAGTTTTTTTATGTGCACTTTCGTAGAAAAAACGGTTAATTGAAAAAATCTGCTTCATTAAATCTGTCATGGCTGAGAACTTGACGTAGCGAACACTAAGAAAATAAATATGAGAAAATCCTGTGAAAAACACCTCAAGCAGGATTTTTCGGGTCCCGTGACTGTAGGTCATTGGGATATCTAGATCTGGCTAGATAGTTTTCAGGGTACCAGGTTATATTCATTCTTAACAATCGTACCCTGGAGTTAAGAGACATGTAATCAACATTCATACTGGCTTCTTATAAGAAGCATATAAATATGCTTTAGAGCCTTAAAAGTTTGTAACAAAATGAACACATTTGCTGTAACATAATAACCATCAGATATCCTCAAGCCGCTCCCAGTTTCGTCTTAGTCGCATCGGAACTGTAGGAATCACTTCTTTACAAAGAAACAAAATCGGTTGATTGCTGAAGTGTAGGCCATCTTTTTCCAATTTAAGTGGAGTACAGTTAGTAATTAAGGTACGCGGACAGCAATTTTACGGAGAGGGGTTTAAAATCTCATTCAGCGTCTACATAAAAGCTTTGATGTAATGTTTATTGGGGCTCATTATTCCGCGGGCCTAACTGGCTAGTTTTCAATTTTTTGGCCGAATAAGATTGGTCCGAAGTTGAATTAGCCTCCATGTTATTGATAGAGAAAAGAAAAAGGTTAATGAACATTTCCTCTTCACGTATAACTGCTAAGTGTTTAAAGTATAGTAATGTTCTGCTTTGCAATTCCCAGTTTATTTATTATAGAGCCAGTATGAGATACAGGGTCGGTGCGGCTTATAATTTCAGGGAAATTAAAATTGAAGGGATTCTAATTTTTAACACATTGCAATAAACATATTAGGGTAGATTGTAACAGAAATGTCTCGATTAAGCAGTCAGCGCCATGGACGCTGGCCAAAAGGAACGCGATTCTAGCGATGAGAATGCCGAAAAGCGAGAGAGAGAAAAGCCAATCTCGAACCCAGAGTCCTCAGGCTCTTGAACCAGCGGTCGGTCGCTAGGAGATATTAAACTCTCTCCTGGCGACTTACCGCTGGCCAAAGTGCCTGAGGACTCTGGGTAAGAGATTATAAAAAAGCTTGAAACTGCGTAGCTTTAAAGTTTGTCGTGAGAACGGTCGGAAATACGTGGCCAACGTATTATCCGAACATAATTTCACTTTAATTTGTGTTTTAATATAGTATCTATTATTTTAACTTACTTTTGATTGAAGTTTTACCTCGCAGAATAAAGGATAACTAATATTAGACATGAGAAATAGGGGATTGTTATTATTATTATTTTGCCTTTTCCTATTTTTGTTTTTGTTGTTTTTGCTGATCACTGAACACTGGCAAACGTGCGTGGTTTTTTTTTTTTAATCAAGATGAAACTCAGAAACTAAAGGTAAAAATAAAGCGAACCCAAGAATAATTAATAATGATTTAGAAACACATAGGCACGTAAAAACTAGCGATATAATAGTCCGACGTTTCGGCGACGTCATGACGCCATTCCCAAGGAATGAATAATACAAGCGAGTTCAACGGAGTAAGATCTTACTTAGATTTGCGTTAATGGTGTAACTAACAGATAATAAATTCGATCCGCGCCAAAGTATTGATTTAATTACCCCATTAATGCAAATCTAAGATCTTACTCCGCGTCATGACGTCGCCGAAACGTCGGAACATTATATCGCTAGTTTTTACTTGCCTATGAACCCAAGAATATACACCCTGTTGAGTGGCATATAGCCGATTGACATTGACATTGATTGACATTGTTTGCGTTGTGTTTGGTTGGTCCAGGAATCGAAACGTAAATCTTATTTTACAAGAAAGCCATAAAGACTTAATAAGCGGTCTCATTTATTCCTCATTTATGTCGCACTGCTACGCCGCTTCCTTTTTTTTTATCCGTTTCCCTCAGCGAGATTTAGCTCCTTGATACAACCAGGTTGCCTTGAATAGTTTGGACCCACGGTCCCTAAACGTTTGACACCAGTGGCGCAAGTTTTCTATTTTTGACGGTAAGTTTAAATTTTGTAAACTGTTCGAAACCTTTGGAATGATTGACTTTCAAAAGCGAAAATGATAAAGACAAGATGCCCCTAATGGCATTTTCGCGAGATGTTTAATGTGGCCTCATTTTTTCCCATTGTATGCTTCGCAGATTTTTAAAATCCTAGCTAATGGAATTGTTTGAGTCACAAACATAGCGCCGTGATGTTGTTTCCCATGTGTTATTTAACAATTATTCCACGAGCGCGCGTTGGATATGAGATGATAGATAGCCAACGAGGCGCGTAGCGCCGAGTTGGCCAAAATCATCTCATATCCAACAAGCGCGAGTGGAATAATTGTTTTATTAAAAACATTCAAGTAGTATTGGTAGGCCTCGCTGATTTCGTTTTCAAGAGCAACCAGAAAACAATTTATGTTCGCTACTTCTCGGGCATGGTATAATGGCTCATATACCATGGCCGCTCAGCCAATCAAAACCCTGGAATTGCTGGAATTGCATTATACAATGATCCAGTTTTTAATAATGTAGGTTATACCCGGGAAATTGCATTACGTAAGACCACACACATGGCCTGACTCACGTTTTCTATTCTGATTATTTAATTTCAATAAAAGTGTAAGATTACAAATTGTTCTCGTTTCACCAAAAAACAAAAAGAAAAACAGGCAAAAGGCTTTCCTATGAAAACTTTTTGTAAAAATTAACAATAGCACCTTTACTCTTTTTGTGAAGTGGATTTCCAGTAGCGTTTAAGTATCAATTCGACATAGGGATGTGATGTGTGTTTTTGTGTTTTTGTGATGTGTTGTTTTTGTGATGTGTGTGAGCTTATCAATGACCTTTCCTCCTCGCATTGTGGTTCTACAACTGTCAAACAAAGCATGATTCCTTCGCCAGAAACTCTCCAATTTCCACCGTCAGTTTTAACTGTGGAGTGCTTCTTAGAAGTTATTCTTTGGATTTACCACTTCAAAAGGGTTCATTTTCTTTTTTAAAACGTTATCGTTGAGTCTAAGACATGTAAACAATATGGTCGGCAGAGTAGCGGACAAAAACATCCCTTCTAGGAGAGAGCAGAATTTAATCCAGGTTTAATGAATAAATCAAATGATGATTTGACGTCACACAGGTAGGGATAAGTGGGTCCCCTCCCTCGTGATATGAGCGCCGATAATGGATTCGAATGGATTTTGATTGGGCCGTTATTGTTGAACAGAGTTTAATGAATAAATTAATGTGCAGATTTGAAGCTACCACGAAAAAAAAAAAAAAAAAGATTATACACAGCTCAATTTTAAACACGGGTTGCCCTCAGGAAATCCCGCGTAAAAACAAGTGTTTTTTCTATCTGTCTGAAGGTAGGTACGTTTTTTATTAGGACGCTGGAGCTGAGATTAAATAACTAAAATTTAAGAACAACCCCCCGGGGGGGACTCCCTTATGAGAGGCTAATGGGGATGTGCCGCTGGATGGGGTAGCATTTTCACGACTGGATTGACTAGAATGGGGTTGCATTTTCAATAGAGTTACTAGAATGGGGTCGCACATTTTCGGATTTTGGGGTAAGAAAATTCTATTAAGTAGGGATTCCTTGAAAATGGTCTCGGTTAAAAAGTTCAGAAGTTGTTGTTTATGAAATGTAACAATCACTTCGCAGTACATTCCGTTCTTTCAATTCATTTTATGATGACCTATTTAAAGGATTGATAAAGTAGATGCATAAATAGAAAGTGACTTGGTTGGGATCGCGAAAATTACGTTTTCCCAAAAGTGACTGATGGGGTCTATTACTGGCCACAAAATAGACTATAATGGGGCAGGGGCTCTGAGAGGCCAGCGGCACATACCCAGCAGAACTGAACCCAAGTACTCCCCCCCTCCCCCCGCCGGGGAACAAATTAAGAACATTACCCCGGGTGAGACTCAGTTTAATCTTATACCCAGAGTCCTCAGGCTGTTTGGCCAGCGGTTAGTCTCCAACCGCTGGCCAAATAGCCTGAGGACTCTGGGTACGAGATTGCTTTGACCGCGCACTGTTTGGCCTGGGAACGAAAACACGGAAGCTCATTGAAAATTTATTTAATACTGGTAATGGAAACGTAACGCCAAAAATCTTTAGTTTAAGATGGCGTATGGTATAGATGCGTTTACATTTCTTAACAGGAAATTTAAATTCTTCATTTTAGCAATTTTTGGAACCATTTTAGTCGGTAAGTTAAGCGATTCTCGTGGTTAAAGTTATCGCTTTCTACACGTGCCACCATCGATTTTTCACGAGAGTTAATATGAGATCTAACCTTCCTGTGTTCCGATCTCCAGTAAGCTGGGCTACACTTAGTCGTAACAGAACCGTGGTAGTAAATGAAGGAAGGTAAGATCAACCAGCTAGTTTGTTTTACGACGAACGATTCACTGGGATTAATTTTCCTGAAATTTGACTGCAGCTTGCTAATATCAGTCAATCAACGTGATCACGCAAATCACAGTTGCAGTTTATGTTTGTCATAATTTTTGCTAGCTCCTGTAGTCTACAATATTCTTGAATTTATTTTAATCCTCAAAAGTACTGATTGATCGAAATTTGATTTTAGTTAACATTAACTAGGTAATTAACTCAGTCATTTACATTAATCTTTTCTACGTTCCATGTTGATTTGTATGTAGGCTATGCTCCCCCATCATAATATCAAGGATCAATATTTGTCCTGGTGTAAAATTGGGAAAGATTCCCCACACAGCCCCATACATTAATTATATGTACTGTTATGAACATGTACTTATCCTCATTCAAAAATGGTGAGCACATCTGAATAGCTAGAGTTTGAGTCTTAAAATGACTATACAGTCATAAAATTAGAATTAATGTATCAGGCTGTGTGGAAATCTTGCCCACGGAGCAACTGTGGATGTTTGTCTTGGGGAAAAATGTAAAAACAGCCCACATGCTGGTGGGCGATACAGTTGTTCAGTCACACCAGATTGTTTTCTTGTCAGCCATTTTGCGCCAGAGCAAATCCATGACAAAGATTTTGTGTTACATGCTAATTAATCCAGTTAGTGATTCACATCACAGAAGAGGCGAACTAGTTCAAAAACCAGTTTCGTAAAATGTTTCACTTTCTTTACCTGAGTAGCATGTACAGTGGTACATGTTCTTGTGTGATCTATTTAACCCCTTAATATCAAAGAACAAATTCTCCTATCTTGTCCCAATACTTTTCTTAAAGTATCAAGAAAATTCACATTGGGTGATTATGTCCTTAATTCTCATAACCTTGTAGGGGTTAAATGAGAAGGATATTACAAGGAGAAATTTGATGCTGATCACTTACTCAGGGCTTAAAGGGTTTAGGTGTACTGTACATAATGATTCGATTTAGTGCCCATGTCACTTATTTACTTATGGTACCTCAAGAGAGGGCGCTGAATCGAAACAGGGCGCTTATTAGGGACAGGGCGCGTATTTCTTTTTTGAGAAACAGCCGAATGTGCAAATGAAGCTTTGATATTTATTAGAAAAGGAACAACAATAGAAACTGTTGAAATAACAAAATATACAGTGAATATTCACTTAATGGTAGGGAATATTCACCTTCCTTAAAGCCCGCTGAGACAACAAAGTCCAAGGCCAGGTGACGGGATCAAGAGTACTGGAAAACGGACTTGTTGTCTCTGGATCCTTCCTGGCTAGAATGACCAGCTATTGTAAGCAATCTCCGCAAAATTTGAAGAAGAGATCATTCATTTGAAGGAACTGTGCACTCACATGGACATAGTTGAGAGACTGAGACGAAGACCAGTGGAATAAGGCTTTAAGTGAGCAATTAAAGGAAGATGAACAACAGTTGATCTCAATGTATACGTACAACTGTACTCTAACAGTGCTATCACTGAAACAGAATATGGGCGCATATTGGTGTAGGGGCGTGTATGAGGGTGCTTACGGTTTACAATAGGAGCGCTTATTAACAACAACTGACATTCGAGTGGGGACGCTTATTAGAGAGGGGGCACTTATTGAAACGAGGGCGCTAAATCGAATCATTACGGTATTTGCAATGTTGTGTATACAACTGTTTCCACAAAGATTGTCCAAAAATAAAGGGTAAAAGCGTACACGACAACGTGAAAGGTAGTCTGAGAAATACCTAGTAATAAATTTGAATAAAAGCTGAGAATCCATATTGCCTGCCATCTCAAGTCTTCGCTGTACAGTCGAGGCATTATGAAGTCTGAGCTTTTATTGAAATTTATTGGGCATTTCCCAGACTACTTTTCGGCATTGTCATGCCACTTTTACACTTGGAATACCTTTGTTTAAACAGCTGTATATACCTGCACATTGGCTGGCCAGTGTAGTGTGAACCTGGGGGTGGAGGGGGTGGGGGTGGGGATTTGCTATAATGGACGATAAACAGGGTGGCTCTAGTCGGGGCAAGTCATTCATGTTAACATACCATATAGTCACCCACATAACCCTAACCGTAACCCTCCATATAGTCAGCCTTACCTTACCATGAATTACATTTCCCAAAGGGGCTATCTTTTTCAGGCTGGAGGTATATCATTATTTTACTCAAGTATAGAAAAATGGTAGCAACAAGTGTCGTTTATGTACTTGAAAGGGCCTCTCAAAATATCTCGAACAGACGCAATGAAAAGAGATGCAGCGTTTCGTAACTGTAGGCATTTATATGGAACATATATGAAAGGGTTATTTTTTCTAGTGTCAGAAATGGTGTATAAAAGGGTAAGGGTTTGGACAGTTTCCCCACCCGTTTCTATACCTCAGCTCATGAAATCCCTACCTTTTTGTATACCTGCAGCCTGAAAAACAGACCTCTTTTGGGAGAAGCCTCCCCATATAGTCTATTATAGGGAGTAATAAAAAATTATACAGTCATGTAGTTAAGTAATAATAAACTTTATTGTATCTCTCAGTTATTACACAAGGTGTGATTGGTCAATTTTGCAGGCCATGTTTCACTGTATGGCCCGTGAAATTCTGTTGACCATTTCCCTTGACTTCAACTACTTTCCCTTTCCTGCACGCCTGATTAAGCTCCATGAAATGTCGTTTTCTCGGTCTGTACTGTAAGTTATGGATCCTGGTGTTTTCCCATTGATTTATGGCCCATGCCCTTCCCGCTTGGGTTATAAATCAACATAGAAAACTTACAGTACAGACCTCGAACTCGGTTAGTAAAATGTATATATTTCTGAGTTACTTTATAACCTTCAACACTTGTCTGTAGCTAATTGGAGGTCCCGCCCACAGCCCTTTCATGTGCTATTTTACTTTTAATATTAAATAATTCTACAATTGCAATACAATGATTGTTTAAAATCCAAGTTGTGTAATAAATTATTATCCAGCTTACATAATTTTATACTTGTACCTGTATAATATACTGTAAATTGTCATGTTTTACCCTTGCAGGATCTCCCAACGAGTTTTGGATGATTTGAAAAAAGATTTAGAGAATTACAATATAGAGGTAAAGAAAAAACGTGTAATTACACTGTAAATACATGTTATGCCTGTATGTTTGTAACATGTAAGTTTTGCTCAGAGAGTTCAAGGGAGGTGGGGGGTGGATGGGCGGGGTGATTACTGTTGTTTATAAGCGGACTTTGAGTAATTGCAACAACACTTCTTGTAATACTGTCCCAAAAAACTTTTTTTCCCTTTTCTGTACTTTTCGTCTGGGCCACCCACCCCAGACCTCCAGGTTTAGCCTGGCACCAGTTGTTCAAAGGCCGGATAACTTTATCCTGTGTCACTATCCTACAGTTTCAACCTGGGAAAAGATTTGTACAAGCGAATATGCATACTCTAACCACAGTTAAGTTTGGGAGTGTACGAAAACCTTGGACAACGTTTAACGTAAAGTATATTTTAGACCTTGAATAGTGCCTTATCTATAGCTAGCGGATAAAGTTATCTGGCCTTTGAACAACTGGGGCCAGCGGTCAAAACATGATTTCATCTGGTGGTCATGAGTGCGAGTCCTAGCAATGAAGGAGAAAACTGTTTTTCTTTTTCTGTTTTGAAAGCCAACCCTTACTCCAAAGGCTCCAAACAATTTCAAAAAAAGTATTTTAAATACAATTTTTAATATCAGAAATTTTTGTAACAAAATTATGGCAAATTTGATGGCATGCATAGAAAGCTACTAAGTAGGCAAAAGGGTTTTCAAACAGCAAATTTCTGGTAAATTAAAAAAAAATGTTGTAACTTTGTGAATTTGGAGGTACTGATGAGATTTTATTACAGAAACCCTCCAAAAATTGCAGCGAAGCCAAAAACAGGTACTAATGCCCGCTTCAGCCCAGAAAGCGAAATGCACATGACAGCCAGATGCGGACTGCTCAAAGTTTATTTCAATGTGCTCGACTTTTAGCATTTTGAGAACTGAAGTGTACACTCAGTGTATTCCTATACAAAGTTTGTAAATCAACATTAGCTAGCTTCCTGATATTGGACACTGAGCTTGCACTCAGGGCTGTCTCTTATCAGACACTGGCAATGCTGTGAAAAATACAGCCTTTTCTGGCGAGGGAACCTTATCCCTATAGGTTACAGACTACAGTACAACTATTCAATTACATGTAGCTCATTACAATATCTTTGGGGGCAAGGTAAAAATAAAGTATCTGAGGGGCATACACTAGGGCAAACATTTGGCTGCTTAATAATGAATAAACCTTTACAGTTTTCTTGTTCATACAGTGTGTACTACAGCAATGTGTAGTTCCACCCTACTCCCCCTCCCCACCCCCCTCCCTTCCTTGTCTCCCTTCTTTCTAAGACCCCTGCAATGTCTTCTGCTTAAGGACGGTGCCTACTAATAGTGAAGTATTTTTGCGCAGTTTATCACTATGCGGGAAAAGCAGATCTTGGTAGCGGCTATTGAAATCCAAAAAGAAAATTGGGGGTAACCAAGCATTTTTTAGAGATAACTAAGCGACAATTATTCCAAAATGCAGCAAAATACAAAGCAATGTATGGCGCTTTTTTCCAAATTGAAGCTTTATTATCTCTGAAAAATGCACGGTTACCCCCAATTTTCTTTTTGGATACCAAAATCACTTGCTAAGTTCTGCTTTCTCGCGCAAGCGTGCAAAAATATCCCTGTGTTAGTAGGCACTACCTATAGGAAACTTGAGTATTCCGAGATGCGTAGAACATATGCACAGTAACAATAGTTAAGGCACCGTCCTTAATTAGTGTATTGTTGCTTTACAGTTTTCCTTAGTTTTTTTTTACAGCTTTGTCTTGGGTTTATACTGTAGTACATAGTAATTAGTTTAAAGTATTATAAATGTAATAAGAGCACATGGTCAACACTAGTAATGCTGTAGATTATTTTTGATTGCAGAAATAGTTAATTTTACTTTCTATTGCATGTCTATATTTCAGATGTTTAATGAGAAACTAAAGCCATTTGACCTCAGAATTAAGAATTTAGAGAACAAGTATGTAAAAAAAAACGTTTTAAATTTATTTTGATTTTGCCTTTATTATTTAAGGTGCAGATTGTAAGAGTTGGAGGATAACTTTACATTTGAATTAATATTAATAAAAATATGTACTTACATGCAGATTGTAAGAGTTGGAGGATAACTTTACATTTGAATTAATATTAATAAAAATATGTACTTACATGCAGATTGTAAGAGTTGGAGGATAACTTTACATTTGAATTAATATTAATAAAAATATGTACTTACATGTATGCATTATTTTGTAAATCATTGAAAAAATATTTAATTGATATTCACTTGAATTCAATGTTCTTAAAATATCCTTTTATTAATAAGTATATTATGTCATATGCATTGTAGTTTAAAGTGATTCATATTTTTATTGATTGACTGTTTGAATGATACAGTTTTGCTAAATATTATTGATAATAAGAATAAATGTGATTTCATGGCCTTTGTTTGCAAATAGAGAAAGAAAATATCTACCAGTGAAATATTTAGCTGAAAAAGATCGCAAAAGAATCCTGGTAAGTTCTTTTTTTGTTCCTCTTCTATTAATTTATCTTTTACAAGTGACACCACTGTCAGTGGCATAATTATGTGCAATTTATGTGATTAAGCCACATTTTTAATGTGAAATTAAAAAATTATTATGAAAGAAATTTCTTTCATCATTATATTGCTGATGAAATTTAAATTGAAGGGGTGGGCGGAATAAGGCCCTAAGTGACTTTTGATGTAAGGTCAAATTCTCCTTTTGTTTCACAAGCAAATAAAAGGAAATTGTAAGAAGAATTCATCTAGCAATTTATCGGAAGTCACTTAGGGTTTTTTTCCAGGCACCCCTTCAATTGTTGCCATTGCCCATAAAAAAAATGCCCCGATTTCCTTGGCTTGTCCACAATCCTTGCACACTGATACAAATTACAGGTAAAGATTGAAAATATTTGCATCTAGATGCAAATATTTTTGCCAATCTGTTTTGGTCATTGTAATATTTCATGGTCAATAATAATTGCTGGTCATTCTGGGACCCTTATAATTTTACATTTATTTAATATTTACATGTAATTGACCCATGATACTTTTTTTTTTGGTGATACTTTTTTTGGTGATACTTACAGTAATTGTAATTAGCTTTTTAGCCTTTTTATTCCATTTTTAATCTTGTCATGCGCATTTGAACATTTCATGAAATTTGCGCATTAAAAATGTTATTATCATTATTATGATTATGATTATGATTATGATTATTATTATTATTATTAAATATTATTGCTATTATTATTATTATTATTATTATTATTATTTTCATTGTTATTATGTATGCATTTGTAGTACTTGTGTTATAATTTCAGGTCTGTGGGGTAATGACTAATGACATGTTTACTTTCTTTTTGGTTTAATAGGTAACAGGTGGGGCTGGATTTGTTGGATCTCATCTTGTTGATGCTTTGTTATTAGCTGGCCATGGGGTTTGTTGTAGAAATTATAACATGAAATCTTTTACATTGTTTTAGAAATTACATGTAATTTATATGGGTATTGAAGGGCAGTGGTAATTATTTAATTATGTTATTAATAATCAAATAATCTTTTCCTCAATTCAACAGTGTACATGTATTGCATTTTGCATTTAACTGTGTACATTATTTTATTGCATATTAAATTATAATAATTATAACAATATTTTGCATAGAGATTATTAGCTTGGCGAGAGAGGTTCCAACATACAGTAATGTTGTAAATGGATATTTTGGCCTGAAAAGCTGAACTACACTCCAAATCAGTCATAATTACATGTATATTATGTGTAATGTACAGACCAGGGTTCTCATTAGAAGGCGGGACCTGGGTACCGGCACCAGGATACACAAGAGTCAGTATCTGCCTACTTTCAAACTGAACATAAAGAAATTCACTTCAAGTGTAATTTTCTGCCCAGCTACTCTCTTGTAGGTACCCCCCTACTTCAAAACTTAATGAAACCCCTGACAGACTGCTCAAGACACCATGCAATTTTGTATCAGGAGTCAGCTGATATTCAGATCCTGACTGCTGTTCACCAATCCTTAATACAAAGTAAAACTGCATGCTCATTTTTGGTTGACATGATTAGAATTCATTTAACCTCAATTAAATTGAAATAATTTATAAAATCTATTGTCAGTAATTAAATATTACAGTATTTAGCCCCACTACAAAATAATTTTTTTGTTAAACATTTATTGTTATCAATTTTTCAGGTCACAGTAGTAGATAACTTTTTCACTGGAAGAAAGAGAAATATTGAGCATTGGTGAGTCCCTACTAAAAGTTTTATGATCTGCACTTTGTACATGTAAATGTCCTTTAGGTTTGTTTTCTTTTAAGCTCTACATTTTACATCACTGCTCTTGCCAGTCATACATGTAAAGCCGTTGAACTTTTATTTTAATATTCATTTGTGATGATTTCTTGTTGCAGGCTTGGGCATGAAAATTTTGAGCTATTAAATCATGATGTAGTTGAACCACTTTTAATAGAAGGTGGGTGTAATACGCCAAAGGACTGAGGGCATTGATAAAGGAGCCTATGTTGAATTTAAGGTTGACGTTTTGGTTTTTATAAAACATAAACTGTATGCCCAAATTACAGAAAAATAAATGGGCGGAGCTTCTTAATGTCCTTAGCTCCCATGAAGACTGTCCTGTAGCTCAGTGGTAGAGCTGCCCCGCCATCTGATGTAGTATCCTAGCTGTAGTAATCGAAAGATCACAGGTTTGTTTGGGACTCCTGTTGGAACAACTTACAGCTGTAGCTGTTTATTTTCCGAGTACATGTACAATGTATGCCTGTGGCATTGACTGAAAAAAAAAGAAAAACATCTGTACTACTTTTGTTGTAACTAAAATTAAGAAGTAGGGCAGATCGATGTACATGTAAGCGATGTGGGTATAAAAGCTATATCTGAGTAGTAGAATTATGTATTGTCGTAAGAAGTGCATGTAGAGTGGTAATGCTTGTAATAATAATGTAGAAATAAATAAATTAAAAATAAATAAATAAATAAATTAATAAATACAAAAATTAAAAAAAGTAAACTTTTGTCGGCCATATGTCAAACTTTTGGCAATCTGGAGGAAACAGAAAAAGAAAAAAACCACTAATAAAATCAAAATGCTGCATTTTAGATTTCTTACTCACTGATATTTTCTAATATTGCCCTCATTTTATGATGAAGAAGTGTAAAGTTCTACATTGTAATTTTTGCAGGGGATTGGGGGGGGGGGGGGAGAGGGGAATTGCCATTCCTACATGTATATGTGGGAGTTATTGTAAAGCATTGTGCCTAGTATTCTTAGTGAGATGAAACAAATTCTCTGCGAAAGCATTATTTACCTGCTGACTACTGACACTTGATTCATTTTTGTTTATCTCACAGTTGATCAGATTTATCATTTGGCATCTCCAGCATCACCTCCAAATTATATGTACAATCCCATTAAGGTAACAGTAAATTATTTAGAGTCAATCTGAAATACTGCCTGCTATATACAGTGTATACAGTATATTTCTGCCATGCAGTGCAGTTAACTCAAAGGATCAATGAATAACAGCCAAACTACAGTCCATTGTGATACTGTTAATTTGTGATCAGCACTGCATGTAAATGGTTGCCTGGCCTATAAAAAAGTATCATATTATTAAGTATGGTGCATACTATAATTGTTACTAGGCATACGTTCTGTGCATCTCGAGATACTCGGGTTTCCTATGGGTGGTGCCTACTAATACAGGGATATTTTTGCATGGCCTAAAACTATGCGGAGAAAGCAGAACTTAGCAAGTGGTATCCAAAAAGAAAATATGGGGTAACTATGCATTTTCAGAGATAATAAAGCTTAATTTTGGAAAAAAAACGCCATGCATTGCTTTGTATTTTACTGTTTTTTAGAATAATTGTTGCTTAATTATCTCTGAAAAATGCGTGGTTACCCCCAATTTTCTTTTTCGATTTCAATAGCCCTTGCTATGATCCGCTTTTCCTGCATAGTCATAAACCACACAAAATACTTCTGTAGTAGTAGGCACCGTCCTTAAATTGGTTTTAAAGAGAAAATTAGAGCTTTCAGAAGGTTAGTGGGAATTCTTAAGAAGGTGAGCAGTCTAAGGGCCGGGTCAAACACTGCACTCCACATTAGCCAAACTCAACTCACCCAATTTACATGAATTAAGTTCATGTGAAGTACGGCGTTAGACCCGGGTCTAGGAAAGTTTTTAAAGGAAAACATGAAGGTACATGTAAACTCTAGAAGGGTGGTGACAAACGAACAACAACTCACTTTTTGAAATAAATAATCAAATTTCTAACAATTGACCTTTTGAAACTCATATTTTTCACAATGATGTAAATGGTATGTTTTATTTTCAGAGGTTGGGAAAAAATAAAAGGCAAAACAAGTGCAGGCGTCCAGGCCTCGCTTCAGGAAAAAATGCGTATTCAGCTAGTCAAAGCAAAACATAGTGAGTGCAATGGATAATGTGTTTTTTTTATAATTCGCAGACTATAAAGACAAACACATTGGGAACTCTGAATATGCTTGGTAAGAATTTATTACATTTTATGATGAATATACAAGCATGTACATATACATGGTTCCGTAAATGTTCTTATACAGACAGAAGGCTGTACATACTTGTACTGGTACTTGCAGTTGTGGCTTTCCTTCATATTATTAAGTCAGGATGGCCATCTTCATCAATATCACTATGGATTCATTTGACTCTCTACTGGCCAATAGTAGTTTGAAGTCTGCTGCAAGACAGTGAAGCCTGAAAAACGGTGTGGCTAGTTCGTAAAGATAGGGGATCGGCGAAGAGACTTTTGACATGGACCTTACATGCCATGGTATGTTCCGGTAGTAGCTAGCCTGTGGGCATAAATCGACCTGCCGTTACCACTTCTGTACCAGTGGTACCAAGATACATGCATGACTTAAGATTTTGATCATGGTGTCCTTTATGAATGAATAAATACTATGTACAGGGCAAACCAACCATTTTAATCATGGAGATTACTTCTATATCTCTGTCTCTCTTTTGACAGTGCTGTTATGGCATCTCTATAATATTAGTGTTCTAGTGAAGTAATCTTCTGGTCTGTAGTCTCCTCTTGTACAAATAAGCTAACCAGACAGTAATCACCATCTCTACACTGTATTACAGTTGAAGGGCTTTGCGCGAAAGTCATGTTAATGGCATTTTTGGTCGAGAAATAATAGGAATGTTCCAAACATGCCCAATGTTCAGGTTTTTGCATGGCCCTGCATGTACTGTACTTCGGATGTTGTAACTTCAATCTTGGCCAATTTTTTGTCTTAAGGCTAAATTTTTGTTTGGAGTAATCTATGGCATCTGTCTCTCATTGACCGTTTGCTATGGTGAAATCCGTAGAAATTTAGCCATCTGGCCTGCGTTTCTCAACACTGCCAAAAACTTTTCGGGAGTTTTGAGAAACGCACGCCAGCGGAGAGAAAAATAAGAAACACATACTGTAGCCCGGGGTAGTAAATCGAACGTTCGAAAATCGAACTCAATCGAACTCAATCCGTGGATTGAGTTCGATTGAGTTCGGCAATCGAACGAAATCGAACACCAGACTTTCAGTGAGTTCGATTTCCGAACAAATCGAACTCAATCGAACTCAATCCGTCTGATTGTGTTCGATTGAGTTCGGAAACCGAACTCAATCGAACACAATCAGACGGATTGTGCTTTGTTACAATTTATTTAATAACAGAAACCCCATTTATAAACTGTCTACGGCAGTTTATAAGAGAACAGAACAGAACAGAACAAAGCTATCATTCCGAAATTGCCGTACCCTTTTCTTTTTTAGCTAACCCACAATAGCGGAATGACAAATCGAAGGGTTACTTTTATGCAAAAATACAAGCAAATTACTAAAAAAACTTCGCCATCCCTGACGTCAAAGCGGCATTCCTGGTAGCCTTTTTACAACGCATTTAAAGCTTACAATTCACAGCGCATCTGAAGCCATTTCTGCGTAATTTTTTCGTTTACGATAAACACGTACGCTACTCTCCGGACTGGAGTAACTCTAGCTTCCAAGATCTGGTTAGGGATTTTCAAAGCCTGTTTTACACAAATCCGACGAGTTCGAAAATCGAACGTTCGATTGGGTTCGATTGATTTTTTTTTTCTTTTCGGTGATTTCGATTTCGTTCGATTGCCGAACTCAATCGAACTCAATCCACGGATTAAGTTCGATTGAGTTCGATTGAAATTTAGTTCGATTGGGTTCGATTTACTATGCCGGGACTGTAGCTATAAGGTACAAGAATTAGTAATAAACAAAAATTAAGTATTAAAGCTAAAAGACTACAATATTGCTACAACATTACTACAATATAAGACTAAGACATGCAATTTTAAACAAAACACGGAGCGAAACACATAGCTATAGGGTACAACAATTATTGGCATTAAATTTCAATATTAAACAATGGGCTAGTACCCTAGAATGAAGAGTGAGGAGGGGAAAAAAGACTACGCAAAGATTTTTTTTTTATGCCAAGTGGCAACTTTGAATGACAAAAACCATTCGCATCGCACTCAAAAAGAAGTATGACTTGAGCGGGCCCGTTTTCAGAAATCCAGGCAGATGTACGTGTGCATGTAGTTGCTAGTGATACAATCTCGTGAATTTGCATTGCAGCCTTTTATTGATAGATAGTTAGTGCAGTCGACTCCCAATAACTCGAACCCTCGCTAACTCGAACCTCGCGCTAACTCGAACCAATTTTCCTTTCCTTTCAGGTCATCTTCTATACAATTTTACCCTCGATAACTCGAACCTTTTTCAATTTCCCTTGAAGGTTCGAGTTATCGGGAGTCGACTGTATTACTTTACTGGTAATTGACCAATTAATGTTTATTTTCTCGTTTAAAGGGCTTGCCAAGAGGGTTCATGCCAGACTGTTGTTAGCCTCCACATCAGAAGTTTATGGAGGTAAGAAGAGTGTAATTTCGCCTCTAATGAGGAATTTAAATGGCCGGATTCTGTGTTTCTATTTTAACTTGTCACTTATTTTAGTGTCCAAAAAAACGTATTTGGATCGGTGGAATCGTTACAATGATGGTTCAGTTTTGTTAACAATAAGTCTACTAGTGCATTGAAACTAGTATTAATTATGTTTGGCTGCGGATGGCTAGGATGGAAATGGATTGCAACTCGAGAAATTTGGCCAATTTTTTTAAGTCCTTCTTGTGCATTTTAAAGAAGTCGCTTAAAACTAATTATAGTTAGTTTTTGTTTGGAGAAATCCCTTAATATTTTCTTGCTGGTGCTCTACAAAGAGCAATTTCATGTTAGCAAAAAGGCTTTTTTGTGAAATATTGGAGCAGTTAAGACCAAACTACAGTAAAAAGACGTAACAGTGGCCCTTTAACTGTATGCTTCAAGGAACTCGGTGTTCATGTATTTGGGTACATGCTAATCTGTGATGAGGCTCTGTTATCTTTTCGCTTGGAAAAGCATTCCCGCGAGCGACTAAATAAGAAATATAAAATAATGTGCAGCTCAAATTGGGCTTTATCGTTTTTTAGGTACATGTATGATTGCTCCCCATAAATGTTGATGTGTCAAATAGGACTTTTTCCACGCATTGGAGAAGCTGGTTAATGCTTTTCACCATGAGATATTTTTTTCAACAGTTGAAAGTATTTCGTGGCGTTGTAAAGAGAAAATAATTTTTATTTACATCATGAGTAAATGACTAATAACTCACTCAATGGTTTGAGCCCAAGAGTATAATACGAAAACTTGAATGCAGAGGAAACTGCGATTTCTATCGCCCATATTTGTAGTTTAATTTCATGTGCGGTGGCTGCCGCGTCAGGCTTTCACTACTGTACTGTATTTATTTTTATCTTGTAATTATCTGTTGTAATACTTTACTTTGTATGTTAATAATGTGTAAATAGTGTGAAATAAATGAACCTTGAACCTTGGAAGATCGGAGTCCTGGCCGTTGGTTTGAAGCTCGGTTTGGTCTCTGCCTTCAACGCTGTCCATCCCGAGGGTCGGCATTAGTCTACCCGCGGGTATTTGACGGGCTCCTGATTTAATCACCTCAGTCTCACAATACCGCCGCCTCATTTCAATGTGCTGGTGGGTCACCAGCAAATACAACAAATTTTTGATCAACCACGTTCGAGGAAGACGTAACTAAGATGGTAGATCCACAAAACGAACGCTCACTGCCGCAATACTGAGAAATAAGACTTATCGAAGACTTAAGCCGCATTCACACCAACAAAACATGTTTAATTAAACCAGGTTTAACGAAATGAAAATTGGTAACAGAAAGCTGAACCATTGGCTTTGACATAGGATTCAAGTAAACTTTAACTTGTTCTAAATCTGTAGTCGACAAAATTCCGAAAACAGGTTTTGTGAAAGAAACAATTTTAAACTGTGTTTAACTAGACAGCTTTTAATCGCGCTTAAGCCTTCGGGTGAATGGAGGATCAATTTGAAGTCGATAAACTTTTATTAGAACCAAGATAAGACCAGAAGCGAAGACACCAACAGGTGTAGTTGACCTGAGCTCTGGTGCCCACTTAGACAAGCGGGCACCGGCAAAAGTACTGTTGGAGGTCGCCTGCGGTGGATTTACATCCCATCTAAGTAGGAGTTGGAGATAGTACTTTAGAAACCAGACCTTTGGTTGCTTCATGTTACAGAAACCGGGTAAGGTTGAACTCCGGCTGTGTGAGCCACCTAAGCATGAAGTGTTGGTTTAAAATTTTACTTTTCAAGTTAATTTCATAAAGTATTTTTAAAAGACTAAAAGTGATATAAAATCCAACTAACACATTGCGTTCATTTGTTTTTCTTACATGACGATTGCAGACCCAGAGGTACGTTTTTCTTAGTTTTATATGTTGTCATATAATGTAATCATGATACAATACAAAAGAAAAAGAAACGTAACAAGGATAATGTCTAGCTACTGGCAAACCAGCAAAGGCCAGTTAGAGATTCATGAAATGTGCATGTAACTTTAAACTCTGGCCTCACATATGCAGGATATTTGTCCCATGAACCTAGTTTAATGTTCTTAGATCCCATGAGTCTCCTGTAGCTCAGTGGTAGAGCATCAAAACTAGAGATCGGAAGGTCTTAGGTTCAACTCCTGATACGAGCAATGGGATTTCTTTTTTCCGAGTATGCCTGTGTCATTTACTGAATAACACACTATTCTCAGTCTGGCCACTGTTTTGTGTGTTTACGATTGGTCCTGATGAATTGAGTTCGCTGTGATCAAGGTCCAATTCGCTTGAATGTTAGGGCTTTTTTCTTCATCGTTTTACCAACCAATGGCTAGTTGGTCTAAGCATGCATTCTCCTTTGTCACTTTAATTTTAAATTTTGATGTAGGCCTTGTAGTTACAAATAAAAAACAATTAACACTACTGGAAAGAGTATTTTAAATTCAGAGTGAAATAATCAAGTTTGGGGGTAATGTCTTTGTAATACACTCTTTTTTATATATATAAGAAACATTTTTATAAGAACGTTGAGGCTGTGATTAACTAAAATTCAAGAACATACTAAGAACATTACCCAGGGTGAGAGTCAGTTAAGAACATTTATATTACGACCAAATGTTTTTAAATGAATAATATAAATACGGATAAAATAATACCGGTAAAAATTCAGTCTATATTGTCCAATTAACCCAAATAATAGGTGTCTTGGTGGCACGTCCGCATAGATTTATTGAAATACTATAAAAGATCGTAAGAACTTTTCAGGCTCAAATTGCCAAAAGAATAAGAACGTTCAGCCTCAGTCTCAAAATTAGGCGTTCTTATAAATAATAATAATAATAATAATAATGATGATGATGATGATGATGATGATAAAACAAAAAAAAAAAGAGTGTACAGCGTAGTTGTATGTTTTGTACTTCGCTGTAATATGTTTGTATGGCGATGGGCACTTTGTCTGTCTCCATACAAAAACTCACGGTAAAAACCTCTTAAAAGATAAGGCTCTCAAAACTTGGCCTTTTCACTAATCCCAGTAGTGTTAGTGAATTTTTTGTGACATGACATCCATCAAAAATTAAAATTAAAACTATCGTGATAAGGAATGTTTGATTTAACCAACAGAGTTGATAATGTAATGTGGTCAATTTGTTAAGAGATTCGAGTGCTGACGTTTCGAGCGCAAGACTTTCGTCAGAGCGAATTCGCCCTAACAAAGGGCTAACGCTCGAAACGTCCGCACTCGAATCTCTTTATAATGGCCATATTGTCCTATGAACTCTTTTGGAGAAAACAAAACAAAACAAAACAAACAAACAAAAAAAAAAAGAACGATATTCGTTTCCTCTCCCCACCGAGGCAAAACCTGCGATCCTCGTCACTGTGAAAAAGGTTCATTGTTTTCTTCCCAACATATCAAATCGAACAATTTTTTTTTCAATACTATAGACCCTATGCAAAAATGGCAGACATTTCAATATTCTTTTGTCTGCATTCAAATTAGCTTCACTAGCCTCGTTTTTGAGTTCAAAAATCAAAAGAATATTGAAATGTCAGCCATTTTTGTATTAGTTGTATTGAACTTAATCGAACTTAACCGTTCGCTTGATTTCTGTAATTGGCGATTGTTCCATTGAGTTTGATTGGCTGACATGGGCGGTGGAGCATGCGCACAAAGTTTCACGAAGTGTCTTTTCAGCTCGCGTCTTCCCATACAAGTCTGTAAAACTATATACATGTACGTGAGTTGGGATTTCCGTGTTAAATTTGCCTTGTTTTTACTCCTGTTTGTTTCAGAAACATCCCCAGAGGGAAGATTACTGGGGTCATGTAAATCCTATTGGACCGCGAGCGTGTTACGATGAAGGAAAACGTGTTGCGGAGACCATGTGTTATGCATATGCCAAACAGGTACACGGCAAGGCTCTGATAACATGTTCATAGAAGCTTCTTAAAATACCGTTGGACGAAGAGTTTTGGGGGGGTTAACCAAAAGTGTAGGAGGGGGGGGGGGTGGGCTAGCGGAGACCGTTTATGCATACGCCAAACAGGTATACGGCGAAGGTTTGGTAACATGTGAAATGTTCCAGGGTTCGTGCGGGCCATGGAAAACCTGGAAAGTCATTGAAGTTTAGAATTTCATTTTCCAGGCCTGGAAAGTCATGGAATTTAGGTGTCGGTCATGGAAAGTCATGTAAAATGATGTTTATTAAAAAGTACAAAATAAATTGTTTGTTTGTTTTTTTTTTGGCGAAGAAAATAGTAAAAACATACCAAAATAAAAGATGATTTCCAAGCAAATGGTCAAATTTAGGTCATGGAAAACTTGAAGAAGTCATGGAAAAGGTCTTGGAAAGTCATGGAATTCAAAAAGCTCCAAAGAGTACGAACCCTGTGTTCATGGCAACTTTGTAAAATACCGTGCCACGTCGATAAGTCGAACTGTCGCCGACAAGGATTTTGGGGGGCTAACCAAGCGTGTAGGACTGAGGGGAGGGGGGAGTGGTAAAGGGTATAAATAACCCCCCTATCTATCAACCCCTCTGGAAATTGCTAATGGCTGAATGAGAAAAAAATACCCAAATCAATTAGCCTTTAAATCAAGACTCCCTGGTCAAGAGAATCAATTTATTATTAGCAAGTCTTCTGTATACATTTGTAGTGTAAAAGTGGCCCTTGCGGGCCTTTACGACTAACGCGTTTTAACTACTTTTGATTTAGTGGTCTTCACTGTTTAGTTTATTTCCTTAAGCAATGCTTATTATCAGCCAATGGTCCTAACTATGTCCAGCCTGGGAGCTGTTATCTCGAGATTAACCTTTAAAAGAAGTCCTGAAGAAAAAATCAGGCTTGAACGGGATTCTCCACATGACTCCTGCGATACCGGTGCAGTGCTGACTATCATACCAACCTAGCCCGGGAGCTGGTCTCCTTTCGATTCATTAAAATTCAGCTTGACAATAAGGCCAAGAGGACACAAACTTTAGGAAATTTAATAATCATGTTAATTCTTTTCTATTGTTTGTGCCCTCAGGACACAAGTTGGATTTTAATATTTCGAGAGGAGCCTATTCGTGATATTGTGGATATTCGCGGAATTGATTTATGTCTTGATGGGAAAAGTTTAGCACATTTCTGACTTGCTTGGCGTGTTTTCTGTGACTCACTAGACTGATAATATGTGATCTAAAGCCAAAACCCAATTGAATATTTCCTAGTATGTATCTCATAGTTTAGCATTTAGAAGCAGTTGGAAGAAATAGGTCTTGTTCCTGGTTTTAGAGCATTCTACAGTTCCACTCTCACGGATAGTGAGCAATCTCGTACCCAGAGTCTTCAGGCTTTTTGGTCAGCGGGGCAACGCCGGGAAGACTCTGGGGACATCGAATTTTATTACCGCAGGATTTCTGCGGTAAAACAATGGAAACCGTTACGGAACAGCCAATCAAAAAAATTGAATTTTTTTGATGTCCCCAGAGTCTTCCCGGCGTTGCCCCGCTGACCAAAAAGCCTGAAGACTCTGGGTACGAGATTGGATAGTGAGATGAAGACCGTTCAAGACATTCTATCTGATCAAATCCTTTATTCTCATGATCTATTTGTTTTATTAAGTAGGATATTGTAAAGAGAAATTAGGTTCTGATCACTATGGGGTTCAGAAGGTTAAATAAGAAAGTAGTCAGTAAAGCAGAGGAGCTGTGTTTTGTTCAAAGCACCGCGAGGTTCGGCAATAGATCCTTATCACTTGGCGGCCATGTTGAGTCTCGGGGGAATAAAAAGCTTTGTTTTTGCACAGCAAGCCTCGGTCAGACGCGAATTCAGTGCGAGGCTTGCCGTGCAAAAACAAAGCTTTTTATTCTCCTGAGACACAACATGGCCGCCGAGTGATAAAGGTCTATGTTGCAAATAATGGTTTACTCTTCCAGATACTCTAAACAAATCTTTTCTTTTCGAGAAAAGTTTTTTATATCCTCAGTTTCCTGTACAGCGGTGTTTCATGCGATGGCAAGAACAAGTGCCTCTCGTAACAGCACCTTAGATACACGTACCTTAGATACATGTACCTTTCGTTAATCACCCCAACAAGATCCAAGACTTGCTGAAGGGCTTGGCGAGAGGAAGCGCAAGTAGCGATCTTGGAAAAAAAAAAAAAAAGAAAAGCACCCTCTTGCCCAAGCACTTCGATTTAGTTGGAAAAAACTGCTTGCACCAAACGTTCCATTATTGGGTTGTATTTTTTCAGCATGTTTTCTTTTTTATTCTAGGAACACGTTGAAGTACGCGTGGCAAGAATATTCAATACATTTGGGCCCAGGATGCATATGAATGACGGTACAGCTTTTTCTTCCACTTTTTGTTAGTTTTATCCCAGTTTAGTAGCACTCGTGGCTATACCATAAATAGAGAATCCACATGCTTTCTGAAAGGAATAGGTTTGAAACGAATTCGTAATCTTACACCTTCTAGCCGTAGAAGGTGTGCAAAGAAAAATTTAGAGACCTTTAGCATCAGGTTTTTCATGGTTAATGGCAGACCTGAGGATGTCACGTGACCAAGGTCTTGAGGTCGCGCTTGTAGTTCACGTTTGAAAGGTAGGAAGAGGTTTCAACGGTAAGTAATTTACGACAAGTTTTCAAGCCATTAAAAATTGTACAGCCTCACGTTTAAAGGAAAGAAATGTTTCTATACCCGCCTACGGTGTGTGAGTTAGATTTTTGAACTCGAATCAATGAAATATTCATGTTTTATAATAATTTCATTGGGCATTGCGGCGTATTTTGCGGGCTAAAATGGAAAATTCAGCGGGCTAAAATATATTTTAGCCCGCTGCTCTAAGCCAATGAGAAACAAGAACATAACGTAGCCAGCCAATCAGAACTGGAAACCATTCAACTGTTCGCGCCATTTTCTTGCTTGTTTGACTGGAAGCGCTGCCATCTGCAAAAAAATTGTTTTGAGCTACAAAATGGCTGAAAAACCTAACGAAGAAGCAAATTCCCAGTAGTTTCAGCTAGCTAGAGAAAAGGACTTACAGAGACTGGTGTACGATGGTGGAAATAATGCCTGTAGTAGCTCCATGGCCGGCGGCGAGGTGAAGGTAAACAGTTTGTCTTCGTCGAGCGAAAAGCACTTGCACAATTAATTTTAACACTTGCAAGTGACAATGTCTTCGCTGCTCACAAAATTCTGTTATTTTCCCTTTGAAAACTTAGAGGCAATATTCTCCCGACAAATTTTGCGGTGTTCTGTTGAAGTTTAAAGCTTACGCGACAATGAATAGTTTTGAACAATGAAACAACTGTAAAATAAACGCCTGTCTTTGATTTCTTTTCTGAATGCCCTCTGAAATTATTATAATAGTAATAGAGTTGATGTTCTTGGGCGTAAATATGTTTTTGGCCCTTCTCAGAACTCATTTTAGCCCTCCCCTGCGGCTCGGGCTAAAATGAGCCTGAGTCGGGCCAAAAACATATTTACGCCCGCGAACATCAACTCTATTGTTATACTTTAGGCGATAAAAGTGAAGCACTTCGACTTGACGAGAAACATGGCGGCACGAGCAAGTCGAACGCCTTGCTACAATTCGAAACTCTGGCAACTTGAAACTGCAAACGCCTAACCGCAAACTGCAGTTTGCGGTTTGCGCTTTCCCATGAAAAACCTGATGCTAAAGAGCTCTGTTATATCTTTTGGTTGACTTCAGACGCGAAAGCGGTACTGTGGGCCAAACGCCAACTATTTTTGGTACCCAGACATCAGCCGGGTGGCTTATCATACACCAAGCTGGACAACATAACCAATTTATACTGATTCTTCCTCGAGACATGCAATTTAAAAGGTCTTCAAAATGTAATACGATCAAGTTAGAAGAAACGAGATAAAGAAAAAGGAATGGAAAGGAGAAACAGCTTTCACGATACCTGAATCCTCCCCCCTTTCAGTTCGAGAATACAAGTTTGGTCCCATTCCACGTAATGTGCGTGGATTGTATTGCGGTGTAGCAGCTATAGACATAAATCAATCGTTTCTTTTCTCAGGTCGTGTTGTTAGTAACTTCATTATGCAGGCACTGGAGGGAAAGCCATTAACGGTGAGTGAAACGAAACATTTTTCACAGGCTACACATTTCAATCAATCAATCAATCAATCAATCAATCAATCAATCAATCAATCAATCAATTTATTTATTTAGTAATGTCAAAGTGTGGGATGAGGTTGCCCTCTGTATCCGAGCTAGAGGCTCATGTGTAAAACGCATGTCACATTTAATTATAAAAGGATAACTGAGTTTTCTTGCCTTTTTTTTTTTTTTTTTTTTTTTTTTTTTTTTTTTTTTTTTTTTTTTTAGGTCTACGGAAGTGGCAAACAAACAAGGTCATTCCAGTACATCAGGTTAGGAGTACAGTTGATTTTCTTGCTATTGAATACCTTAAAGAGTCAGGTTGCGGGAAATGTTCGCTTACTCCAGGGAGATCGAAGGCTTGGGGAGATTAACCTCTGTCAAAAGTAGTTTTTAATTTTATTTTGCTCTTGTGAGGAGATAGTATCACGTAGTGGGTAGAGCGCTGGACGTATAATCCAGAAGTCTTGGGTTCACATATCGTTCTCCTTGATTTTCAGTATTCATAGCCAGTTCCAGGCTCAAATCATAGATTTTATACATTTCATGAACCACTTTCTTCCAACTCTGTAACTGTGTAATCTGCTGTTTTTTGTTTTTTTTTTCTGTTTTTCCACATGGTAAAGCTCATAAAAAAAACCTCGCTATAATTTATACATATAAATTTATGTATTTATTTATATATCTTACTTTGTTTTCTTTTAATTTTATGTATACATTTTAGTCTTAATCTTTAAGGTCCTTTTCGAAAACCACATTTTGTGAAAAAGTTTCCTCAATAAAGATTATTATTATGTAACTGGTCAACCTCCCACCAGTTGAATCTTAAACTGAATGCACAAGTAGAGCCAAACGTTCAAATCTTGTACCCAGAGTCCTCAGGCTCTTTGGCCAGCGGTTGGTCGCCAGGAGAGACTGGGGAACTGGAATTTCATTACTGCAGGATTTCCGCGTAAAAACATGCAAGCCGTTACGGAGCAGCCAATAAAAAAAAGTGTCTCTCGTGGTGACTAACCGCTGGTCAAAGAGCCTGAGGACTCCGGGTACGAGATTGCCAAACCTGGGGGAAACCTACACGTATTTAATAAAGCAGTCGATATTTGAAGACGATTATTCTAACACATAGGGTTGTGCATAAGGACGATGGTACTCGTTTTTTACCCAGCCTTGTTCTATTTCTATCGCGTTGTTTCAAGTTCTGAGTGTGCCTTTTTTTTTCAGTGATCTTGTAAATGGCCTCATTCTTCTGATGAACAGCAACTTCTCCGAACCCGTTAATATAGTAAGTAAAAGCTAGTTTTCTTTGTGTTTCTTCGATTATTGTCGTGACTCCGAGGAAGCCAGCAATGACGAACTGGTAACAGGTTTGCATTCACCCCCTCGAACTCTTTTAATCAAGTCTACCTCCGACTGAGTTTTGCCTTTGTACTTTCCTTAGTTTAGCAGCCTAGCTGTACGATAAGAACCAAGCTAATAAACTATGTAAGTGCCATATTAGGAATGAGGAAGGAATGCCCACTGATCAACTGTTGTTGTATTGTTACAGGGAAATCCTGGCGAGTACACGATAATGCAGTTTGCAGAGATGATCCGAGATGCCGTCGGTAAGAAGAATATAATTATTGACTTGTTTTGATTCCAAGCATTCCGTTAATGATTTGAAATAACTTTTAAAAATGTTACTTTTAAACTTTTTAGTATGACGTTCAAAATTCCGTTATAACTAACTACATGGGAGGCATTAGCAGCTGTATTTTTCTAGATAAGTTGACTTCTTAGACTAAATGTATAAACACGAATTGTTTTCAAGCGTTTTCAAGGGCGAATTAACACCAGGGATGCTTTCCAACACAACGTTTGTTAAAGTGTTTGATCGTTTAGCTGGGGCTTAAGCGGAAGCCGATACAGTACTTCATGTAAGATGGGGACCCAGAGAAAAACAGGTTGAGATCCTGTGGCTCGGGTCTCTTCGCACAGATCCACCATTCAGGGACCGGTCAGTTTTTGTGAGCTTGAAAAAAAAAAGGCGTTTTACTTAATCAAATGGGCAGTGCACATTTTTATCCAATTTACTTTGGATGTACAAAGCATAGAAAAGGTCACTTTTCAAAAGAACTTATGACAAGTTGTGTTCCCAATACAAGAATAAATCTGGAATACGTTTTTTTTTAAAAAGCCACTCATTAGCGACATAAACGATTATAACACGATTGTTTTCAAAGCTTTACGGCTCACTGGATCGTGTAAACTAAAGCTTTACTATGATTTATTTGGATTTGAATCAAGAAGTATGTACATCAATTGTAATAAAAGGTTTGTGGCGTCAGGCAAGGAGGGTTTAAGGACGGTGCCTACTATTGTTACTGCGCATACGTTCTGCGCATCGCGAGATACTCGGGTTTCCTATGGGCGGTGCCTATTAATATAGGAATATTTTTGCGCGATTTAAAACTATACGGAGAAAGCAGAACTTACCAAATGCCTTTGGTATCTCAAAAGAAAATTGGGGGTAACCATGCATTTTTCAAAGAAAATTAAGCTTTAATTTAGGAAAAAATCCCATACATTGCTTTATATTTTGGCGCTTTTTAGAGATATTGTTGCTTAATTATCTCTGAAAAATGCGTGGTTACCCCCAATTTTCTAATTGGATTCCAATAGGCCTTGCTAAGATCTGCTTTTCCCGCATAGTCATAAACCGCACAAAAATACTTCGGTATTAGTAGGCACCGTCCTTAAGGAAGGAAGGATGTGATGGAATTTGAGGGCAGTAGGGCTATCACTTAGAACAATTCATTGGGTTGTGTTCTGATGTTTTGTCAGGTGGAAAGACGCCGATTTTGAATCTGGAAAAGATGGAGGACGATCCCCAGAGACGAAAACCTGACATAATCCGTGCGAGGACGATCCTTGGCTGGGAACCAAAGGTAAAAAATGATCAACATCTTCCTCTTCCTACGCTGTACGACTGACAAAATGTTAATCAGACAAAAAGGCACGCGCGTCGTGCATACGTTTTAGCATGAGCAATGTCGATAGTGTCCTCTGTTGTGATAAAGCAAGGGGGATGCCAAATTGAATTTCGATTTTGAAATGAGAGTCGTGTAATATTACAGTCGACTCCCGATAAGTCGAACCTTCAAGGGAAATTAAAAAAGGTTCAAGTTATCGAGGGTAAAATTATATGGAAAATGAGCTGAGGGGAAAGAAAAATTGGATCAAGGTAGCGCTAGGTTCGAGTTAGCGAGGGTTCGAGTTATCGGAAGTCGACTGTACATTTCACATGTCACAGGCATGGGACAGAAAGAATCTGAGTACCCGATGGGAATCGAAGCAATGAATTTCGGTATACTGGCTGGATGCTTAAACCACTGAACTTCTGTACTGTATGGATAAGTTGTGGTCACCTTTGGTTGGTCATTTACCAGGTTCTCATGGCACATAATTTGTGAATTCCCTTGTTCGCATCAGGTCGAAAGCTCTTAGTGTGAAATTTGAGGGAGAGGTGGTAAGGACGTTACCTCTTTTTTTACTGCGCATAAGATCTGCGCATCTCGAGATGGTCCCATAAACTAGGGATTCATAGGGGCGGTACGCACTAATGCAAAAATATTTTCCGCGGTTTTTGACTATGTTGGGGAAGGAAATCTTCACAAGGGGTATTGAATTTCTGGAAGAAAATTGTGATAACCCGGAATTTTCCTCAATTTGGAAACAATGCCTTGCATTGTTATGTTAAAGCTTTCTGGAATTATTGGTGGTAAATTACCTGAAAAATGCAAGGTCCTTGCCCCCACTCCGATATCACTTGAAATCTTAGATCTGCTAGATCCATACATATTCAAACTGAGCAGGTATTCTTTCTGTGTTAGGAGACCCCGTCCTTAGAAAGTGTATTTCAAAGTTTCTCGGAAGGATGCTCCTCTAAATAAACCAAAATATTGTCACTCCAGTTTTTAACTTTTTTTCAGAAATTTAATTTTGTACGAACCGTGACTACAAATGATGATGATGATGATGATTATTATTCCTTTCAGGTCGCTTTAAATGTTGGCCTGAACCGAACGATTGAATATTTCCGGAAAGAGCTCGACAAATCGAAGAAGTCCAAGCTAGTTGACTTGTAGCGTTAATCAGGTGCAAAATGGAAAACACACTCAACAGATGGGATGCTGCAAGATTAATAGTTCGGCACAGATGGACTCAGACGGGGCTCAGTCGGGGCAATCGTTTCCTTTCCCTTCAACACCCAGACGGTGGTTGATGTTCCGAGCTTGAAGAAAAAGGCACTTTTACTCAATCAAATAGAGACTGCACATTTTTATCTCATTTACTTTGGATGTGCAAAGCACAGAAAACGTTACTTTTTAAAATAACTTATCACAAGTTGTGTTTCCAAGATAAGTAGAAAACTGGAATACATTTTTTTTAAAAAGCCACTCATTAGCGACATGCACGATTATAACACGATTGTTCTCAAAGCTTTACGGCTTACTGGATCGTGTAAACTAAAGTTTTACTATGATTTCTTTATAGTTAAATACCGCAGAATTCCGAAAATAACGTTAAATTTTTATCTCCTTTTTAAACTCAGAAAGTAACGGGCTCCCCGAAAGTAACGTTCATTTTTTAATCTTCCTATTGAACTCCGAAAATTATGGCTCCCCCATTCCTCCCCCCCAAGAGTAACGTTAATTTTTTTATCCTCCTACTGAACTCCGAAAGTAACGGACCATTTGAAAGTAGCGCTCCCCCCCCCCCCCCCCCAGTCGAAAGTATCTGCCCACCCGAAAGTAGCGGCCCTTTAAAAATGACAACTCAACGACCATAAAATGCCGTATTGTATTTGATGAAACAAGCATTATTTTCGCTATACATTTAAGGCCTTTTTTCTGTTACAGTTTGCTTTGTTCATGTGGAGGGTTAATAACATGCATAAACGGAATGACCTTTAGTAGCGGTCCCTTTGGCCTGCTAAATTCGAAAATAACGGGGCCGTTACTTTCGGAATTCTATGATAAATCTAAATTAAAAAAAAATGTACATCAATTAAAAACATAACTATTGTGTTTAACGACTCCTGATTAGTTCTGTCTCGCAGTGATGCTTATTGTTTCAGGCTGAATTTAATATATCGAAATTGGGCTATTGAATGAACCTGACCCCGTCTGGTCCCCCCTCGGTGTCTCTGGAACTCTGGTCCCAGTGTGTATAAGGGTTCAGGTATCTACATTTTAAACCGGACGCGCTACATCGCTTAGACGCGAGACACCTCTGAAGAAACCTCTGAAGGTATAAGGTAACCTTAAGGACGGTGCCTACTAATAGCAAAGTATTTTTGCACGGTTTATCACTATGCGGGAAGAGCAGATCTTGGTAGCGGCTATTGAAATCCAAAAAGAAAATTGGGGGTAACCACGCATTCTTTAGAGATAACTAAGCAACAATTATTTTAAAAAGCAGCATAATACAAAGCAATGTATGGCGCTTTTTTCCAAATTGAAGCTTTCTTATCTCTGAAAATTGCATGGTTACCCCCAATTTTCTTTTTGGATACCAAAATCACTTGCTAATTTCTGCTTTCTCCGCATAGTTTTGAAGCGCGCAAAAATATCCTTGTAATAGTAGGCACCACCCATAGGAAACCTGAGTATCTCCAGATGCGCAGACCGTATGCGCAGTAACAATAGTAGGCACCGTCCTTAATAACATCAAGATAAAACCTAGTTTTCAAATGAAATTGGAAGTGAATGACCGATCAACAGCTAACCGTTGTTTTTAAGGAACACATGAGGAGGGTAAGCAACATCCTTGGTGTTGGTATACCCAGTCTTCCTTGAAGGATCTGTACATTTAAGGTGGCCGAACAGTTTTTCAGTATACAGGTGTTAGTAGACATTATTTGAAAACTACGTACTTCTGAGAACCCGAAATTAGCATGGTGCAAGATTAACTAAGAAGGAATAAATTTTGATACTTCTCGTTGACCAAGGTGCCGTTGCCATGGCAACGCAGCAAGCTATTAACCGTCCACAAATAATGGTTTTCCTTAATTTTCAGAAAATGCACTCATTAGATTTTTTCCATTTTTTGTATCCAGAAAAACTCACAAAATACTGATATAGTGACGCTGCATTCATGTAATTTTAACAGACAGATCTCCTGTAAATGTTGGTTTTGCACTTTAACGGTTTTTGAAGATACCCTCTGTTAGATTTTGTTTTCGGTTTGTAGGCGAGTTACGCTTTTAGAAAACTACTGTTTTGTCAAATTTCACGAAATTCTAACGAGCGGTTCCTTAGAAAACAGTTAATTTCCATTAAAACAACCAGTCGCAATTTTTTGCTCAAATGCGCATGCGTGGCTTTTAATTAGGTTTTCTCAGCAAAGATGAAAAGCGTACAAAAAGGCTTAGCTCATTGTGAACTCACTTTCTTTGTTCGGCGCTAAATGAAGAATGATTTACAAACGAGAAACTGTGTTATTTTAAGAGCAAAACTTACCTTTGTGATCCATTTGGTATAAAATCGAGGGATCGATAGTATTTGCTTACCACAACCCTTAATAGCATCACTAACAGAATCTGTAAAGCGCGCGCAAACTGTGTTCGGCCACCTTAAAGCAGAGGCCATTTTTCTCCCACCACTCCACTCCAAGGCATCCCTTTTTACACTTCTCTTTGCATTCTGCCGCAGTGATCTTTTCCTTATTTCCAAACGAGATTCGTCCTTGATGTGTGCACCATTGTGGCGTGAAATGCAGCCACGCAATAGAAGCTATAAAACAAAGGGCGTATTTGGGTAAGACTAGACATAGTTAATTGAGGGACTGGTTATGAAACTTTGCCATGAAAACAATGGTGCTGCAATTTATGTTGGAAGGGCCTCGACCCTGCACAATCCTTTGTTTGAATGTTCACCCACAGTAGAAAATCTTAACACGAACGTTTCTATTGGTCAGTTGCTCCAACAAATTTCAAAATCTATTGTCGTCTGTGCACTGTCAAGGCCAAAAATGCTACCAAAAACATATAACAAAAAAATTTGTCAGCCTTCATAACCATTGCTTTTTATTAACTATGGATTAAATGGCTGTTTTTGATAACAGGCTTGATTAAAAGTTAGACATAATGAATCAGTAAACAATAGTTAAAACTGTTGCAACTATTCAAAGTATTTGGAAACTATAACAACAATTTGGAAACAAACAACAAGCATCTCAATCTTTATTTCACCGGAAACATTTAATGTAACATTCAATATTCATGGTGCCCATGCACAAAATGACATATTTATTCGAATTTCCTGTTTAGTTTGTTTTACATTTACTGGTATAAGTAACCCCATTTTCATTTTCGTGTAGTCATTGCTTTTCTAAGTAAGTTGTTGAACTATAAGTTTACTTGTTGTTATTACTTTAATTAAGTCAATTTTCTGATGTGAATGAAATGGCAATATGGCGGCAATATTACAATAATTATGTTATCATGACCATAACGTTTTTGTAAAAAAAAAAAAAAAAAAGAACGGTTTTGAAAGCACTGCACACCATCCACACCTCATTATCAGGGGATAAATGGTCTCGAAAACGCAATACAAGAAGAGTTGGAAAGATGATCAATATCGTAGCTCCAGGCAACTGTTATGACACAAATCTCTCATGAAGAGGAAACGAACGTATTACTTACGCGATGGGCTTTTTATATCTGGAGAAGAGTCGGTATTTTTCAACTGAAAATCAAATGAAATTTGGAATTAAACGAGACATAAAATAAAACAAACGCTGGAAAATTGAGTAGCTGCAAATTAGATCTACCAGTAGCAAAAATCTATCACTGTTAAAATTGCGAAAATCCTAGCACAATCAATATCGACGCCAAATATTTTGCGTAAACGTGTCAAAAAACATGCCAAAAAAATTGACCTTTAAACTTAAGATGCTAGACAAAAGATATGTTTCTGGGGCAATTTTGAGCGATGTAACTGGGCTAAAAGTTAGCAATTGCTTTTCAAAATATCCATACAGTAGACTGACCAATACCCAGTGGGATTGAAAACGTGATCATGATTAAATAACGTTTTACTGGAGTACCGTCACGCAGATTGGACGCGGAAATGAGCGTTTCCCTAGAATCGATACCGATCCAATGTTTCTACCATACAAACGTTGTATTTCTCCCCATGTTTAATCTGCCGTATTTCCTTAAACGACACGCGCTTACTGCGAAAAGTTCTGTTATTCAAGATTATGCTGATTGTCCCTCTTCCGATTTTTACGGAAGCCAATAAGGGTCACGAGTTGTCGCTTCCGAGTTGTCGCTTCCAAGTTGTCGCTTCTATTCCTGGAGGGATATCATTCTATTACAATGTGAGAGAGGGGGTGGGGGTGTCAGGAAAAATTTAAGAATCTAAAAGAGGTTTGTTACACTTTGTTAGTTTGCTAGTTTATTAAATCCCCCCCCCCCCCCCCGTAATATATTTTTCCAAGTTGTCGCTTCCAAGTTATCGCCTCCTAGTTGTCGCTTCCGAGTTGTCGCTTCCTAGTTCTCGCTTCCTAGTTGTCGCTTCCGAGTTGTCGCTTCCAACTTGTCGCTTCCAAGTTGTCGCTTCCGAGTTGTCGCTTCCTAGTTGTCGCTTCCAAGTTGTCGCTTCCAAGTTGTCGCTTCCGAGTTGTCGTTTCCAAGTTGTCGCTTCCGAGTTGCCAAGAGAGCTTGGGAACTAGTCGGTGGCTGTTCCTTTCGCAGCCGCCATCTCATCCTGGCGGCGTTTTTTGCTTGCAAACTCACATTGCTTGCTGAAAAAGAACTAGCTGTAGAAGAAGAAAAAGAGAGCGATGCCAAACGAAAACGAAAAGCTGAAGCAGAAGTCACATCCTCAACGGAGGCCAAAATCAGAAAAAAGAGGAATCCGTCGTTGTTTTCACATAACCGGAACGCAAAAAAATATAATTAACAGACCAAAACAATGTTGTTAATCATGGAAATTTTTTTCAATGCACAAAAAAAATAAAAAACATAATAATAATATTGAAGCGTAAATAAAAGATTCAAGAAATAGAGTACTTTGCAAGGAGAACGCGGTAACCAAACAGAATTGTGCTTATTTAAACTCTTTTCCTTCAAAATGCTTGGAAACGATGCAAAGTATTTTGAGAGAAGTAAATTTGTACAACACAAGACAGTATAAATAGAAGCAGAGTGAGAAAGCGGGAATGTTAAAGGCTGAACAAGTGAAGGACTGACTTCGGTCTGAGCACTCACGGCGCTTATAAACTGACTGCTCCTCTATAAAAATGGCAAATAATTCATTCACTTTTTGTGCCTTTTCTATTGGCTCACAGTAGGCAATAAATAAACAGTTGAATAAATTAAAGTGGATTTATTTCAAAGCTGATCCAGTTTCAACCAAGCGCGTCGATAAAACCCCAGAAACTCTTCCGTGTAAAATAACATTATTTAATACAAAGTCAATCGTTGAACATTTTAGAAATAGTCATTTTTCTGTAGCATTATTCCCACATGTTAATAAATTAAGTCAACTTGAATTGTGCATTCTGACAAATTTCCTAATGGGCGCAAACGAATAAACTTTCAAATATCTAACAATGGATTATCTACTCAGCCAACGCCCTAAATTTCCATCTCCGCCAATCAAAACGTTTGCAAAGTATGTTTTCGACCTTTGACGCCGTGACATGTGACAAAATGATTTCGGTTTCTTGCAATCGGAAGATATATTTCTGTGATTTTGAGGTTCATTTTTTAATGTGAGATTCGTTGAAGCAAAGCACTCAAGACTCAGTCTCAACGCAAGGTTTAAGGTAAGCACAACTTTAAAAACATGTTTTGCATGCGAACTGTATCACTTACGTAATTTACCAGTTTCAATGGGAAGGAAATTAACAACGCAGTTAGACAATCAGGGATGATTTTTGCAGCCTCATGTTTCGCTTTTGTCTGACTGATTACCAACAAAACAGAGATCAAGCTCGATTAAATCGTGCAAAGTATTCTATAAGTGGACTAAACATGATGTAACCGTATATTTGTTACATCTAAATTAGGAGAATTCACTGGTATATATAAAGGGCATTTGCAGCAATGGTGAATACCATTGAGAAAAATAGGATTTTTTCATCAAATCTTACCCAGTGGTCATCGTATAATATGAACGATTGAGACGCTCATTAAACATTTGCTGCTCGTGTTATATTCGCACTTTTCAACTGATCTTCACCTGTGTTGAAAGAAAAAAAAGTCTGAAATAAGTCAACAACAAGAAAAATAATTCCGACGCTTGAGGCCGTAGAACACGATTGACTAGTTTCGGTTTCTTACATGGAACCAATTGATTGAAAGTCTCACATATTGAGATTGCTCCGTTGTAAAGCGAGAGATGACGAGATAAGAAAAAATAGTACAATTTATACTGCACGATCTTTGATCTCAGGAATGAGCAGCAAACAGCAACAGATCTTGTCAACTTCTTTATTATCTCCTACCGGTTTCGTCCGATAACACAGACTTCGTCAGGGAGTTAGAACAAGATAGTGAGGGAACTTATTTTATACCTAATCATTGTAGTACAAATCACGTTCCAACAAGGGTGTGAACAGCGAAAAACACCCAAAAGCATTACGTGCAGGATATGACGGGAATCCTGCGTGACACTGAAAATGCGCAATGTTTAATTTTGGGGCTCACGGATTTAACGTTTTATTACACCCATTTTGAAATCACTGGTGATCCTTGCAATCTGATTGGCTCTCAACAGTGCAATTTATTCCCAAATTGTACCATTTTTTGCTCTAAATCGCACCCTTTCTTTAGCCCATCAAAATGGAAATGAAGTAACAAAAATAGAATATCAATATTGACAGTAAAACTCTGTGATTTCAAAATAGGTGTAATAAAGTGGTAATTGAACTTTGTGTCGTGCAATTTTAGTCTGAAATCATACTTGTGATTTCAAATCAAACTCACGCTGCGCGCTCGTTCGATTTTGAAATCACGCGTATGATTTCAGACCAAATTGCACTCCACTCAGTTCAATTACCATTATAAATCCGTGAGCCCCAAAAAATTTTTGGACCAAAAATGGAAGTCTTACTGAATTGGGAATTATTTTACTCGAAACTGAATGGATTTTGCGGTCCTTAATTATTTAAATTAAGATTTAGATTAAGAATAGTAACTTCATGGACTGTTGTTTTCTGGATTAGAAACTAACGACGAAAACACAATCCGATCCGATTAAAATACATCCCAAACTGCCAGTGTAATGATTTTACGGAACTAAGTCATCTTGGTTGAATTTACTCGGCAAAGTTCAGCCCGTTTTGTCTGGATCAAATTCCCTGACCGTTTAAGACGTAGCGCCGGGTAAATTTCATAGGTAACAACTTGAATTTTCTTTGACGCCATCACCCTGAGACTGTTCGCCACAGAAATGAAATGCAAACTGTGAATCTCTCTTTATATTTTGTGAGGTAATTTGAAGTTGTATGCCATGCCCGCTTACAACGGATTGGCTTTGTTTGCTTATTACACCGAGAATGGATAACAGTAAACGTTTAGTTTACCAGTTTCCACTATTGAAAGTTCTGATGTCACTATGAATTTAGTGGCATGCCATTTGTGGGAAGACAGTATAGCTTTTGCAATTTAACAGTTTACAGAAGAAGGGCAATCACAACATAAGAAGACAGACTTGGTCGTTTTCCTTGGCTTCTTTGGACAGCAAAGATCGAAATATCACCAAACTGAGATGTGTTTTATCTAAAAATGAATGATTTAACAACTTAGCGAATTCTTGTTGTCTGGCTTCATTAAGAAATAGGTTGCGCAAGTTTAATTCGATCTTTTCTCTTCAGTGATTTACTAAAAGCACAATTAATAAAAGGCAATGGTTATGAAGCTTGACAAACTTCTTTGTTATATGTTTTTGTTAGCGTTTTTGGCCTTGACCGTGCACACATTACAATAGATTTTGAAATGTGTTGGAGCAGCTGACCAATAGAAACGTTCCTGTTAAGATATTCAACTGTGATGTGAACATTAAAGCAAAGGATTGTGCAGGGTCGCGGCCCTTCCAACTTAAACTGCAGAACCATTGTTTTCATGGCAAAGTTTCATAACCAGTCCCTCAATTAACTATGCTAAAAGAAAAATATATTCGTTTTGAGTTGAATAGAGAGAAGCTTTTATGCAAATGAATGAATTGTATGAATACTGCGGTCAACGGTGACTTTTTCAGGAAATCGAGAATTTTCAAATAACTTTTTGGTTTCGATGAAACCTGGAAAAATATAGTTCAATTTTCATCTGTCTTTAATTTTTTGTGGAAAGTTCGTTTTGAATGTTTCTCCATCTCGCAATCATTATGATTTCCATTTAACACCCCAAGTATCCATCTCTGTTCTTATTACTCTTTTTGTCATGTATTTTTTTTGCTTTTTCGGAATAAATATATACTTCTGTGTTTTTGAAGTGATGTTTTGAATAAAGCATGGCTCGGAGCAAATCACATACCATTCATCATCCGCAACGCATCGTCAAGTAATTTCACTTGAAGTTTCCGGGAAGCACAACTATGAAGGCATGCTTTGCATGTGGATCCAAGTGTATGGCTTTTTTCACAGTTTAGAGGACTGTGAAGGACTACAGTAAAAACGACGCAGACAAAATTGATGTTTTCCTTCTTGGACAGAAGAAGAAAATTGTTTTAATATTTTATCTCAAACTCTATGCAATACCAAATTCTTTGAATTTTGTTTTAGTATATTCCGAAGAATAAACATTGTTGCAGTTTGTTTGACGAAAAGCACATTGATATTGTACTATAAATTGAGCCTTATGTATGTGAAGAAACTCATATCTCTGCCTTTTCAGTATAATACCAGAGCAATCCGGAGCAGTTTCACGCCTTGAGTTTCTATGACTCGTTTTTTTTTTACAATAATTATTTTTGCGTGTGACGTCGCAAAATGTGATAAATATTTCGGAATATTCTTCAAATAAAGGTATATAAATCCGTGATTTTGAAGTTTCACTTTTCAATGTTGGGTTCATCGAAGAAAATAACTCCTAATAAAGATTTCGGTTTCTCGGAATGAAAATATCGTTTTTACATGTTTTTGAAGTTCAACTTTTCAAGGGGAAGTTTGTTGAGGCAAACAGTTCATTATCCTTTTTCGACAAATTACATGTTTCAAAACAGAAATGTTATGTTTAAGGTAACACAGTTTGAAACCGCGCTTTGTATATATTCGGATTATCAAAATAGCTTCCTATGTAAATCAACACTTAAGAGAAGGACAATAAACAAAAAGTTGAGTTTTGTCGGTATTTACAGAGTCAAAACTCTAATTTTTATCTCCGCCTCGTATGATTCGTGTGGTGGTTAATTCAGTAATTTATAGGCGCCATTAGGTGATATTTTTTTTAGTTGTTTATTTTTGAAATTCGCTTTTTAATGCAAGATGCGTCACTACCAAACACTGTTGACTGCAAAATACAAAATCGAACGATCTGGAGAAGAAGGAGAGCAGGAAAGCGTTTTGACAGACGGAGGATGTATATCACCAAATTGTGCTAATTTTGTTATTTGAAACTGAAAGCAGAAGGACAATGTTTCCTGAATTAGAAACTATTCGTTGATGGACAATTCGAAATAAAACTTTGGTGTCATTTGATTTAATTAAAGGCAGAGTTGTACGCCGTGAATTAAATAGGGAGAAACTAATATGGACGGCCGATTGATGAAAACTTCCATAAAGAATTAATAACCGAGCGTAGAAATTCCGCTAAACGGAAATCACGCCTTTCAAACTTGTTTACACGATCCTTGCAAGCGAAGAATGTCAGGCACGGGTTTTCTTTCGTGAACAGAAATATACGTGTAACTTAAGACCAACACCCATTAAACAAACAAACAATAATTCAGGGCGTTGGCCAGGAAATTCGTGACTCAAGTCAGTGGAAAATATGCGGCCATACACGCAGACTCAGTTCCTTCCTCAATAGAAACTATTTATTTAGAACCACTTTATAGTCACCTTTAAAATATTCAGTGTATTTGTTAAAAGAAAAAACAACAACAACAACAACAACAACAACTAAGAAGTGTTCAATTTACTTTAGAGCGTGGTTTTGCTTCTGTGATTTGCTAACTTTGTAAGTATTGTTATCTTTGTGACCGAAACCAGCCATTTTGTTTGCCCTTTTCTTATCTTTGTTAAGCGTTTCGGCCATCTTCTTTTCTGTCATCACGTGTAGTTCGGACGTCAATTAAGGATGTCAAATAAGCATTTTTGTGTCAGAAAATGTTCCCTTTATCTAAGCAGTGAAAGTGAAATCTTCTTTTTTTAAATTTTGCGCCAATCACGGACCCCTCCTCACCACCACGAGTCTTACTCTAATAACTTTAAAGACTTTTTAATGATTGACTTCTGTTCCTTTGGTGTAGTCAAGGCTGGGTGAATGCCTTGTCTCTTTGAAACATAATGTCTGACATATAACGTTTTCTGCTGCAGTGGGCCATCCTGGCAAGAAACAAGATGTAAATCATACTTTGGACTAGTGAGGTAGGTACTAATTTCGTCCACTGTTTTCACATTTTATCCGAATGCCTGTAACAAGACTATGAGTCGCTTATTTTGACCTGTTATCTAGACCGGGCCTATTTTTCTTTTCTTTTTATTTTTTTTATTTTTAGGGGTTGAAAGGGGGTAGGGGAGGAGGGCGGCTGGGGTATTTTCTTTTAGCCATGACAAAGGAAATTGGAGGGTAAATACTGCTTTTCCCTGAGGTTTTTATTTAGAAAATGATGACGTAAGATCACGTGACCTTGCAGCATGATTTCCTGGAGGCTGCCATCTTGTTCCTCTATTTTTCTTCCTTGCCTTTAGATTTCACTGCTGCTTTCTTCATACAGCAATTTCTGTTTTATGTTTAAATTTTCAAACTAACTGAAGGCACAAACATTCAATCCTTAGCGTTTGAAGAAGAAACTTGCGGCATTCATGGCGAGAAGTCCAACCAAAGCTGCAGATGAAAGTGACGTCATACCAGCTGGTGAGGAAACGCTGGATTTTGATGACGTCACTTTAAGAGGTGAGAAGATACATGTTACTTTCTTTTTCAGAAGACTGTAAAGAGTCACGTCAGTATCAATCCTACCCTGGGTAGACTGCGGTGCTTCCTTATCCAGAAAAAGGCTAGAGCTGAAGGCAAAACTAGATGATTTTCTATTACAGTCGAAACTCTCGTAAATGGCTGCCTCGGGAACTGGAAAAAGTGGTCGCAACTAGAGCTGGTCGCTTACGCCCCACTCTCCTTTCCCATGTATCACTTCTTTACACAATATTAAAGCAATTAGACACTTTCACTTTGAATGAAACGTTTTGTTTGCTTTCTCTTAGCCATAGCACAGGTTTACAACAATGAAGGTAATGAGAGATACAGAGAGGAAGATTTCACCAACGCCATATACTTCTACACGGAGGGAATCCAAGTGAACTGCAAGGATGAAGAGCTGAAGGCCGAATTGTACAGCAACAGGGCAGAAGCGTACTTTCGCTTAGGTAAGAATTTGTCAAATTGTTTTCCAACTTTAAAGCGTAGTTCACATTGATATATCAATTATTTATATCTTTTTCTCTCATTCCTTTTTCTGTATCTATATTCTTCTTCTTCAGGAAATTATAATGATTCGCTGAATGATGCAAAGGTTGCTACTGACTTACAGCCATTGCTTATCAAAGCGATCATGGGAGGTAAGATTCCTGGAAAATAAAATAAAATAAAATAAAATAAAATAAAATAAAATAAAACATCGTTTTATCGAGACGACATTAATTTGCAATTTGATAGTTTAATTTTTAATACCGCTAAATCTTACATTCGCTGAAAATTCACTTTGTATTTATAACAGATTAAGTAATGCATCATAGAGTTTAACATACCGTTCATGCAAATGCCACGTTAAAACTTTTAGTATTTCGACCTTAAAGACACTTGTTTATTCTTCTTCTTGTGGCTGAGCTTACTCGGAGTAATACACCGATGATAACTTTAGTCTCCGTTAGCAATATTATAGGAGCCATTTTTTTTAAAAGAAAATAATGGCAAACTAACAACATTCTTCTCTGTAGGAGCAAGTGCCTGTGTTCAGCTGAACCAGTTTGAGGAAGCCATCACCTGGTGTGAAAATGGACTAGCAGTATCCTTTATTGCAAAAGCTACAAAAAATATTAATCAAATTCAAACTTTATTGTTTTTGCGTACCATCATACCAAAAAATGATCACTTGTTTGATTGTTCATGATTATTTCAATGCTGCTGTTTCTCTTGAACTCTCGAAGAGAAAACTGAACAAACAAATGGCAAGAAATTTAAAAGACACCCTAAAATGTGAGCCTTTGCCAAATTTTAAGGTTTTGTCACTTATTGATAACTTTTCAAAAATCGCTTGTCAAGCCTTGACTTATTTAAGATTGACAAGAACAATCAGAATTTGTTGGAATTAAGGAGCCAGTCTATGGAAGCACAGAAAAAGCAACAGGATACAGGTGGAGAGGTTGGTGCAAATGAATCCAAGGATACAACGGCCACAGAGCTGGACACTGACGATCAAAACACTTTAAGAGGTGAGATCTTTTAGCAACTAAACAGGAAATTTTGAGGTCGAGAAGAAAAAGGTATTAGGGAGTGTTCATAATTCATGGCTGGGGTAGGGAGGGGGGAGGTGGTTGGTTGGGCGTTTCGTCAGCTTGATGAAAAAATGCTTCCCCTCCCAGCCCTCCCATCATTAACACTGAACGTATGACCTCCCATTATAAAAGCGTCCTGGGCCAGATTAACGAGGCCCTCCTAAGATAAACATGTATCTTGAGTATTGATTCTACGTATAAAAGCCTATTGTAAGAGAGAAAACAGACTTTTGCCATGGAACAATGGCTGGGATCATGTTAACTTAAATCATCTTTCCGAATCTGGCCCAAGGAAGTCAAGAAAGTTTTGATAAAGTGGTCCTGAAGAGAATCAGTAAGACTGCCACAAATTAAGTCAGAAAACTAACTGACTAACAGTACGTTTTAGACGTAGAATTAGGATGAAACTTATCAAACCTACACTAGAAGACTAGGACCTTTCCTGGGAAAACGGTTTTAGCAGTTTCCAGTGAAGACAGTTTTTGAGCCTTTATTCAGAAACAAACTACACAATGAATTTTAATTTCCTTCATTTTAGCAACAGCAGAGCTCTTCAAGAGTGAGGGTAATGAAGAATTCAGAAAGAAAGATTTCAGAAATGCCATATTGCTTTACACCAAAGGAATCAAAGTGAACTGCAAGGATAAAGAACTGAACGCCAAACTGTACAGCGACAGAGCAACGGCACATTTGAATCTGGGTGAGAAGTTCTGAGGTTTTTATAGTTTTGTCAACAAGTTGTTGTATTTCCATAAAGTATAGTAGTGATTTACGTTAAATATGCATTCATTACAACGTTTATTTCTTTTCATTGATTTTCGCGCAGGTAACTTTCATCTTTCAAGGTGTGATGCAGAAAGTGCCATAGACTTACAACCGTCTTATGTCGAAGCGATTGTTACAGGTTAGAGCCACGTAAGGAAATGGCGAGAACTTAACGGGGTCATTCTAGCAATTAAGACAGAAAACGTGTAGCTGAGACATGCTTTGAATTTAAAGTTTCGTCTTCATAGTTTTAAGACAACTCTGTCACTAATTGAATTGAAATCGTTGTTGTATGTCATGTAATAATGAAGGATAAAGCAATTGTCGCCGAGCTTGAAACAATCGGAATCAAAGATGAGAAAAACTAGGGATTTAAAAAAAAAATAAACGGTAAGATCTGTGTCGATTATTTTAAAGCAATTAGACGAGCGTTAATTAAACTATAATCAGGTTATGTTCACTGATTTGTAAGTCTGTTGATTGGCCAGATTTGTGAAGGAAACCAGTTATTTAACGTGAAATTTGTTTGTATATCGGAAGGGGAAAGTTTTGTCACAGTAGTTAATATATTTTGTAACTAATTCGTTGAGGTTATGATAGTGTTCTAATATGGATTAACTCAAATGACAAACGAATGTTATTTTGTTTTAATAGGAGCAAATTCTTGCGTTCAGCTGAAACAGTTTGAGGAAGCCATCACGTGGTGTGATAAGGGATTAGCAGTATCCTTTACTGTTCACTAACAGATGGAAATAAAAATAAATATTTCAGAGTTTTCAAACCGTTTGAAATAACGCAAATTTTCCTATTGGCATGGATGAACAAATTTACGAGAAATACTCTGATTGTGAAGTCTTTTTGTGTGTAACACAAGAGACTGTTATTGACAGTGGTACTCCAAAAGGGAGCTAAATGCGGGCAACTTGGACATTGATATTTTAACATTTACGAGTGTTCTCTCAATTAACGTTTCTCTTTGATCACACCTAGGCCTTAAAAACATTTTTTAGCATTTATTTGGGCATTTGATTTTTTTTCTCTTGCTTAATTAAATGAAAAAGGTCGAATGCGTAAGGTCGGAACATAGCTTTGTACACTAAACCTCGTATGTAACGTTTGTAAAGTCAGAGTCAAAATTGGTTACGATAATTTTATTCTAGGTTTTAACCACTCAATATTTTTGGTGTTCCTTGTAACTGTTCTTAAATTCCTCTATACCATTGTTTTGCACATATAAGAAATCTTGACTAATTTAAGATTGAAAAGAGCAACCAGAAATTGTTGGAATTAAGGAGCCTGTCTATGAAAGCACAGAAAAAAACACAAGATACAGGTGGAAAGGTTGGTGCAAATGAATTTGACGATACAATGGCTTCAGAACTGGATGGCGAGGATCAAAGCACTCTAAGAGGTGAGACCGTTTTACAGCAGTATAGACCTCCCACTTTAAAAGTGTGTCTTACTTTTTACATGTACATTATACACCACTTAAGCTTTAGCATTTCTTTGTAGGTTGTGATTATTTTTGTGTTCAGACTATTTTACGAGGTTTTGTGTAGAAGTCCAAAATAGAGGCTGTGGAGAATCAAAGACTTAATTACAACGAAATTACGTTATATTACGTCATCGCCTCATTTAGTGGACGCAAAACGAAACAATTTTGGATATACAATGTACGTTTCAGGTTTCATTAAGGAGGTACAAACTGCCTCTGTACCCAGGGCTCCTGGGCCAGATCCACGAGGAGCTCCTAAGTTAAGATGAATCTTGAGAATTGTTTCTTAATAAAAGCCTATTGTAACAGAGAAAACAGACTTTTACCATGGAATAATGGTTTGGATAATGTTAACTTAGATGATCTTTCCGAATCTGGCACCAGGAAGTCAAGAAACGTTTGATGAAGTGGTCATGAAGAAAATCGGAAAGACTGCCAGAAATTAAGCCAGAAAAGTAACTGACTAACAGTACGTTTCAGTCGTAAAATTAAGAGAAAACATATCGAAACTGCACTAGAAGAACATTTTCTGGAAACACTGTTTGAGCAGTTTCCAGTGAGGACTAGTTTTGAGCTTTTATGCAGAAAAAAATGCACGATGAATTTTAATTTCCTTCATTTTAGCAACAGCAGAGCTCTTCAAGAGTGAGGGTAATGAAGAATTCAGAAAGAAAGATTTCAGAAATGCCATATTGCTTTACACCAAAGGAATCAAAGTAAACTGCAAGGATAAAGAACTGAACGCCAAACTGTACAGTAGCAGAGCAACGGCACATTCTAATCTGGGTAAGAAGTTCTGAGGTTTTCATAGTTTTGTCAACAAGTTATTGTATTTTCATAAAGTATAGTAATGATTTACGTTAAATGCTCGTTCATTAACAACGTTTATTTTTTTATTGATTTTCGCGCAGGTAACTTTCATCTTTCACGATGTGATGCAGAGAGTGCCATAGCCTTACACTCGTCTTATGTCGAAGCGATTGTTTCGGGTAAGAGTCACAAAAGAAAATGGTGAGAACTTAACGGAGTCATTCTAACAAAAGACAGAAAACGTGTAGCTGAAGCATGCCTTGATTAAAAATTTCATCTTTGTAGTTTCAAAAACAAGTCTTTTACTCATTGAAATTGCAATCGTTGTTGCATGTCATCTAATAATGAAGGATAAAACAATTGTCGCCAAGCTTAAAACAATCTGAATCAAATATGTGAAAAGCTTCTAGGGATTTTAAAACAAATTTAAACAGTAAGTTGTCTGTCGATTACTTTACAGCAATTAGACGAGCATTATTTAAACTATAATCAGGCTATGTTATTTGATTTGTTATGTCGGTTAATTGGCCAGATTTCTGAAGGAAACCAGTTCTTTAACGTGTAATTGGCTTTGTTTATCGGAAGGGGAACGTTTTGTCACAGTAGTTATTATATGTTGTAACTAATTCGCAGAGTTTCTGATGATGTTCCAATATGGATCACCTAAATTGAAAAACGGATATTATTTTGTGTTAATAGGAGCAAATGCTTGCGTTCAGCTGAATCAGTTTGAGGAAGCCATCACATGGTGTGATAAAGGATTAGCAGTATCCTTTACTATTCACTAACAGATGAAAATAAAAAAATATATATAAGTATTTCACAGTTTTTAAAACCGTTTGAAATAAGGCAAATTTGCGTATTGGCAGGGATGAACAAATTTACTAAAAATACTCTGATTGTGACATCATTTTGTGTGTAACGTAAGAGACTTCGTTATTAACAGTGGTACTTCAAAAGGGATCTAAATGCAGTCAACTTGGACACTGATATTTTGACATTTACGAGTGCTCTCTAAATTGACCGTTTCTCTTTGATCACAACGCAAGGTTTCAAAACATTTTTTCATCTTTATTTGGGCATTTGATTTATTTCTTGTTTTAAACGAAAATGTCCGAGTGCGTTAGGTCGGAACATAGCTTGGTACACTGAACCTTGTATGTAACGTTTGTAAAGTCAGTGTTAAAAGTTTGTTACGATAACTTTAATCTAGGCAATAACCACTCAATATTTTCGGTGCCTTGTAAGGGCTCTTAAATTCCCCTAACATTGTTTTCCACATATTAGAAATCTTGACTAGTTTAAGATTGAAAAGAACAACCAGAAATTGTTGGAATTAAGGAGCCTGTCTATGGAAGCAACGAAAACACCACAAGAGAAAGATGGAGAGGTTTATGCAAATGAATCTGACGATACAGTGGCCACAGAACTGGATACTGAGGATCAAGGCACTCTAAGAGGTAAGACCTTTCGGCAACTGTATCGGAAATAATGTGATCGAAGAAGAAATAGTTCTTAGCGAGTGTTCTTAGTTCGTGGTTGGGGGAGGGGAAGAGGGGTTCGGCATTTTGCCAGCTTGTGGACAAAATGTTCTCCCTCCCATCCCCCCATCCCTCCCATCATCGACGGTGAATTTGTGACCTATCACTATAAAAGTGTTTCTTACTTTTTTACTTGTACATTATATACCACTTAAGCTTTAGGATTTCTTTCTACGTTGTGATTATTTTTGGGTTCAGATTATTTTCTGAGGTTTTGTGTAGAAGTCCAAAATGGTAGCTGTGGAGAATCAATGACTTAATTACAACGAAATTACGTTATATTACGTCATCGTCTCATTTAGTGGACGCCAAACGAAACAATTTTGGATGTACAACGTACGTTTCAGGTTTCATTAAGGAGGTACAAACTGCCTCTGTACCCAAGGCTCCTGGGCCAGATTCGCAAGGTGCTCCTTAGTTAAAATGTATCTTGAGAATTGTTTCTAAGTAAAAGCCTATTGTAAGAGAGAAAACAGACTTTTGCCATAGAACAATGGTTTGTATAATGTTAACTTAGATGATCTTTCCGAATCTGGCACCAGGAAGTCAAGAAACGTTTGATTAAGTAGTCCTGAAGAGAATCGGAAAGACTGCCAGAAATTAAGCCAGAAAAGTAACTGACTAACAGTACGTCTCAGTCGTAAAATCAAGAGAAAACTTCTCAAAACTGCACTAGAAGAACATTTTCTGGAAACACTGTTTGAGCAGTTTCCAGTGAGGACTAGTTTTGAGCTTTTATGCAGAAAAAAATGCACGATGAATTTTAATTTCCTTCATTTTAGCAACAGCAGAGCTCTTCAAGAGTGAGGGTGATGAAGAATTCAGAAAAAAAGATTTCAGAAATGCCATTTTGCTTTACACCAAAGGAATCAAAGTGAACTGTAAGGATAAAGAACTAAACGCCAAACTGTACAGCAACAGGGCAACGGCACATTTAAATCTGGGTGAGCAGTTCTGAGGTTTTCATAGTTTTGTCAACAAGTAATTGTATTTCCATAAAGTACAGTAATAATTTACCTTAAATGCTCGTTCATTAACAACGTTTATTTATTTTTATTGATTTTCGCGCAGGTAACTTTCATCTTTCACGATGTGATGCAGGGAGTGCCATATACTTACACTCGTCTTATGTCGAAGCGATTGTCACAGGTAAGGGTCACAAAAAGAAACGTTGAGAACTTAACAAAGTCATTCTAACAAAACACAGAAAACGTGTAGCTGGAGCATGCTTTGATTAAAAGTTTCATCTTTGTAGTTTTAAAAACAAGTCTTTTACTCGTTGAAATTCCAATCGTTGTTGCATGTCATCTAACAATGAAGGATGAAACAATTGTCGCCGAGCTTGAAACAATCTGAATCAAATATGTGAAAAGCCGAAGCGATTGTTACAGGTAAGAGCCACAAAACGAAATGGTGAGAACTTAACGGGGTCATTCTAACAAAAGACAGAAAACGTGTAGCTGGAGCATGCTTTGATTTAAAGTTACATCGTCGTAGCTTTAAAAACAAGTCTTTTACTCATTGAAATTGCAATCGTTGTTAGGTGTCATCTAATAATGAAGGATAAAACAATTGTCGCCCAGCTTAAAACAATCGGAATCAAAGATGAGAAAAGCTTTTAGGGATAAAAAAAACAAAAACAAAAAACTGTAAGATCTGTGTCGATTATTTTGCAACAATTAGACGAGAATTAATTAAACTATAATCAGGTTATGTTCACTGATTTGCCATTCTGTTGATTGGCCAGATTTGTGAAGGAAACCAGTTCTTTAACGCGTGATTTTTTTTTATCGGAAGGAGAAAGTTTTGTCACAGTAGTTAATATATTTTGTAACTAATTCGTGGAGTGTATAATAGTGTTCTAAATCTGGATCAACTGAAATGTCAAACAAATGTCATTTTGTTTTAATAGGAGCAAATACTTGTGTTCAGCTAAATCAGTTTGAGGAGGCCATCACCTGGTGTGATAAGGGATTAGCAGTATCCTTTACTGTTCAGTAACAGATGAAAATAAAAGTAGATATTTTACACTTTTCAAACCGTTTAAAATAACAGACATTTGCCTATTGGCAAGGATGAACTAATTAAGGTGAAATACTCTGATTGTGACGTCGTTTTGTATGTAACATAATAGACTTTGTTATGAACAGTGGTACTCCAAAAGGGATCTAAATACGGGGTATTTGAACTTTGCTATTTTGACATTTACGAGTTCTCTCGAAAGTTACTGTTTCTGTTTCGTAACACGGCAAGCTTTAAAAAATATTTTTAAATCTCTATTTGGCCATTTGATTTTTGTTTCTCGTTTTAAATAAAAAAAAGGCCGTGTTTGTTAGGTCGGAACATAGCTTGGTACACTGAACCTCGTACGTTATGTTTGTAAAGTCAGTGTCAAACTTGGTTACGATCATTTTAATCTAGGTAATAACCAATCTATATTTTCGGTGTTCCTTGTAAGGGTTCTTTAATTCCTCCATAACATTGGTTTGCTCATATTCAAATTCTTGACTAATTTAAGATTGAAAAGAACAACCAGAAATTGTTGGAATTAAGGAGCCTGTCCATGAAAGCACAGAAAAAAACACAAGATACAGGTGGAAAGGTTGGTGCAAATCAATCTGACGATACAACGGGCACAGAACTGGACACTGAGGATCAAAGCACTTTAAGAGGTGAGACTTTTTGACAACTATATAGGAATTCTGTGGTCAAAGAAGAATTAGTTCTTAGCGAGTGTTCTTAATTGATGGTTGGGGGAGGGTGAGAGGGGTTTGCTTCCCCTCTTAACCCTCCCATCACTGACAGTGAATTTGTGACCTCTTATTATAAAAGTGAGTCTCAATTTTTTCTTGTACATCATATACCACTCTAGCTTTATCATTCCTTTGTAGGTTGTGATTGTTTTTTTTGTTAAAATTATTTGGCGTTTTATGTAGAAGTCCAAAATAGTGGCTGTGGAGAATGAAGGACTTAATTAGAACGACATAACGTTATATTACGTCATCGTCTCACTTTATGGACGCCAAACGAAACAGTTTTGGATGTACAGTAACCCAAAGGGTCACGGGCCAAATCCACGAGGCCCTTCTAAGTTAAGATGTACCTTAAGTATTCCCTCGAAAAAAGCTCTATTGTTAAAGTTGCTATGAAGTAACAAAAAAAAAATTGTCACGGTTTGTTAGTTTATGAATTTCTTGGTCTGAATATGTTGGTCTTACTGAACAAAACCTTCTCAATCCGCAATTATGATCCCTGAAAGGTTCGAATTTAGCGTCGGAACGTGTCTCCATGTTGTGCGCGGCCAAAACGATCGTATTACAAGATTGTGACGTAGAAAATACTTTAGAACACAAGAGTGTCATGGCGGCGAAGGGAGTTCTTCGATCTCGGCGACTTATTATGCGGCTGGTACCTCCAATATAACAAACTGTGCGAAAAAAAATGGCATGCTGAGAATAAGTATACATTTCTTCCCAAGAGACGAAAATTGACGGCAGAAGTAGATTCGGTTTTCCCGAATTCACAGGAAAGATTCAAGCCATAGCTCTTTAGAGCAACTTTCCCTAACCACCGCGTGAGGGGCGGCACAAGGTCGGAAAAATGGACCCCTTGATATTTCGTCCAGAGATAACCTATGGTATGCTAAGAATCGAGATATAAGTTTTAGGTTCTAGAGTTTTTGCATTTTTGAGAAAATTACGAAAAACCGTCGACAACCGGTGAAGCCGAAAAATCACAGGAATGAGGTCAAATTTCATGATCAGATAATCGAACTCGCGTGAAAGCGCATAGCAAATTATGGTTTTTCTTAGTTTATAATGTTAATCAGGAGGTATTGCTAAGCTGCTTTGATGATAGTTTAGACTTACAATTGTAATTTTGAATTCCTGGAGAGCAAGCGAAGAGAACCGAAATTTGTAGACTTTGAAAATCAAAAATTCCATACCATTTTCAAACATCTCAAAACATACTCGGTATCATGTAGAATTCTTTCAAAATTCAATTCTAGCAAGTAAAAGAGCTGTTTGTGAACGTGATATAATTTTTTTCTTGGCAAGAGTTATTTGTGAGGCGAGCGGCCCCATGCAAGTTGACCCAATTTGACCTTTCGAGGAGATCTTGTTTAACCAGGAAATGTAAACAATTCTACTATCCTTAGCTCGCTTTCTGAGCAAACCATTGTAAAACCCTGCCATTTCCCATTAAAACTACCCAGTTAACCTGAGATAATACTTCGGTTACAGCTTACCTTCCAAATGGGTGTTTGAAGGCAAATAATTTTGATGTTCTTCGCTAATTTTCCCGTGTCTTGCTGCCGTGCTTAGCCACCGGCCTTTTCATCAGTACGGCATTTTCTAAGCGTCACCTCTTTCTGGGTTGTCCAATATTTTTGTAGGACCTGGATCCATGTCTTGCATATAAAGCATCCTCTGGGTATCTACTGAGTTTTGTATTGAATATTTCTAATGAAAAGAGGCAAGAATGTGAAGGAACTAATTGAACTAAAAAACAGAGGCAGATCGATGTCACGCAATCTTTACATCCAAGTGATCACGTGCCGCAAATACATCTGCGTGGATATTTTTGTCTTGCTCTTGCTCATTTCTTCATTTTCTTCCTTACTAGCATACAATGTTTTCCTTTTGATTTTTTGTAACTTTTTTATTTGTAAGCACAAGCCTATTTCGAAGGAGAGTTCTTTGTATGCAATACTTTGAGTCGGTGTATATACACGCAACACATTTACTTTTCCCATTTATTTCTAGTGACTGTGCAACAAACTAGAAATCCTATCTAGTTTTAGCTCTAAAAGTCAAATGCCTGGGAAGGTCCATTGCTAATGATTTCCTAAAGCAGAAGAAAGGGAATAGTAATATATATCTGAAAAAGGGCTAGTTACTGGCCGCAAAGCGAGTTTTTGTAATTTGTATTAATTGTATTTACCGATTTGCCCATGGCAGATAGGTCCCCTTTGTGGCGTATCTAACTTTTTAGGATTATGTTCGACAAGATACGTTTTGAGAATGATGAATTGTTCTAGAAAGTGACACAGGCACACTCGCAAAAAAGAAATCCGAGTGCTCCTCGGATTTCTTTTTTCCTAGTATGCCTGTGTCACTTTCTAGAATAATTTATCATTCTCATTCATTCACCAGGCTGGAAATATACCAATGAATACGAGGAAGGTTTGTATTGCAAACCGAAATATCGGGCAAAAATTTGTTTTTTTAAAAAACAAACATATTTCAGTTATTCTAGCTTTTGTCGTTTGTTCTATCAAGCTCGTCACCTCCCTCGTTGGGATCAGTCTGCCGTTAATATTTTGTATTGGAAATATACCATCACATTTATTTCATATACGACACGTTCGACATTCAAATCCTAGCAGTATGCAGGATGTTTTTCCCGTGAACCTAGTTTAATGGTCTTAGCTCCCACGAGTCTCCTGTAGCTCAGTGGTGCAGCATCCGAACTACTAATAGGAAGGTCTTAGGTTCGACTCCTGATAGGAGCACTCGGATTTCTTATTTCCGAGTATGCCTGTGTCACTTTCTAGAATAATTCACCATTCTCATTCATTCACCAGGCTGGAAATATACCGCATCACATTTATTTCAAAAAGGCAGGGCTGTCAACTCTCCGGGATAATCCGGGAGTCTCCAGATTTTGAACCTTATCTCCCGATCTCCAGATTTATGTCTGTAATCTCCAGATCTTCTGGTCTCCAGATTTATGTCTGTAATCTCCCGGATAATTGACGAAGTTTTCTATTTGTCGTAGACTCGAATTTGCTGACAAGAATATGTAAAATGTTTAGCGTTGTTTCTGTTAGTGTTTAATGTCCTCCCCCCCCCCCCCCCCCCCCCACACTGCTCACTGAACCCGTGACTTTGGCCTGGATGGGACGCCTCTGTAAGGCTCTTTGTTATTGCTGTCCGGGGAAGTCATATTCTCCATATTTGAAGACGTTTGAGGTTGAGGTGCCTTTTGATGCAGAAGTTGACGCACGCTTTTATATGATTCTCGAAAACTATCCCTTTGGAAACTGAAAATGATTTGCTTTTGGGTTCGCACAGTACAAGACATGTTTCTTTTTGCACGAGTAAAGAGCACGTAAAACTGTTTTGAGAGTTGCCATCGAGAGAGATCTGTGGCAAACGGTTTGTTTACCTCTATTAAAAAGGTTCTAAATATAGAATTCTCACTTATTGATCGTTTGCCCGATAAGCAAAGCTACGTAGCACGTGCGAGGCTCCCGGCTAACTTTTTCTTAAATTGGGCAAACCGTATTACGCGGACAAACTCCACTAGATTAAAATCTTTTCAACTTACAAAGATATGTGCAGGAAAATGAGTTTAGGTCTTTTAAAGTGCATTGTATAACCTTGAGCGCTTACTTTGTCAAAAAAAAAAAAAATTCCTTTGAAAATCAAACACTATTTACGATTCGGCAACAGTAATTAGGACGCATGTGTTTACTTCTGCCGAAATTGAGTCATTTGCTTTTGACCGCTTTGGCTACCAACTAGCCGCTGAAATGAGCAATTTCTCTCCATCTTCCAATGACGCAGAGCAAATGACTCAATTTCGGCAGAAGTAAACACATGCGTCCTAATTACTCGGAATGCCGAATTGTAAATAATGTTTGATTTCAAATTTTTTTTTTTTACAACGTGAGCGCTCAAGGTTATACAATACACTTAAAAAGACCTAAACTCATTTTCCTGTACATATCTTTGTAAAGTTGTAAAGATTTTAATCCAGTGGAGTTTGTCCGCTTAGTAAGGTTTGCCGAATTTAAAAAAAGTTAGGAGCCTCGAACGTGCTAGCTTCGCTTATCGGGCGAGCGATCGAAGATCACAGCTCGAACGCCGTGAGAATTCGATATTTAGAATCTTTTTTGTAGAGGTAAACAAACCGTTTGCCACAGATCTATTTGTGTTCGGTAATTATCGGTTTTAAACTTAAAAAAAAGATCTCTCTCGATGGCAACTCTCAAAACAGTTTTACGTGCTCTTTGCTCGTGCGGAAAGAAACATGTCTTGTGCGAACCCAAAAGCAAATTATTTTCAGTTTCCAAAGGGATATTTTTGGAGAATCATATAAAAGCGTGCGTCTACTTTTGCATCAAAAGGTATCTTGTTGAACATATAACTCCTAAAAAGTTAGATGCGCCACGAAGGGGACCCATTGGCGTGTACACCTTCCATAGGCAAATTGGTAAGTACAATTAATACAAATTACAAAAACTCGCTTTGCGGCCAGTAACTAGCCCTTTTTCAGATATATATTACTATTCCCTTTCTTCTGCTTTAGGAAATCATTAGCAATGGACCTTCCCAGGCATTTGACTTTTGGAGCTAAAACTAGATAGGATTTCTAGTTTGTTGCACAGTCACTAGAAATAAATGGGAAAAGTAAATGTGTTGCGTGTATATACACCGACTCAAAGTATTGCATACAAAGAACTCTCCTTCGAAATAGGATTGTGCTTACAAATAAAAAAGTTACAAAAAATCAAAAGGAAAACATTGTATGCTAGTAAGGAAGAAAATGAAGAAATGAGCAAGAGCAAGACAAAAATATCCACGCGGATGTATTTGCGGCACGTGCTCACTTGGATGTAAAGATTGCGTGACATCGATCTGCCTCTGTTTTTCAGTTCAATTAGTTCCTTCACTTTCTTGCCTCTTTTCATTAGAAATATTCAATACAAAACTCATTAGATAACCAGAGGATGCCTTATATGCAAGACATGAATCCAGGTCCTGCAAAAATATTACACAACCCAGAGAAAGGTGACGCTTAGAAAATGCCGTAGTGATGAAAAGGCCGGTGGCTAAGCACGGCAGCAAGACACGGGAAAATTATCGAAGAACATCAAAATTATTTGCCTTCAAACACCCATTTGGAAGGTAAGCTGTAACTGAAGTATTATCTCAGGTTAACTGGGTAGTTTTAATGGGAAATGGCAGGGTTTTACAATGGTTTGCTTAGAAAGCGAGCTAAGGATAGTAGAATTGTTTACATTTCCTGGTTAAACAAGATCTCGAAAGGTCAAATTGGGTCAACTTGCATGGGGCCGCTCACCTCACAAATAACTTTTGCCAAGAAAAAAATTATATCACGTTCACAAACAGCTCTTTTACTTGCTAGAATTGAATTTTGAAAGAATTCTACATAATACCGAGTATGTTTTGAGATGTTTGAAAATGGTATGGAATTTTTGATTTTCAAAGTCTACAAATTTCGGTTCTCTTCGCTTGCTCCCCAGAAATTCGGAATTACAATTGTAAGTCTAAACTATCATCAAAGCAGCTTAGCAATACCTCCTGATTAACATTATAAACTAAGAAAAACCATAATTTGCTATGCGCCTTCACGCGAGTTCGATTATCTGATCATGAAATTTGACCTCATTCCTGTGATTTTTCGGCTTCACCGGTTGTCGACGGTTTTTCGTAATTTTCTCAAAAATGTAAAAACTCTAGAACCTAGAACTTATATCACGATTCTTAGCATACCATAGGTTATCTCTGGACGAAATATCAAGGGGTCCATTTTTCCAACCTTGTGCCACATTTTTTCAATCTCACTTGGTCCCTATAGAGAGTCGCTCTTAAAAGCGAAAGACAACGATGATCAGCTGTGTGGATATATTACATTCTCATATCCGTGATAAACAAACATCCTGCAATCTTACTGCAGTTAAATAGCATAAGCATGAAGTCACCCGTAGAGAAATCGAGGGTTCCTTAGTCTTGGCAGATAACATTTATTTAGCGCTCCCAGAAATCTTGCTTAATTCGAGCCGATAAACTTAAACAAATGCCACAGAGCTAAAATTGTACCCGGGAATTGTAGCATACACATTGTTATGCATATTGAAAACTTATCCTAACGAACGGTAAGAAAACCTCCATTCAGTATTTTTGATCATTTCCTCCCACGATCAATCTCTTATACAAGAAATCAAAACTATACAAAGGCTTTTATCAACACAACGGATATACAGCGGGAGTCACTTAGCCGGGTCTGTCAACCTCAAATTAAGATCTTGCGTAAGGGCCATCCTGTTGGTCATCGCAGAAAATTCATTAGGCTTTGTGAGTTAAGGCGCTCGATCTGACTTTTAAAGCCTATTACGTCCATCAAAAGTGAGTTTTGGACGGGCCTGTGCAATTTCCATTTGCAGCATCTGTGCTCTCTTGCATTCTCAGATCGAACAAAATCGAGTTTGAAGAGACAATTTTCAGCAAAGTACGAAATTCTTTGTCTTTTTTTTTTTTCGGCAAATATATCCGAGTACTAAACAATCATTGACTAAAACGTCGCCTTCGAATTGAGCGCGCAGAGCGGTAACGGTAAGGCCATCTTGATCTTCGTCCTCGACTTATTCTTGAGCTGTTTGGCGCCAGTATGATCCGCATCGGGTCAAACGATTGCAACAACTTCCATTTTGCCTGAATCGCTTGACTCTTTCAGAAATCCGTTGGAAAAGTTTCGGTAATGGACATTACTTCGTCATTGTCCGACATTTTTTTAGTGGGGGCGGGGGGGATGGGGGGGGGGGGTGGGGGAAACCTTGAACACGAAAATTTTTGCGATAAAAATATTGGGAAATTATGTGTAACAAGAAGGCGAGATGTGTTGTAAACAAATCTCTGAGGCATTTCCTACGTCATCAAACGCTAAACTAGTTCCCAGTCGCCGGGACACTATTTTTCTCATTTTAGGCTACTTTGTACGACTAAAAAAGCACGTTATTGTTTTTCTAGCGCATTTCTTTTATTATTTTGTAATTAAGACATGGTAAACTTTAAAAAAACGCAAAAAATGTTTTACTTCATAGGCACGTTAAAGAGAAAACAGACTTTTGCAATGGAACAATGATTTGGATAATGTAAAATTAGATGATCTTTCCGAATCTGACCCCAGGTACTCAATAAGGCTTTCATAACGCGGTCCTGAAAAGAAATTAAGACATAAAGTAGCTGACTTACAGTACGTCTGAGTCGTATAATTAAGAAACAAGTTACCGAAACTGCACTAGTAGCACCTTTACTGGGAAAACTGCCGTAGTATTTTCCAATGAAGACATTTTTTAAACATTTATTCGGTAAAGAAATAGACACAAGTGCTTTTTTTCTTTTTTAGCAAAAGCGGAGCTCTTCAAGAATGAGGGTAATCATGAATTCAGGAAGAAAGATTTCAGCAATGCCATATTGCTTTACACCAAAGGAATCAAAGTGAACTGCAAGGATGAAAAAGTAAACGCCAAACTTTACGGCAACAGAGCAGCGACCCATTTTAATCTGGGTGAGAAGTTTTGAAGTTTTCCCAGTTTTGTCAACTTAATATTTTTCCACAAAAATAGGACTTATTTCTGTTAATAATGCGTTCATTAACAACATATATTTCTTTCATTGATCTTCGCGCAGGTAACTTCCATGATTCTTTGATTGATGCAAAGACTGCCACGGACGTTCAACCGTCTTATGTCAAAGTGATTGTTACAGGTGAGAGTCACTAAAGGAAATGGCGACAACGTTGCCATTCTTAACAAAAGATTAAGAAACGTGTAGCTGGGGCATGCTTTATATTTGAAATTATATTCTTTCCTGGTAACTTGTCATCTAATTCTGAATAATTAAATAATTTTAAGTGTCACTCAGCTAAAGGACGATGTCTACTTTTGTTTCTGCGCATACGTTCTACGCAACTCAAGATACTCGGGTTTCCTATGGGCGGTGTCTACTAATACAGAGATATTTTTTTCCGCGGTTCAAGACTATGCCGAGAAAGCAAAACTTAGCAAGTGCCCTTGGACTCTAAAAAGACAATTTGGGTAACCTTGCATTTTTTCAGAGATAATAAAGGTTCAATTTGATAAACAATGCCATAGAGTGCTTTGTATTTTAGCTATTTCTAGAATTATTGTTCCCTAATTATTTCTTTGGATTCCAATAGCCCTTGCTAAGATCTGCTTTCCCCGCATAGTAATTAACTGCGCACAAATACCCCTGTATTAGTAGGCACCGTCCTTAATTGAGACATTAAGAGGAATTTTTCAGGAATTTATCTGGAAAAAATGTCATGTGATCGTCAGTGTAAGTTAACTTTGTTGTTGGCCTGAGTATCAGGCCTTCCTAAGGGGAGTGGGGAAGGAGAGGGGAGGGGGGAGGGGAAAGGGGAGAAGAGGAGAGGAAGGCCTGACACAAATCCTTTTTGAGGCTTGTGTCGAACGTCCGAATTTTGGACGTTGGCGCTGATTGGACGAAACACAAAAGGCTACGTCACACCGCCGGAAACAAAAATTATCATGATAGACTAAACAATGCAACTGTCGCATGTTTTGTATAATGATATCAAAGGTCATTTCTGTCATTTCTGGGTTACGAGTGCTGCGGCCTGTTCTGCAACCGTCGTTCTTATACCCTTCGAGGCATTTTATTTGGGTTTGGTACGTTTGGCTTGTTTCAGTGCGTCCGGTGACAGTACAGCCTCTCTAATAAGGATTTGAACTGTTTAATAATCTTTATCCGGCCGCCTATTTGTTTTCGTAGCTGAGATCTTGTGTGTCTTATCACGGCTATTTGTCTTTTGATTAGTTACGGCTGCGTTGTTGTCATCACTTCTTGCTGTTCTGAACTGTGAGATTTGTATTTTCCTCCTGTAATGAAGCTGTATCTAGTCGCGAATTCTGCTCAGTGGTGCTCAACAGAAAATATTTTGTTTGGAGAGTCTTTTACAATGGAGCTGTCTGTGTAACTTCAATTCATATCTCTCACAGCGGTCATCGCCGACATGACAGTTGCATGACCGGAAGTTATTTTGATTGGCTACTGTTTACGGCGAAGCGTCATGCTCATCGAGGGGGCGGAATACTCGTCTCAATGCTTCTGTGTCAGGCTTTTCTTCCCCTTTCCCCTTTCTCTCTTCCCCCTCTCCCCCCCCCCCCCCCCCTCCCCGAAAAGCCTGATACTCAGGCTACTTTGTTGTTAACATGGCAACCAAGCTTGACCAACAATTTTTCAGAAAATAGAAAGCCGTTCTGGAAATGAACAAAATATATATTTTGTTCTCTAACTTTTATGTTTTAGCTCATGTTTGTGTTCCTTTTTTTGGTTTTGATTGCTTTTCGTTCAATTTCGGTGCTTTCCTGAAGTTTTGGAGAAATGCAGAAATCTAAGATAAAGATTCGATATGGCTGCCATTTTGCAATCATGACGCAATAAACAAGGCGTATGACGTCATCATTTCTTGTTGCTTTGTTCCTTAAAGAAACAACTTTGGACGTACTATCTATCCTCTAAGCCTCATTTTCACAGCTGTTATACTTGCGTAGTATAAAAGCCAGAGAAGAAAAAAAAAGCCCAGTCTAAACTATAATTATATTTTGTTCACTGATTTGTTAAGTGTGTTGTTTGGGTTGACTTTTTAAAGACAATTAGTTCTTCAATTTATTGTGTGAAATTGCATGTATATCATAAAGAAGGGGAAAGTTTTGCCACGGTACTTATCGTATTTTGTAACTGATTCGTGGAGCCATGATGCTGTTCTAAAATGGGTCGACTAAAAGGACAAAATGATGTCATTTTGTATTGACAGGAGCAAATGCTTGTGTTCAGCTGAATCAGTTTGAGGAAGCCATCACGTGGTGTGATAAGGGATTAGCAGTATCCTTCACTGTACACTAACAAATGAAAATAAAAATAGATATTTCACAGTTTTACAACATTGAAATAACAGAGACTTGACTAATGGCAGGATAAATGTATTTACGATTGTGACGTTTGTTATGGCATAAGCGGTTTTGTTACTAAATGTGGTACTCCAAGAAAGATCTTACTATGGGCAACAGGGACATTGATTATTTGACATTTACAAGTGCTCTCTAAATTAACCGCTTCTCGTTGACCACGTTGCAGGCTTTCAAAACATGTCTTGAATCTTTCTTTAGGCCTCTGCTAGCTTTCAATGAAAAAAGCCAAGTGTGTTAGTTTGAAACGTAGCTTGGTACACTGAACCGCGTATGTAACGTTTTATAAGTCAATGACCATAGACCTGGTTACGAAAATTTTAATCTAGGTAATAACCACTAAATATTATCGGTATTCCGTTTAAGCGTTCTCGAAATCTTTTAGAACATTTATTGTGCACGTACGAGCGAATCTTGACTAATTTAAGATTGACAAGAACAACCAGAAGTTATTGGAATTAAGAAGCAGGTCGGTAAAACAGCAAAACAAGCTGAAGGCTAATGGAAAAGAGGAAGCGAAGGATTGGTCAGAGAGACAAACAGTAAGTTGATAAACAACAATTCAGTGATCATTGGTTATGAAAGCAAGTTGAAGTGGCAACACTTATGGAACATTACAGTAGATGGAGTGTCGTAAAATCAAAAGTAAAGTAATTACTCTGACCAATCACAAAAGACGAAAGTGGCACATGAACCAATCAGAATTCAAAACAAACTTATGCAACCGGAGGCAAACGCGAGAAAACGCGAGCCACCAAGGCATGATTGGTTTTGGTTTGGCTTCCACTGGTTGAACTATTCATATTAAGACCTAGGGGTTCGAGAGTTTGTTCTCTGTCGAAAAGTTTCGGCTCCCTAGCTTTGCGTACAATGTCACGATTCGATTTGATGAGTCCGAGAGGAATAAGTAACATGTCAGAAGCGTTATAGTCGTTAGAAAGAAAATGTTCTAAGACTGTAGTCGTCCGTGATGTTCCTTACAACGTTATTTAAAGGCCGAGTTTCACGGTCAAGCGCATGCGCGAGCAGACCGGCTAAAAAATAAATTGTACGGGTCGCAATAAATTCGATGCGAGCTTGTGGTGGGATAATCTGTCGAAATCGCGCCCGAATTTGGATCATCCGCTCTTCGTTCTTCACTTTTTATAATCTTTGATTCCTGTTGTAAATATAAGTTCGATTTTTGTAAGGTTAAAAGTGTTTTAGCATCCGAAAACGACATTTTTGTCGATGGATCGGCAAGGAGACGTCTGTTTGTTCATATGGAAGTCAACTGTCAAAAACGGAGAATTCGAAGGACAAACAGCATCAAACATCAGTGTTTTGCTTTGGATGGAAAAAAATTGTACAACAGTGAGACGCGAAGCGAATAAATATGAGATCAAATGTGCGAGCTAGTTGTAGTCGTCTATTAGCGGGCTCGCATAGCGGGCAGTAGAAAAAAAATCCAAAAGATTTGCGGCAAACTACAAAAACTATTGTAGGGTATTCATTTATCTATAAAAGTATGGTCATTGCGAATGGCAAACGCGGTTTTGATTTGCCACCATGGCAGAGTTTTCTCAAATGCATTCCAGCATCTCGGAAGGACGCTCAGTGTTGTTGTTACTAAACGGTCGCATCGCTTCTTGAAGCTTGCGGATTTCTCGTTCTTCGCCCTCTCGCTGCTCTAATAAAATCAGGCTATCGAGCGTACACACTATAGTAAGTTTATCATTGAATGCTGATGAAATACTGGATTTAAGTACGTAAGTTTGAGGGAGCTTCTTGGCTTTTTGAACCGCGCGTAATAAAAAAAGGTCGATGCCGCGAGATATCGACATTGTACTAAAATAAAACCGTATACGTTCGCAAAAGTTCTGGCATTTCTTGAATGTGATGGGACATTCAAGAAGCGGCGCTGCAAAAATCCTCATGTGTTTTAAATAGACAGCCTTTTTGTTTCTTTCTGGAACGTGACCGAAACACTGGCCGGTCAGTTTTATTTTTATGCCAGCAAGTTATAAGATTTGCCCGCCGTATCCCGCCGGTGTTGTGTACTCGCTTCTAATTGGTCCAAAAACAATTGGCTTGACAGCGCTTACGTTTTCGCTCGCGCATGCGCCGAACCGTGAAACTCTCCCTTTAAAGTCGTCGTTTTGTTTCTCCTATATAATTTTGTGGCAGCGGTTGACGTTTTTAGAGTTAAAGCCATGATGAGTGATATGTCTAGTTTCGCCGATAGAATAAAACTGCGTATAACTAGTACGTCCGTCTGTTATGTAGTTGCATGTTAAACAGTCCTCTCCGTATATCTAAAAGAACCGTGGGAGTTTTAAAAAGGAGAAAAATTACCTTGTTTCCTCCCCGGCCCCAGAAGACGAAAAACATTCCCTTCTAGATAGGGTTAAGTTTTATATTATTTGACAGCCTTTCAACATTTCAACAGCAGTTTTGATCACATGATCAGCAGACCACGTTTCTGATTACCATTCATTCGATTAGCTCAAGTAATAGCGTCGATAATTAGAGTCAGATTGTTTCCAAACAGTTTTGTGTATGTTTGACAGGAAGGAGGCACCTTTTATGTCAAAACTGTAAGAAATGCAAACGAAAACTGCGGAGAAAGCTGTGATTCTGGAAATAACATCCCCGGAAATCTCCAAGCTATCCTACAATGTTATGAGCGAGACCTCAAAATTGCAAAGGAAATGGGAGACAAATTACAAGAAAAGATGCTTTATTGTGTACTTGGGAGCATTCATCACAGTCATGGAGATTTCAAAAAATCCATATACTACCAGGAACAACGCCTAGAAATCGCAAAAAAAGTGGGAGACGTCTCAAGTGAAGGAATGGCGTATCGTAATCTAAGCATCGATTATCACAAACTCGGAGATCTCAAAAAAGCCATATACTATCACGAACAAAGCCTAGAAATCGCAAGAAAAGTGGGAAACGTCTCAGGTGAAGGAGAGGCGTATGGTAATCTCGGCGGCGATTATCACGCACTCGGAGATCTCCAAAAAGCCATATACTACCACGAACAAAGCCTAGAAATCGCAAGAAAAGTGGGTGACCTCTCAGGTGAAGGAGAGGCGTATGGTTATCTAGGCAGCGATTATCACGCACTAAGAGATTTCAAAAAATCCATATACTACCAGGAACAAAGCCTAGAAATTGCAAAAAAAGTGAGAAACGTCTCAGGTGAAGGAACAGCGTATCATAATCTCAGCTGCGATTATTACGCACTAGGAGATCTCAAAGAAGCCATATACTACAAGGAACAAAGCTTAGAAATCGCAAAAAAAGTGAGAGACGTCTCAGGTGAAGGACTGGCGTATGGCAATCTAGGCAGCCTTTATCACAGACTCGGAGATCTCAAAAAAGCCATATACTACCACGAACAAAGCCTAGAAATCGCAAGAAAAGTGGGAAACGTCTCAGGTGAAGGAGAGGCGTATGGTAATCTCGGCGGCGATTATCACGCACTCGGAGATCTCAAAAAAGCCATATACTACCACGAACAAAGCCTAGAAATCGCAAGAAAAGTGGGAGACGTCTCAGGTGAAGGAGAGGCGTATGGTAATCTCGGCGGCGATTATCACGCACTCGGAGATCTCAAAAAAGCCATATACTACCACGAACAAAGCCTAGAAATCGCAAGAAAAGTGGGAAACGTCTCAGGTGAAGGAAAGGCGTATGGTAATCTCGGCGGCGATTATCACGCACTCGGAGATCTCAAAAAAGCCATATACTACCACGAACAAAGCCTAGAAATCGCAAGAAAAGTGGGAGACGTCTCAGGTGAAGGAGAGGCGTATGGTAATCTCGGCGGCGATTATCGCGCACTCGGAGATCTCAAAAAAGCCATATACTACCACGAACAAAGCCTAGAAATCGCAAGAAAAGTGGGAGACGTCTCAGGTGAAGGAAAGGCGTATGGTAAACTAGGCAGGGATTATCTCTTACTCGGAGATCTGAAAAAAGCCATATACTACAACGAACAATTACTAGAAGTCGCAAGAAAAGTGGGAGACCTCTCACGTGAAGAAGTGGCCTATGGCAATCTAGGCAGCCTTTATCACAGACTCGGAGATCTCAAAAAAGCAATATACTACCACGAGCAAAGCCTAGAAATCGCAAGAAAAGTGGGAGACGTCTCAGGTGAAGGAGAGGCGTATGGTAATCTCGGCAGGGATTATCACGCACTCGGAGATCTCCAAAAAGCCATATACTACCACGAACAAAGCCTAGAAATCGCAAGAAAAGTGGGAAACGTCTCAGGTGAAGGAGAGGCGTATGGTAATCTCGGCGGCGATTATCACGCACTCGGAGATCTCAAAAAAGCCATATACTACCACGAACAAAGCCTAGAAATCGCAAGAAAAGTGGGAGACGTCTCAGGTGAAGGAGAGGCGTATGGTAATCTCGGCGGCGATTATCACGCACTCGGAGATCTCAAAAAAGCCATATACTACCACGAACAAAGCCTAGAAATCGCAAGAAAAGTGGGAAACGTCTCAGGTGAAGGAAAGGCGTATGGTAATCTCGGCGGCGATTATCACGCACTCGGAGATCTCAAAAAAGCCATATACTACCACGAACAAAGCCTAGAAATCGCAAGAAAAGTGGGAGACGTCTCAGGTGAAGGAGAGGCGTATGGTAATCTCGGCGGCGATTATCGCGCACTCGGAGATCTCAAAAAAGCCATATACTACCACGAACAAAGCCTAGAAATCGCAAGAAAAGTGGGAGACGTCTCAGGTGAAGGAAAGGCGTATGGTAAACTAGGCAGGGATTATCTCTTACTCGGAGATCTGAAAAAAGCCATATACTACAACGAACAATTACTAGAAGTCGCAAGAAAAGTGGGAGACCTCTCACGTGAAGAAGTGGCCTATGGCAATCTAGGCAGCCTTTATCACAGACTCGGAGATCTCAAAAAAGCAATATACTACCACGAGCAAAGCCTAGAAATCGCAAGAAAAGTGGGAGACGTCTCAGGTGAAGGAGAGGCGTATGGTAATCTCGGCAGGGATTATCACGCACTCGGAGATCTCCAAAAAGCCATATACTACCAGGAACAAAGCCTAGAAATCGAAAGAAAAGTGGGAAACGTCTCAGGTGAAGGAATGGCGTATCGTAATCTCGGCTGCGATTATCACGCACTCGAAGATCTCAAAAAAGCCATATACTACCACGAACAAAGCCTAGAAATCGCAAGAAAAGTGGGAAACGCCTCAGGTGAAGGAGAGGCGTATGGTTATCTCGGCTGCGATTATCACGCACTTGGAGATCTCAAAAAAGCCATATACTACCACGAGCAAAGCCTAGAAATCGCAAGAAAAGTGGGAAACGCCTCAGGTGAAGGAGAGGCGTATGGTTATCTCGGCTGCGATTATCACGCACTCGGAGATCTCAAAAAGGCCATATACTACCACGAACAACGCCTTCAAATCGCAAGAAAATTGGGCGACGTCTCAAGTGAAGGAACAGCGTACAGTAGTCTCGGCTGCGATTATCACGTGCTCGGAGATCTCAAAAAAGCCGTATACTACGAGCAACAAAGCCTAGAAATCACAAGAAAAGTGGGAGACGTCTCAGGTGAAGGAAGAGCGTATGGTAATCTCGGCTGCCATTATTCTGAACTCGGAAATCACATAAAAGCCATTTACTATCACAAACAATGCCTAGAAATCGCAAGAAAAGTGGGAAACGCCTCAAGTGAAGGAAGGGCGTATAGTAATCTCGGCTGCGATTATCACAAGCTCGGAGATCTCAAACAAGCCATATACTACCACAAAAAAAGCTTAGAAATCGCAAGAAAAGAGGGAAATGTGTTGTTGGAAGGAACCATATATGGTAATCTAGGCAATGATTATCTCGGACTCGGAGATACCGAAAACGCCATACAGTATCATGAAAAACAACTAGAGATTTCAAGAAAACTGGGACACGTCTCAAACGAAGGATCAGCGCATGGTTGTCTCGGCAACGCTTATCTCAAACTCGGAGATTTAAAAAAAGCCAAAGAATACCTTGAGCAAAGTTTAGAAATCGCAAGAAAAGTGGGAAATAAAGTTGCAATTGGCGCAGTGCTCAATAACCTTGGAATCATCTTTCAATCAATGGGATCTTTATTCAAAGCAGTAGAATGTTATCAACACAGTGTGGAAACGATGAATGATGTAAGGCGTGATCTTGCGTTTAACGATGACTGGAAGATAAGCTTGCGCAATTTGCACCAAACTGTATACGTTAATTTATGGCGTTTGTTGTTGATGCAAGGCAAAACTGTCGAGGCTCTTTTATCTGCTGAGCAGGGACGTGCACAGGCTCTGAATGATCTCATTGAGTTCAAGTATAAATACAAGCAATACCGAGAAGAATCTGGAAAAGGAATAGAAACCATAGCTGACATTGAGAATGGTTTTCCTTCCAGTACAATTTTCTTAGCGCTTGAGAAACAAGAGCTAATTTTTTGGGTTTTTCAGAAAGGAAAGGACGTTCAATTAAGAAGAAAACAGATCGCTCCTGGTCAATTTGATGCGGAAACGTTCTTGGACAACTTGATGAGTACCACAAAGGAGAAAATTTTTGGTAGAACTATTGTCAAATGCGAGGATCGTTCACTAGATAAAAATAGAGATGGAAACCTTTCAGATGAGAGTCCCCCTCACAAGAAGAGACAAAATCAATCCATTAATCGTCTGAATAGTGATTTAAGTGTGTTGTACGAGACCATCATTAGTCCTGTCCAAGATTTGTTACTTGAGAATGAAGTTATATTCGTCCCCGAGGGTCCATTGTGTTTGGCTCCTTTTGCTGCATTCATGGACTCAGATTCAAAGTACCTGTGCGAATCTTTTAGAATCCGCGTGATTCCATCGCTGACGAGTTTAAAACTGATCTCAGATTGTCCCGCTGATTACCACATTAAGAGTGGGGCGCTGATCGTGGGTGATCCTTGGATACAAGACGTTACTTTTGAGGGAACGACGTTTGAGCAACTGCCTTTCGCACGACAAGAAGCGCAGATGATTGGGCGAATACTTGACACTACGCCACTCATTGGAGAGCATGCCACGAAGAATGAAGTATTGAAACGTCTCTCTTCGGTTGCTTTGGTGCATATTGCAGCACATGGGCGGATGGCAACAGGAGAAATTGCTTTAGCGCCGAATCCTTCACCGGTACCACGGACTCCTGGCGACGAAGACTTCGTTTTAACGATGAAAGATGTACTGAGTGCTGAAATGAGAGCAAAACTGGTTGTTTTGAGTTGCTGTCATAGTGCTTGTGGTGAGATTAAGGCTGAGGGTGTGGTTGGCATCGCACGAGCATTTTTGGGTGCTGGTGCTCGGTCTGTTCTGGTGTCTTTGTGGGCGATTGATGACCAGGCCACCATGGAGTTCATGAAAGTATTCTATCAGCACTTAGTGAAAGGTGAAAGTGCCAGTGCAGCCATGAATCAAGCCATGAAATCCATGAGAGAATCTGACGAGTTTAGTGAAGTGGAGTACTGGGCTCCGTTTGTACTCATTGGTGATGACGTCACACTAGAATTAGGAGAACAAGAGAATCTGACCAGCACTGTGAGTACATTGATCAATGTTTGAAATAAGAGAATTTATTAGCTTTCCATTAAATTTATTCGCAGCTTATATCTTTTAACTGTTTGAAACCAGTTACTTCCAGGTTTGATGACAAACGACGAAAGGTCTGAAAATATTTTAGTGCTGTAGGTTCCCTATTCACTGTTTGGGTTTGGGAAGATTAGCTACAATCTTTTGTTATTATTCAAGATATTTTTTTTACAATTCGAAAATTTTTGCTTGACCGCTTCAAAATTTTGGTTTTGCGGACGTACGATATAATATTTTCTTTTGGTGGTTCTTTTGCTGACAGTTGAAACGGATTGGGCGTGGATGGTTTAATCTGAAGGCCATGCAGTCTCCATTTGGAAATTGGAGTATAACACAGGCAGCGATGTTGAAGTCGGTCTAGCAAATATCTTAATTCCTTACAGAGGGAAGAGAAAAAGAAAAACACTCCTTCACTACAACAGCATTATGAATAATTATTTCAGACGTTTGTTGTTGTCACTCAAATTTGCTTCCCTGTTGTTTTTATTTTATAGCTGCTTAACACAAAGCTGTAATAAATGAAGAAAAGACCAATGGATCATTTGTGACGGCTAGCATGAATCATGATGAAAAGACAAAGACGGCAAGGAACTCGTGCAATAGACTGTAAATACTTGTAAATTTTGAGTATCGTGTGGTTTTGATTCTTTTAAAGTCGTTATTAAAGGAACAAAGATTACCATACGGTTTTTTTTACAATTGTGTATAGGTGAGGATTGGACTTTTTGAAACGTTTTGAACTATTTACAGGAGAAAATCTTCTGAAGATTTTTCATCGAGAAACGCTAGTGATAAAAGTAATCGTTTAGATTGATTCTTTGTTGAAATTGCCTAGGCTACGACTTGCTAAAATCCTCACTCGGTTGGAAAAAAACATTGGAATTTGACAGTCAAAGAAGGCGTGAAGTATCTAAGCCTATTTTTTTGTTACATTTTTCTACTTTGCTGTTTACATACAACTGATAGAAAAAAAATTGGCAGTGCAAGAGAAAAGCTTTAGTTATGAAACTACAATTATCAAGAAAAGAAGTACCAAAGAACAACAGAGAAGACTTCTCTTCATAATTTGGGTGATTACGTCATAAATTATTTGTTATTTCAACTGCCATATTAGTCAGATACCAATACAATCAACTCCCTTTATTGCGGACAACCTTGGGACCGCGAGTTAGTGTCCTTAATAGCCAGATTCCGTAATAGCACGAATTTATTTCAGTCAAACGTCTATAATTTTTTTTTGCCAGGAAGTTAACTACTGTCCGTAACAATGAGCTGTCCGCAAGGCGACAGCTGACCGTAGTAAGGAACTGTTTATTTCTTTTCGCGATTTTATTACAAGTTCTTAATATTTGGCCATCGATGACATGATTTATGTTTATCCGTCTTTAGAAAGTGGAATCGTTACCTTTTATTGTAAATAATGTAAATATATTGTAGTCTCTACGTTGTCGGGGACATTGATTTCATAAGTCATAATTGCTAAAGATAAGAATTGTAAGAAAACAAGCAATAATAAAGAAGCATTTAATAAAGCTACTTTAAATCAAGCTGCTAGAATGAAGGCTTAAACGTTACAGATAGTGCTTTGCGGTGTTTTTAAAATATGAGGATTTTCAATATATCTATTTGACAAAAACTAGGAGAGCTAGCAAAAAGTATATGAAAATTGTATAGAACTTCGTTTCAGAAAGATTCAATTTCATCGTTTCACAAGAAATTGGGTTGTTTCTGCAAAAATTCTTTTGTCGTCTGAGCTAAGTCTGTTGCAGATTTTTCAAACGGTGATAACCAGAGCCGAGGAATTTAAAAGATTTATAAGACTTCACATGATGAACTTTCTTTCAATGCGCTGTAACCTTTACTCAGGGGTGTAATATCAATACGTCCCAGGTAGCTGCTCGGCGGAATCTAGACATAATATGGCACCCTTTCCATGTAACGTACTCTAATATTTTCATTGCTATGGAAACGGGACAGAACACACGACTTTAAATCGTAATCTTTGAAAACGCTTCAAACTTCTAAATCCAGAAACTTCAATGTTCTAGTACTTTGCCATTTACGAAAAATTTCTACCGTCCACTTATCTTTGCACTTCATGCTACTTGGTCTGGTTTCGCTAACTAAAGTAGACTCTTCTAGCACTGTTCTTTGAACTCTAAAACGGGAGTTAGCTGTACTTGCATCTATCTCTCACAAGCACATGCGAAAATGACTTCCAAAAATAAAATTCACGACCAGGCCTTTGAATAATTTACATATTAATTTTGTAAACAATACAAGACAATAATATATTAAAACAATACGACAAAAGGTGCTTTGAAAAGTCGCATCAAAAACTCGCGCTTCGGGTTTCATAAGGTCTTGCAAACACCTCAAAACAATAAAAGCACTCGACCGAAGCGGTCTCGTGCTTTCATCTGTTTCTCGGTGTTTGGAACCCCTGATGATACCCTTGCACTTGTTGTTGATGTATCACCTCCAAAAATTGTGATGGGTTTAAATTCTTCCTTCAGAGTGCGTGAACAATAAAAACATCAAATGGTATCTTCCGCAGGCTTTCCTTCTCCAACTTCTGTTTGTTTGGTTTTGGCGGGGAAAGGTATTTTTCTTGACCACAGTGCATAACGGAAACTTCCTTACGCAGTGATCTTTAATTCTGTAACCTGAATCTCGGTTATGGCATCATTTGATGGATTAGAAAAGCTGATAACATTCGACTAAGAAAAAAAAAAAACATTTGGGGCCTAAAAAGTTCTTTCAAAACATGCTTAAACCTGCTTCTCCAGCTGTTAATGTCAGGGAAACCGGTTCTTATTGCCAGTTTCTAAATCACGAGGAGATTCCAAGTATGCCCCCACTCCACCCTCCTGAAAAAGGATGTTTGTTAATCTCATTTTGTTACATTGCATTGCAGTTCGCCGAGTTAAAATAATACACTCGATTGCAAAAACGTTGACACCTAAAAAGCATAAACCGTGAACTATGAGACCCGGTGGCTTTATGGGTATAAGTGTACTAGATTTATTTGCATAATAATCTTTTGTCGTGTGACGGTTGATAACCAAAGTTAGTTGCACGTGGTGAATGATGGAAATTGTCCAAGGTTTCCTTAAAGTGTCCAAGTTAGCCAACAAGGGCCAAGTTTTAAACACTACCCACAAATGCGTCGGGTCTCATCGTTCATGGTTTATGCTTTTTGGTGTCAACGTTTTTGCAATCGAGTGTATACAGGGTGGGGAAGGACAATAAAAAGCAAAGTCCCGTTAAAGAAAAATAGCTATTCAAATCCGCGCATTTCTTAAATACACCATGTTTTCAGTTAATTAAGGTGATTGGTCAGTTTTAAGCTAATACCTCTGTAAATGGATGCTTAAGTTCCTTGCATTATGTTACATTTCCAAAACAGTTTTCGAGCTTAACATTAACATTACTGATGAAAGAGAGGAAATTAAAAATGACGCTACGGCAGATTGAGAGTCTAAGGCCGTTAACACTTGATCACAGCATCTCTCTGAGTTTTCTATTCTTACGACGAGTGGTGAAATAACCCAGCTCCGGTACTGAACAGGGACGCTACTCATCTGTTTTTTATCTACCTTTCTATTTCTTCAGAAAGGGTAAGCAAAGGGTCGTCTTTTTGCAAAGAACGTTTTTATTACTTGTTAATACGTATTATTCCATTGTGAAACTAAACAAGCTGTACTAATAAAGATTATCAAATGTCACAAATTTTCTCGTGTGCGCTATTTGCTAAAATGTGTCACGAGACGTAATATTCCATATTTAAAAACTGGGAACAAACAAGATGATATGACCCAAGGGATTTTCAAAAGTTTTCATTTACAGAGTGACTGTTACTTGACTGTGTTGGGTGTTAGCCCGTTCACCATCGTTATCTCTCTCAGAATTCCCTTTCCAAGACCCTTCCGACGCTTGTTGTCTCGTAGAAACAACTTTCATAACATTCCCCAAATAGTTTATATCATTAAAAACTGGATTAATGTATAATGCAATTTCAGAGATTTAATTGCCTTAGCAGCCATTGTATATGAGCCGTTATAACAATTTCGTCGGGCATTACGGCATATTTTGCGGGCTAACATGGAGAATTCAGCAGGTAAAATATATTTTAGACCGCTGCGCTGAGCCAATGAGGAACAGGAAAATAGCGTAGCCAGCCATTCAGAATTAGACACCATTCAACTGTTCGTGCCGTTTTTAACACTGAGTTACTTAAAGTTGACCACACTAGTTATAGAAAATATCATTTATCAAATTTTTTTTTCTTGGTTATTTTACTCTCAAATGATGAAACCAAAGAGAAAAACACATAAAAATACAACACCTGTTGACAATATTCCTACAAACAGATGTATAAAATTATAGTAATGATCCTCTTCACTGTCCTGTTTGTTCACTTACCCATCTTTACTATAAAGAAAGACAAATATAAAAATTTAGAGAATTTACACCGAAAAAAACGACGCAAAACTTTGATTGAGAAACTAAGGTCCCGTTCAGACTAGGTGCCCGTTCCCGGTTCTCTGGCACGGGCACTACTCTAAACAGAACTTTTTGTCGTTGCAGGAGCAAAAATCTGGGCACCGTGCCCGGGCAGGGGCACTACCTCCAAAGGTAGTACTCGGGCACCGTTCCTGGGCACGGGCATTGGTGTGAGCAAGATTTTGTCAGTTCCCACGTTTTTCCTCATGCCTCCTTACGATACAGCAAACAAAATGGCGGGCGCTAAATTGACGAAGGAGAAGGCAATTGCCCTTGGGCACCAAGGAGGCTGAACAACGTCCTTTTTTAGTGCCCGGGCACAGAGCTCTCGCGCTGGTGATGTCGCGGCATATAATATTTTCCAAACACAAGCTGGACGAATTGTAGAGTAAATCATTTCCTATAAAGACCGCAGCAAACGAAGAAAATTTAAGCCACAACTCGGCATAAGCCGTGGTCAACAATAAGGCTACTGAAGTTACTCAAGAACAAAAACAATCTTTATTTAAAATTTCAAAAAGATCCAACAGGCGAGAGAAAATTCAAATACAGGTTATACAGAAATTAACGCAATCATCTTCTGAGAATAGAATGTATGTGTATTCAAGAAAAAAAAAATCTCCAATCTCGACCAACTTAATTGAAAAATTAAAATAAATATGAACATCGTCCCCTTTTGAACTCGTGAATGCGCGCATAAGCAATGAACGAGTTATCGAAATGTGGGGAAAAATGTAATACGCTCGGTCCATTGGTCACTCGATGGGCTGAAAACTTTCAGCAAATATGGCGTATTCTTACGGCTCGCGCAAGTTTCGCAGCTCATTTAATTGAAATAAACGTTTATTGGAGTTCAAAATTAAAAGAAATTTAGCCTAAAGAACAACCGACTGATGTATATAGTCTCCGTATCGTTTTATTTTGGTGAGAATAGCGCCATGCTGAAAGGCTCAAGCAGATTGTCGTCCAAGTCAATAGGGATTTCGCGCAAAATGGAAGGAGAAACTGAATATGATGGAGAAACGTCTGAGGGTGTTCCGTACTCATTCGCGTATTCTTCTTTGGCGGTCCAAAGTCATTTAGATGTTAAAATCGTTGCGCTACAGGTGCCAGATAGTCAGACAGATGGAAATAATTTTTAATTACAAAAATTAATCTCTGCCAAGGCAGACGTGCATGTGTGGCGCAAAGGCATGCTGTGTGCCCTTCGAGTAGAAGAATCTCAGGGTTTGAGTCTTTCTTGGAACCGACCAAATGTTTATTTCACCTTTTTAAAGTAACCGCTCCAAAGGCTTCAAAAAATTTTCAAAATTTAAAATTACTTCAAAAATACAGAACCTACGAAAAATGTCAAAAGGTTTAAGGGCAATGCCCCCAAACTATTCAAGGGGATCAATCTCGCTGAGGGGAACGCCTAAAAGATCTAAGCGGCGTAGAATGCGGCATAAACGCAGAATAAATTAGGCCATTTATTAAGCCTTCACTGCTTTCTTGTTAAATATGATTTATATTTCGATTCCTGTGCCAACCAAACACAACGCGAACAATGTGTTATACCTTTCAGGTCACACTTCATTCCCGCATGGCGTCCACGAATCCTTGTAGCGTAGTATGATGCGCGTACTGCGTTACGGTTGCCACTATTCACTTCTGCATTCACAAGTTAGCTCACAGGAACCTTTTTGATTATAATATGTAGCCAAAAGTTGGGGAATAGAGCATCGACATTTAAAATAGAATAGATCCTTGATTTGCGGCAGAAACTCAGATATATCCAAAATTGCTATTCAGGGTATGCATCTTGATTTTCCACAAATTTAGAGACGCTAGTGTAAGAAGTAATTTGCTATTGTAAATCCCCTTCGTTTGGACAAATGACAATACAGTCAACTCTCTCATAGCGACCACTTCTCGTAAGCGACCACCTCCCGTAAGCGACCACTTCGTAAACAACCGTTCTGTTTCTCAGTTAAAAACTGTTTCAAGAGCTCTCTTGTAAGCGACCACCACTCAATTTCTTAAGAGACCGCGACCACTTCTTAGGCCAGAAATTACACTTATTCTTTTGTTTTCTGTTTCCGGTAAGCGACCACCCAACATAATCACGTATGATCGTTAGTAAACCATTACTTAGAAGTGACAAAAGTTCTATTTTTAATGACGCTACCCCGGACTGCTGACAGATAATAACAGTTTACAGACAGAGAAGATGGCTATAATTAGATCTGTAGGTAAACGGGAAAGATCTGTTCCGAAATGTTATACAAAGTTTCATCAGAAGAATGAATAAATGTGAAAAAATCAAATAAATTAGTTTCTATTTGCCTAATTTAGCTGCTAAGGTAAAATTGCGCTTATTTTGTTGATCTTTCCCGTAAGCGACCACCTCCCGTAAGCGACCACTTTGTCGTGCACCAAGGGTGGTCGCTTACGAGAGAGTTGACTGTATGCTATAACGACTCCATAAGAACTATCAGAGAACGCCTAATTAAAAAGTGTTTGGTATAAAGAGACATTAGAGACTACTTAAATATTCCAACCGTTCAGGTGGAATAGTACACCACCAACAATGAGGATTAATTTCAGTCGTCAGAACATTTTGACTATTTTGTCAGATGCATATTTTTCTTTTTAACATGTTTACACTAGTGGTCTTCATTTAGAGTGCTCTGTTCAAGCCCTTTTATTTTAGAAGAAAACATCTTTACATCAAGCTATTCTATATTCAAGCTTTGTCCTCGACATTCGACATTTAGTTAATGCATAGAAATAACAATTTCGCACCTTGTTCATCTGTTCATAGATGTTAACTAAGACCTTCAAAGTTACATTACATAACACGTATTGCAATTTTCAGCTTGGCTTTCAGAACTGTGAGTTCCGTCTTGTCTTTGATTGTTTCTCATTTTTGACATTTTACTTATTAAACAGTCTACTAAGAATACTGGCAACTGATGAAACACTGAAAAAAGACGAAGTCTGATGTGAAAACAATTGATACCGCGAATGTATAAAAAACAGAAAATTATTTCTCTTGTATTTAAACACGTTATTCTCTGTTCATTAATCGTTATATATCCAACGCTAAAAAAAATCCAAACATCGCTTTATCATTTGCCATTTATTTACTTTTTTATCCTTTTTTGACAATAAAATGATATTCCAAAATGATATTCAGATTAAGAACGTAATAATTGGTGCTAGTTATAGTGAAAATCGTTAGTAGCTAGTTACGACCTGCTTGAGTTTCAATGAAATGAAAAATGCCACCTGCCCTCTCGGCAAACATTCATTATTCAACAGTTAATTGTTTGATTCCCAGCAAATGGGAAAACAACTGAGTTGCTTGGTAATGTGCATATGAATATTAGACAGAACAGACCTGTTCGGGTAAAGCAAATGTATTTTTGTGAGCAGCAAATTACGGCAAAAACAGCCCCGTTATATATCTTAGTGTTGCATTTTCTATTCGTTCGTGCTGAAAATGTAAGCGTTTATTTTTCACTTTACGAGGATCGCGCAATCAACAGGGGTTTTATTGCAAGCGCTTTTGCTGAAGATCTCATGTTATGTACACGGGCTTGTGCTGCTGAAATGCACTGTAACACAGCAAACTACGTAACAACCGAAAAGAAATGCTATCTTTCGAAACAGCAAATGGAAAATATTTCCAGTGAGGCTGACTTAAGAGATTTGAAAGGATGTTACTTGATTGAAAAGGTGAGAATCTTTCCTTATTTGTTCAGTTTTGATACTTGAAGGTGAGATAAATTTTAAGACGACTGCATCTTGCTGTGGAGCGTATAATGAAATACGTTGAATGTATCACTTACGACTTCCTCCTATCTGGACTCGTCGCTCAGTCGGTAGAGCAACGGTCGATCTTATCTTGAGGTTGTGAACTGGAATCCATCATGATCTCAAAATTTTGTTCTTAACGTCGTATTGTTTTTCATTTCCCTCCTAGGGCTAACGCCCAGTTGGAAATCAATCGATTCACGCGGCAGCACTTCAACTTTCCTGCAGAATAAATTATCTGATTCACCATTTTCATAATATAATATAGCTTTATAAAGCTAGGACATGTATGCATATAATTTTTTGAAGACAGGAGTCATTTAACAAACAGTTTCAGGTTATGCAGCCTAAACAAGAAATTTAAGAAACCATTAAATCTGAAAGCAAATGTACCAAGCACATGAAAAACATTCAAGTTGCAACAGCTCGATTGAAGCGAGATTCCACAATGTCAGATTCAGTCGCGTTTGGCCGATTTTTAACACCTATATCTAAATTGATAGTGTGTCCATTGTACAAGTATATTTACCATGAAATACTAAAAAGCTGGATTTGGATTTTCCTAAACGAGTATTGCAGTTCCTTGTTTAACTAATCTTTGCGAAGATCACGTATGATAATTAAGAACTCACGAGTAAACAAGCTGTTGGCATTACGTGGGTCTGAAAATGAAAAGCTAAAAATATCGTGTATGATCACCTGTGCATTAATCACCTTGCGGCCAATCTTTTTAAGTTTAACACGTTAATTCTCCCACTTTTTGCTTTTATATGTTTACTTTAAGCTAATATTCTGTCAGCAGTTCTTTTTCCTAATTTCAGTCAAAAAAATCGCGTTACTTTTTTTGTTTTCAAAATCGCAATATTGCTGGAATATGATTGACATTCTATTATTCCCATTTTCTATAACTGTTTTTTTTTTTTTCTGAAACACGTTTGCTTTCAACCTACATATAAATTGATCGATATCTTTCTGTAAAACAAATAATTCATTGACCTAGAGTTGGACAGATTCAGAAATGAGACGATGTCAAAATTAGCCGCCGGACAGCTGAGTTTTTTTTTTTTTACCAAAAGTGTGCATCATGATGCTGATGTTTAGCTTTCTGTTTTCCTTCAGGTTAAAATTGCTGGATCACAACAAAGTATACAAGACCCTCAATGTGAGTATTTTCCTTAGCAGCAAATACAATTAAAATATATTCGGTTTCTCGTGGAGATCAAAACTAGCTAATGACTACCGGCTAAATAAAGAAACCGTAAAATATCTAATAACCAATCAGTTGAGATAGAGCTATATGGAGTAGATTTCAACTCGTCTGCTCCCTAGTCTGCTATCTGCCCGTTTGCAATTCTAAAATGTTACGTCTTACGATGATTATTTCTGCTGGAATTTCTCACAGATTCAAAACTTTCTGATTTGAGAAAAGAACCTGAAAACCAGCTTGGGGTAGCCCGGTGCGCTTCTTCTAAAACCAGCTAATCATATACATTCTTTTTTAATAACATTGGTACATCGGTCCACTCTCAAGCGAAATTCCCGTCGGCACTTGAGTACATGTGAGCGTCACTCGACGGATATTCCGTCGCAACTGAATTGAACAGCGACTTCGGCGAGTATCTGCCGAATGTCCTCGGAGTATATGTCCTTTTTCCCGACATAGAGACCGGGGAGCATCCTTTGAGAGTGCACCGACACTGCAGCTGTATCTATAGTACGCATGATTCAGTTTCTTATTGAACAGTCCAAGTTGAAAATGTGGGAGGGTGGGTTCCTCTTTTGGGTAGTGGAGATTATTAAAACTATACTGCAGTTCAAGATGACCAAGGAGCCAGTCAATAACACGCTCGGATTTTCAGAGCGACATTCATGTTGCTCTTATCATTGAATTATCCTCAGCTCCAACACCTGCCTACCCGTTCCTCCTTCTATCTGCTCATTCATTTCTGAGATCTTTTCCTATTTCTTGATTACCTCAGATAACACTACCTCATCAATAGACACAGAACCTTATGTTTTTAGTCAGTCAACTGACTCCATAAGCTACTCAACTTCAAGCTTTCATAACGTAGTCTCATTGACCATAATAACTATTGTGTACACATTCTATTTACGTTGCGTTTTTTAGCTCCTATCAGTAAGTGGCTGCATTTAATGCCCCAGTGGTGTACTGCGCAAGGAAGAGTTACTTTAGGAAAAACAAAGACCACAGCCGAAGAATGCAAAGAGAAGTGCAAAGAAGGATGCCCTGGAGTGGAGTGGTGGGAAGGAAGCCGAAGCTGTTACCAATGTACAGATCCATCAAAAAGAATTGCGTATTCAAATACCAGAGATGGTGGCTACCCTCCTCATGTTTTTCTTAAAATTAATGGGTGACTTTATCCACGTAAATACCAAATGGTAAGAAAACTATTTTCGTTATGTCATTACTGAAGCTTCAAAAATTTTTCAGCGAACACCTTTAAATTGTTCACATTTTTTTAATTTTTCAGCATGGTGTAGCATCTGTTACCGTACATTGTGCAACAAGCTTTTACATCAACTTTATTAAGCAAGTTCACATGGCAAGGTGTGAATCCGTGAGCAGTTGATAATACAGTGGACTTTAAATTTAGGTATAGACACCTTGCTTTGCTGAAAACTTTGATACTCGCTGAAAGCCAATACATGTACTCGTTAGAATGGAGGAAGGATACTTTTTTCTCCTCATTGCATCGTGCGTACATTTTCAGAAAACATCATCACAACCTAAAGGAGTAAAAGAGGCCGCACTGTAATGTAATAAATTGTAGTGCCTTAAGTAAATTGGAATAACGCGTTGTCGAAGATTGTTATAAGCAAGCCGAGATTGTAGATTAGATTAGATTGTAATGAGACATCGTACTCGTGTTTTGTAATAAGACATGCAAATGAACAATTATCCATTTCTTCCGACAAATAGCAGGGCTTGTTAACATTACAAGCGATATTTAATCGTTATTAGCCACTCTGTTGTAAACGCTTATAAATGTAAAGAGCTTTTCTAAGGATACACCAAAATGGAAAAGGACTTTTACTGAGAACTAGAAATTATTTTTTTTCTTTCTCCATGCATTACCTAACTTAACACAGTGTAAAGGAAGTATTGTTTCTAAATATATAAACTGCGTTGCTTTTAGAATAGAACAAAAGCTATTTGAAATTTCCAATCCATGCCAAAGGCAACAAGAGATATGTAAACCTAGTGACCCTCTAGCTATATAAGTTTTGCGCACTTTTTGTCCTTTTACGTTTGACAATGGTCTTGTAATAAGAACTAAAAGATAACGAATTCCTTTATGTTTCTTGTCTATGCTTGTATGTTAAATTGCCAAAATGTTTTTCGGAGTATTTATCATTCTATATGTAAGCCTGTTATTAAAAAAATATTTTCCTCTAATCATGTGAAAGATTACAGAAGCTGTGTCCCTGACGGGTCATTCAGGTCCTGAATTACATTTCATTGGTCAGACGTTTTACCAGCTTTACTGAGGTCATTTTCTGTTTAGTGGCATGTTCGCTACATTTTGGCGGATTTGAGAGTTTCCAGGGTACATTTTCATCACGAAAAGGACTCACCTGGTGTAGTTAACGATATTAAGGACCTGTGGATCTGACTACGAGAGCAAGGTTGATCATGAGCACTGACGGGTTTTAAAAATTAGCAGTCGCGCGCTTGAGATAGTCATCTCGGACGAGTTGCATAAAACTTAACGGCGGACGTAAATGCTATCGTCAGACGTTAAAATACCGAATGTGACTGGACTGAAGGTCGGGCATTAGCAGTTACGCCCGACGTTAAATTTTATGCAACTCACCCCTGGTTACACCAACCTTGCTTCTACAGCCGACTTTTTAGACTTTTCAGCTGGTAAGCAACAGGAAGAAGGTGAGGGTTTTGGAAACGTGACTAGTCTAAAATTTGAATAGTAGCATTCATACTCTCTGTCAATACAATTATTCTTCTGGGATATAAAAAAAACAAATATTAGTTTTCTGAGGCAGGGGAACCCGTTGCCATAAGGCTGGGAGTCGGGAGAAAAGGAAGGGATTTGCTGCGATACATTTAAATTTAAACAAATTCTAAGTTGTGTTCCCAATAATGTCAAATTTTTTAGGGGGGGAAATATTTCCCGATCACCTGCATTAAACATGGAGTAGTTTCAGTCAAGAGTTGACATTGTGATCAATGGCTTTGAACTAACTTTTTGTACTGTTGAGTTAAATCTTTTACTTTTAATATGTCAGCATTTTTCAATCTTTTAATGCTTCAAAGTCTGCGGTCAGTCCAAGCGTACTAATCTATCAGAAATTTTATTGCTTTCTGTTAAATGGCGTTACATACTTTGTTGGTTGGAATGGGTAAATAAACAACCAGGGGTAAGATTCACGAAACCCTAGTAAGTTTTTTCTTAACAAGAAGATATTGTTATTTCAACAATAGACTTTTGTCAAGAAACAGCACTTAGTGTGCATCCTTGGGAGGGATTCTTGAATCTGGCCTCAGCTTCTGAAAGCAGACACATCCAGTGGCGTGTTGATTATCATTCATTCACAATTGAGTCAAGAGAACAGAAAATTCTATGTTGAAGATTTAAAAAAAAAACTTCATAACTTTCTTTTAAGCAGCGCATTGTTCCCTTGTGAAAGGCCTTTGTGTACAACTTTTTGTGACTAGCTACATCATCTCAGTTCTCTTCATTTGTTTGAATTGCAAGAGTTGTTGTTTGTGTTTGATCCTAAGGGCGCAATATCTTTGATGCATTCGTCTGTGAAATTCATCCAAAATTTCTCTCATCTCCGCTTTAATCGCAGTTAGTTTTTGCCGTGGATATCTTGGTTCATCTGCGGAAAGTAATAAAAGGGATTAGGGATTTCTGGACTCAGTTCAGTTTGCTTAAAAGAGATACAATTTTATTTTGGAAGGCCATCATTCAACGGACTCCATCATTCAAAGAATTCAAGTGTTCGAGTAAGTTTAAGATAATTGCCTTAAAAAAAGTTGATGTGTAATTCCTTTTAAAAATTCTTTGACAGTTCACTTTAAAATGGTATTTGGAAATATGCAATGAAACGAATAGTCCACCGTGTCCACGAAAGAGATATGATCGACACAAGTTGCCCCATGGCTGCTTCCAAAATTATACTGCCAAATATTCGTCTTTAGGATCAGTCCTTTTTTATATATTCTTTTTTTTGGCAGCTGGAAACACATAAATAAATAAAACTATCAGCCACGTAATTCAGATTTTGCATTTACACAAGGAACAGTTACGAATAAATTTTGCCTTCGCTAATTTTTCTGCTGATGAGGATGCCTATTGCGATTCAGTTAAATTCAGTAAAATAATCTTAAGGGACAATTTTATTTGAAACGTGTAAAATCTTTGCAAAAGGAAAGTGTTTCTCTAGTCGGTGGGTGGACATTATTGGACGGAGAGTTTTATAGTTCAGGAAAATGCGGTAAATCAACGCAACAATGCATTATTGACTTACCTCGCTTACATGTTAACCTCACTCTGATGACATGATATACTAAACCAATGATCAGGCAGACAAGGAGAGCGATCCCAGTGATTTTGATAGTTTTCTGGAATAGGACACTTCCTGGTTCAAAGAATGGAATTACTTCTTCTTTCGTAGACTTTGTCGGTTTGGTTTCTTGAGGAAGGCTTTCCTACGAAACAAGGTCAAGGAATGAAACATATTACTGTGTTTTGGTAAATTGTGGCGAAATCGCACGCTCAAAATATGCTTAATGTATCGTTGACCGGTTAGCTCAGCTGGTAGAGCACCGGACTACCGTACGAGAGGTCGTGGGTTCAAACCCCGGCCGGACCAACACTCAGGGTCTTTGAATAACTGAGGAGAAAGTTCTGCCTTTGCTGTGACATCTGCAAATGGTTAGACTTTCTAGTCTTTTCGGATAAGGACGATAAGCCGTAGGCCCCGTCTCACAACCCTTGTTTGTAAATAACTCTGTGGGATGTTAAAGAACCCACTCAGTGTTCGCCAAGAGTAGGGGACGTAGTTCCCGGTGTTGTGGTCTGGTCTTTGTGTGTATACTCTCATGGTTGGTTGGGGAATGGTTAGGTGGTGGGTTTACCTAGCAGGGGACCTAGTGTTCTATTGTATGCCCACCTGCCTCAGGGCGAATTTGCAAAATGCAAATGTAATGCATCATTTGGAGCGCCCTACACGGCTAAACTAACGCCACAGACCTTTTCTAAGGGATCATAGAGAATCGCCAAAACCTGTGTGTTTTGTTATGCTACGAATCACCACAACCTCAGATTGATAACATTATTTGCACGATAATAACATCATTTCAATGCTGTAGTGAAATGCTCTCCCCCACCAAATCGTTCATAAAGGGTGCTGGGATGTTCACTTGTATTTTTCAACTATACAGTGTGTGGAAGAGCTTTAACTTTCATTTCTGAATCGGCAAGTTTTTTTGTTTACCTTAGTTGAAAACTCTTGTTGTTGTTGTTTGCGGGGGGGGGGGGGGGGGGGGAGAAGGGGCTGAAGGATACATAGTTATTCAAACCAAACCAATTAATACCCTTTTCAATTCTTAGATAAAAAATATCCCACCCTGTTAGTTTACAGTCTAATTCGTGATCCAGAAACGTTAAATTTGTGAAGATGAAAATGTGGCATCCATTCCAGGTCGAACCTGCACAGTTAGCTCACCACAGTTAGCTTTTTACCATTGAACGAATCCTTCAATGGTTACAAAACACTAAACGGACTGAGAAAAGGAAAATTGAGGACGGTGCCTCTTAATACAACAGTACTTTTGTGCCGTTCAAAGAAAATGCCTACTAATTCAAAGATATTTTTGCGCGGTTACTGATTATGTGGCAAAGCACAAGGGCTATTGAAATTGGAAAAGGAAATTGGGGGTAACCACGCATTTTTCAATGTTGCTTAATTATCTCTGAAAAATGCGTGGCTCCCACCAATTTTCTTTTTGCATTTCAAAAGCCCTTGCTAAGACCTTCGATTCCTTTCCCGCATATTCAGTTACCACGCAAACAATATCTTTGAATTAGTAAGCATCTTCCTTAAGAAATCAGAGTATCTGGGATCCATCCCGAGAAGCGAAGAACGCACGCGCAGTAGCAGTAGGAAGCACGGCCTTAAATTTTTCTGTCCTTCAATCCTCGAATAACTGTGTTAATTACGGCAGATTTGAAGCTTGTAAAACGCTCACCTTTTTTTCTTGTACAGTAAGTTGTGATTGCTTTGATAAACTTTCAATCGATATTGACGTCAGATATTGTTCAAAGTGTCTTACGAGGATTCTTGCGTCCCCAGTTAGAATAATCCCATAATAAAACTTATTAGGTATGATTTTAGCCACTTCAAAGTCGGAATCGTTCAAGTCCATCATGAAAGGGTCCGCTGTTAAAACATCGATTAATGCGCCTTCTAATTCTCTTGATTTCAGCCCCTCCAGCAGAGCGTCCCTTGTTGTGTGGGAGACACCTGGAATGAAGTCGATTTCATGACAACGTTACTTCCTATATAATGTATTATTAAAAACTGTATCATTGCATAATTCCATTCCAGAGATTTGATTGGCTTAGGCCGTGGTATTTGAGCCATTATACCATGCACCAGAAAAAGCGACCATTAAATTTTCTTCTGGTTGTTCTTGCAAAGGGAAATCAGCAAGATGTAGCTATTTTCCTTGATTGTTCTTAATAAAACACTTATTCCACTCGCACTTGTTGGATATGAGATGATAGCCATCTCGGTGCTACGCGCTTCGTTGCCTATCTATCATCTCATATCCAACAAGCGCGAGTGGAATAATTGTTAAATATACTCTAGCTGAGTGACTGGAGTATATTTTAATTTGTCGATTCTGCGATTATGGTAAGCAATGAGAAAAGTTACATTCTCACTCGAAGATAGCACGATAATCAACTAATTGGCTGCACTGAGATTCAGAAGGAACACTCCATTATGAGACGCTGAATCTTCGGTGATAGATAACAAGCTTTGACTATAAATATATATAAATGTATCGAAATGTTGAAAATAGTTGTTTAAGTAGACCCGAGCATTTTTATAACAATAAAATTAGAATTGTGTTTGCAACATAATTAAACCTCGTTACCTCAACAATGCCAGTAAACAAAATCTGTAACTTCCAATTGAACCTACAATGACTAAATATATATACAAATACAACTGATACAAAAACTACAAAAGTTGTCTTCTGGTAAATGAAGGTTTTTAAATTTCGATTCAGTCGGTCCAGGGGTCACCAACTGTCAATGTCTACACACAATATTCTTTAAACTCACACCTTTGGTTGGAATTAGGCTATGAAGAATTACAAGCGTCTTTTGAATGCTACTGAATTTTGATATCGTTTTGTTAAGTCAAGTAACAAATCGACGGCAGTTTTCTATAGTCTATACTCTTATAGACCATAAAATGACGTCATAAAGTGTTCAAAACTTAAGTGTTCAACTGTCAATTGGAATTGGCTATATTTTTCGTCGAGAAAGAGCACGCGTTACATCTAACGTCCCTTTTATTGTCTGTACTCTTATAGACAATGTCTACGAGCCAATCAGCGTGTGGGAATTTGGACAGTTATTGTAGAATAGTATTTAGTTACTTGACATTTTGAGTGCCGGTCGAGGAGTCAA